>NC_090448.1:583167025-583469907 GCF_031143425.1 Pleurodeles waltl | reverse complement strand
AGTCTCCCAATAAAAATGATACCTCACTTGTGTGGGTAGGCCCAGCACCCGCAACAGGAAAGGCCCCAAAACGCAACGTGGACACATCACATTTTTTGAAAGAAAACAGAGGCGTTTTTTGCAAAGTGCCTACCTGTAGATTTTGGCCTCTAACTTAGCCGGCACCTAGGGAAACCTACCAAACCTGTGCATTTGTTAAAACTAGAGACCTAGGGGAATCCAAGATGGGGTGACTTGTGGGGCTCTGACCAGGTTCTGTTACCCAAAATCCTTTGCAAACCTCAACATTTGACTAAAAAAACACATTTTCCTCACATTTTGGTGACAGAAAGTTCTGGAATCAGAGAGGAGCCACAAATTTCCTTCCACCCAGCATTCCCCCAAGTCTCCCAATAAAATTGATACCTCACTTGTGTGGGTAGGACTAGTGCCCGCGACAGGAAATGCCCCAAAACGCAACGTGGACACATCACATTTTTTTTTAAAGAAAATAGAAGTGTTTTTTGCAAAGTGCCTACCTGTAGATTTTGGCCTCTACCTCAGCCGGCTCCTTGGGAACCCTACCAAACCTATGCATTTTTTAAAAATAGAGACCTAGGGGAATCTAGGATGGGGTGACTTGTGGGGCTCTGAGCAGGTTCTGTTACCCAGAATCCTTTGCAAACCTCGACATTTGGCTAAAAAAACACATTTTCCTCACATTTTGGTGACAGAAAGTTCTGGAATCAGAGAGGAGCCACAAATTTCCTTCCTTCCAGCATTCCCCCAAGTCTCCTGATAAAAATGATACCTCACTTGTGTGGGTAGGCCTAGAGCCCGCGACAGGAAATGACCCAAAACGCAACGTGGACACATCACATTTTTTGAAAGAAAACAGAGGTGTTTTTTGCAAAGTGCCTACCTGTAGATTTTGGCCTCTAGCTCAGCCGGCACCTAGGGAAACCTACCAAACCTGTGCATTTTTTAAAACTAGGGACCTAGGGGAATCCAAGATGGGGTGACTTGTGGGGCTCTGACCAGGTTCTGTTACTCAGAATCCTTTGTAAACCTCAAAATTTGGCTAAAAAAACACATCTTCCTCACATTTTGGTGACAGAAAGTTCTGGAAAATGAGAGGAGCCACAAATTTCCTTCCACCCAGCATTCCCCCAAGTCTCCCAATAAAATTGATACCTCACTTGTGTGGGAAGGCCTAGTGCCCGCGACAGGAAATGCCCCAAAACGCAACGTTGACACATCACATTTTTTGAAAGAAAATAGAAGTGTTTTTTGCAAAGTGCCTACCTGTAGATTTTGGCCTCTACCTCAGCCGGCTCCTAGGGAAACCTACCAAACCTATGCATTTTTGAAAAATAGAGAACTAGGGGAATCCAAGATGGGGTGACTTGTGCCGCTCTGACCAGGTTCTGTTACCCAGAATCCTTTGCAAACCTCGAAATTTGGCTAAAAAAAACACATTTTCCTCACATTTTGGTGACAGAAAGTTCTGGAATCAGAGAGGAGCCACAAATTTCCTTCCACCCAGCATTCCCCCAAGTCTCCCAATAAAATTGATACCTCACTTGTGTGGGTAGGCCTAGTGCCCGCGACAGGAAATGCCCCAAAACGCAACGTGGACACATCACATTTTTTGAAAGAAAATAGAAGTGTTTTTTGCAAAGTCCCTACCTGTAGATTTTGGCCTCTACCTCAGCCGGCTCCTTGGGAAACCTACCAAACCTATGCATTTTTTAAAAATAGAGACCTAGGGGAATCTAGGATGGGGTGACTTGTGGGGCTCTGAGCAGGTTCTGTTACCCAGAATCCTTTGCAAACCTCGACATTTGGCTAAAAAAACACATTTTCCTCACATTTTGGTGACAGAAAGTTCTGGAATCAGAGAGGAGCCACAAATTTCCTTCCTTCCAGCATTCCCCCAAGTCTCCTGATAAAAATGATACCTCACTTGTGTGGGTAGGCCTAGAGCCCGCGACAGGAAATGACCCAAAACGCAACGTGGACACATCACATTTTTTGAAAGAAAACAGAGGTGTTTTTTGCAAAGTGCCTACCTGTAGATTTTGGCCTCTAGCTCAGCCGGCACCTAGGGAAACCTACCAAACCTGTGCATTTTTTAAAACTAGGGACCTAGGGGAATCCAAGATGGGGTGACTTGTGGGGCTCTGACCAGGTTCTGTTACTCAGAATCCTTTGTAAACCTCAAAATTTGGCTAAAAAAACACATCTTCCTCACATTTTGGTGACAGAAAGTTCTGGAAAATGAGAGGAGCCACAAATTTCCTTCCACCCAGCATTCCCCCAAGTCTCCCAATAAAATTGATACCTCACTTGTGTGGGTAGGCCTAGTGCCCGCGACAGGAAATGCCCCAAAACGCAACGTTGACACATCACATTTTTTGAAAGAAAATAGAAGTGTTTTTTGCAAAGTGCCTACCTGTAGATTTTGGCCTCTACCTCAGCCGGCTCCTAGGGAAACCTACCAAACCTATGCATTTTTGAAAAATAGAGAACTAGGGGAATCCAAGATGGGGTGACTTGTGCCGCTCTGACCAGTTTCTGTTACCCAGAATCCTTTGCAAACCTCGAAATTTGGCTAAAAAAACACATTTTCCTCACATTTTGGTGACAGAAAGTTCTGGAATCAGAGAGGAGCCACAAATTTCCTTCCACCCAGCATTCCCCCAAGTCTCCCAATAAAATTGATACCTCACTTGTGTGGGTAGGCCTAGTGCCCGCGACAGGAAATGCCCCAAAACGCAACGTGGACACATCACATTTTTTGAAAGAAAATAGAAGTGTTTTTTGCAAAGTCCCTACCTGTAGATTTTGGCCTCTACCTCAGCCGGCTCCTAGGGAAACCTACCAAACCTACGCATTTTTGAACAATAGAGAACTAGGGGAATCCAAGATGGGGTGACTTGTGGCGCTCTGAACAGGTTCTGTTACCCAGAATCCTTTGCAAACCTCGAAATTTGGGTAAAAAAACACGTTTTCCTCACAATTTGGTGACAGAAAGTTCTGGAATCAGAGAGGAGCCACAAATTTCCCTCCACCCAGCGTTCACCCAAGTCTCCCAATAAAAATGATACCTCACTTGTGTGGGTAGGCCCAGCACCCGCAACAGGAAAGGCCCCAAAACGCAACGTGGACACATCACATTTTTTTAAAGAAAACAGAGGTGTTTTTTGCAAAGTGCCTACCTGTAGATTTTGGCCTCTAGCTCAGCCGGCACCTAGGGAAACCTACCAAACCTGTGCATTTGTTAAAACTAGAGACCTAGGGGAATCCAAGATGGGGTGACTTGTGGGGCTCTGACCAGGTTCTGTTACCCAGAATCCTTTGCAAACATCGAAATTTGGCTAAAAAAACATGTTTTCCTCACAATTTGGTGACAGAAAGTTCTGGAATCAGAGAGGAGCGACAAATTTCCTTCCACCCAGCATTCCCCCAAGTCTCCCAATAAAATTGATACCTCACTTGTGTGGGTAGGCCTAGTGCCCGCGACAGGAAATGCCCCAAGACGCAACATGGACACATCACATTTTTTGAAAGAAAATAGAAGTGTTTTTTGCAAAGTGCCTACCTGTAGATTTTGGCCTCTAGCTCAGCCGGCACCTAGGGAAACCTACCAAACCTGTGCATTTTTTAAAACTAGAGACCCAGGGGAATCTAGGATAGGGTGACTTGTGGGGCTCTGAGCAGGTTGTGTTACCCAGAATCCTTTGCAAACCTCGAAATTTGGCAAAAAAAACACGTTTTCCTCACATTTTGGTGACAGAAAGTTCTGGAATCAGAGAGGAGCCACAAATTTCCTTCCACCCAGCATTCCCCCAAGTCTCCTGATAAAAATGATACCTCACTTGTGTGGGTAGGCCTAGAGCCCGCGACAGGAAATGCCCCAAAACGCAACGTGGACACATCACATTTTTTGAAAGAAAACAGAGGTGTTTTTTGCAAAGTGCCTACCTGTAGATTTTGGCCTCTAGCTCAGCCGGCACCTAGGGAAACCTACCAAACCTGTGCATTTTTGAAAACTAGGGACCTAGGGGAATCCAAGATGGGGTGACTTGTGGGGCTCTGACCAGGTTCTGTTACTCAGAATCCTTTGTAAACCTCAAAATTTGGCTAAAAAAACACATCTTCCTCACATTTTGGTGACAGAAAGTTCTGGAATCTGAGAGGAGCCACAAATTTCCCTCCACCCAGCGTTCCCCCAAGTCTCCCAATAAAAATGATACCTCACTTGTGTGGGTAGGCCTAGCGCCCGCGACAGGGAAGGCCCCAAAATGCAACGTGGACACATCACATTTTTTTAAAGAAACCAGAGGTGTTTTTTGCAAAGTGCCTACCTGTAGATTTTGGCCTCTAGCTCAGCCGGCACCTAGGGAAACCTACCAAACCTGTGCATTTGTTAAAACTAGAGACCTAGGGGAATCCAAGATGGGGTGACTTGAGGGGCTCTGACCAGGTTCTGTTACCCAGAATCCTTTGCAAACCTCAACATTTGGCTAAAAAACCACATTTTCCTCACATTTTGGTGACAGAAAGTTCTGGAATCAGAGAGGAGCCACAAATTTCCCTCCACCCAGCCTTCCCCCAAGTCTCCCAATAAAAATGATACCTCACTTGTGTGGGTAGGCCCAGCACCCGCGACAGGAAAGGCCCCAAAACGCAACGTGGACACATCACATTTTTTTAAAGAAAACAGAGGTGTTTTTTGCAAAGTGCCTACCTGTAGATTTTGGCCTCTAGCTCAGCCGGCACCTAGGGAAACCTACCAAACCTGTGCATTTGTTAAAACTAGAGACCTAGGGGAATCCAAGATGGGGTGACTTGTGGCGCTCTGACCAGGTTCTGTTACCCAGAATCCTTTGCAAACCTCGAAATTTGGGTAAAAAAACACGTTTTCCTCACAATTTGGTGACAGAAAGTTCTGGAATCAGAGAGGAGCCACAAATTTCCCTCCACCCAGCGTTCCCCCAAGTCTCCCAATAAAAATGATACCTCACTTGTGTGGGTAGGCCCAGCACCCGCGACAGGAAAGGCCCCAAAACGCAACGTGGACACGTCACATTTTTTTAAAGAAAACAGAGGTGTTTTTTGCAAAGTGCCTACCTGTAGATTTTGGCCTCTAGCTCAGCCGGCACCTAGGGAAACCTACCAAACCTGTGCATTTGTTAAAACTAGAGACCTAGGGGAATCCAAGATGGGGTGACTTGTGGGGCTCTGACCAGGTTCTGTTACCCAGAATCCTTTGCAAACATCGAAATTTGGCTAAAAAAACATGTTTTCCTCACAATTTGGTGACAGAAAGTTCTGGAATCATGAGGAGCGACAAATTTCCTTCCACCCAGCATTCCCCCAAGTCTCCCAATAAAATTGATACCTCACTTGTGTGGGTAGGCCTAGTGCCCGCGACAGGAAATGCCCCAAAACACAACATGGACACATCACATTTTTTGAAAGAAAATAGAAGTGTTTTTTGCAAAGTGCCTACCTGTAGATTTTGGCCTCTAGCTCAGCCGGCACCTAGGGAAACCTACCAAACCTGTGCATTTTTTAAAACTAGAGACCTAGGGGAATCTAGGATGGGGTGACTTGTGGGGCTCTGAGCAGGTTGTGTTACCCAGAATCCTTTGCAAACCTCGAAATTTGGCTAAAAAAACACGTTTTCCTCACATTTTGGTGACAGAAAGTTCTGGAATCAGAGAGGAGCCACAAATTTCCTTCCACCCAGCATTCCCCCAAGTCTCCTGATAAAAATGATACCTCACTTGTGTGGGTAGGCCTAGAGCCCGCGACAGGAAATGCCCCAAAACGCAACGTGGACACATCACATTTTTTTAAAGAAACCTGAGGTGTTTTTTGCAAAGTGCCTACCTGTAGATTTTGGCCTCTAGCTCAGCCGGCACCTAGGGAAACCTACCAAACCTGTGCATTTGTTAAAACTAGAGACCTAGGGGAATCCAAGATGGGGTGACTTGTGGGGCTCTGACCAGGTTCTGTTACCCAGAATCCTTTGCAAACCTCAACATTTGGCTAAAAAAACACATTTTCCTCACATTTTGATGACAGAAAGTTCTGGAATCAGAGAGGAGCCACAAATTTCCCTCCACCCAGCATTCCCCCAAGTCTCCCAATAAAATTGATACCTCACTTGTGTGGGTAAGCCTAGTGCCCGCGACAGGAAATGCCCCAAAACGCAACGTGGACACATCACATTTTTTTAAAGAAAATAGAAGTGTTTTTTGCAAAGTGCCTACCTGTAGATTTTGGCCTCTACCTCAGCCGGCTCCTAGGGAAACCTACCAAACCTATGTATTTTTGAAAAATAGAGAACTAGGGGAATCCAAGATGGGGTGACTTGTGGCGCTCTGACCAGGTTCTGTTACCCAGAATCCTTTGCAAACCTCGAAATTTGGCTAAAAAAACACGTTTTACTCACATTTTGGTGACAGAAAGTTCTGGAATCAGAGAGGAGCCACAAATTTCCTTCCACTCAGCGTTCCCCCAAGTCTCCCGATAAAAATGATACCTCACTTGTGTGGGTAGGCCTAGCGCCCGCGACAGGAAAGGCCCCAAAACGCAACGTGGACAGATCACATTTTTTGAAAGAAAACAAAGGTGTTTTTTGCAAAGTGCCTACCTGTAAAGTTTGGCCTCTAGCTCAGCCGGCACCTAGGGAAACCTACAAAACCTGTGCATTTGTTAAAACTAGAGACCTAGGGGAATCCAAGATGGGGTGACTTGTGGGGCTCTGACCAGGTTCTGTTACCCAGAATCCTTTGCAAACATCGAAATTTGGCTAAAAAAACATGTTTTCCTCACAATTTGGTGACAGAAAGTTCTGGAATCAGAGAGGAGCGACAAATTTCCTTCCACCCAGCATTCCCCCAAGTCTCCCAATAAAATTGATACCTCACTTGTGTGGGTAGGCCTAGTGCCCGCGACAGGAAATGCCCCAAAACGCAACATGGACACATCACATTTTTTGAAAGAAAATAGAAGTGTTTTTTGCAAAGTGCCTACCTGTAGATTTTGGCCTCTAGCTCAGCCGGCACCTAGGGAAACCTACCAAACCTGTGCATTTTTTAAAACTAGAGACCTAGGGGAATCTAGGATGGGGTGACTTGTGGGGCTCTGAGCAGGTTGTGTTACCCAGAATCCTTTGCAAACCTCGAAATTTGGCTAAAAAAACACGTTTTCCTCACATTTTGGTGACAGAAAGTTCTGGAATCAGAGAGGAGCCACAAATTTCCTTCCACCCAGCATTCCCCCAAGTCTCCTGATAAAAATGATACCTCACTTGTGTGGGTAGGCCTAGAGCCCGCGACAGGAAATGCCCCAAAACGCAACGTGGACACATCACATTTTTTGAAAGAAAACAGAGGTGTTTTTTGCAAAGTGCCTACCTGTAGATTTTGGCCTCTAGCTCAGCCGGCACCTAGGGAAACCTACCAAACCTGTGCATTTGTTAAAACTAGAGACCTAGGGGAATCCAAGATGGGGTGACTTGTGGGGCTCTGACCAGGTTCTGTTACCCAGAATCCTTTGCAAACCTCAACATTTGGCTAAAAAAACACATTTTCCTCACATTTTGATGACAGAAAGTTCTGGAATCAGAGAGGAGCCACAAATTTCCCTCCACCCAGCATTCCCCTAAGTCTCCCAATAAAATTGATACCTCACTTGTGTGGGTAAGCCTAGTGCCCGCGACAGGAAATGCCCCAAAACGCAACGTGGACACATCACATTTTTTTAAAGAAAATAGAAGTGTTTTTTGCAAAGTGCCTACCTGTAGATTTTGGCCTCTACCTCAGCCGGCTCCTAGGGAAACCTACCAAACCTATGCATTTTTGAAAAATAGAGAACTAGGGGAATCCAAGATGGGGTGACTTGTGGCGCTCTGACCAGGTTCTGTTACCCAGAATCCTTTGCAAACCTCGAAATTTGGCTAAAAAAACACGTTTTACTCACATTTTGGTGACAGAAAGTTCTGGAATCAGAGAGGAGCCACAAATTTCCTTCCACCCAGCATTCCCCCAAGTCTCCTGATAAAAATGATACCTCACTTGTGTGGGTAGGCTTAGAGCCCGCGACAGGAAATGCCCCAAAACGCAACGTGGACACATCACATTTTTTGAAAGAAAACAGAGGTATTTTTTGCAAAGTGCCTACCTGTAGATTTTGGCCTCTAGCTCAGCCGGCACCTAGGGAAACCTACCAAACCTGTGCATTTTTTAAAACTAGGGACCTAGGGGAATCCAAGATGGGGTGACTTGTGGGGCTCTGACCAGGTTCTGTTACTCAGAATCCTTTGTAAACCTCAAAATTTGGCTAAAAAAACACATCTTCCTCACATTTTGGTGACAGAAAGTTCTGGAATCTGAGAGGAGCCACAAATTTCCCTCCACCCAGCGTTCCCCCAAGTCTCCCAATAAAAATGATACCTCACTTGTGTGGGTAGGCCTAGCGCCTGCGACAGGAAAGGCCCCAAAACGCAACGTGGACACATCACATTTTTTTAAAGAAACCAGAGGTGTTTTTTGCAAAGTGCCTACCTGTAGATTTTGGCCTCTAGCTCAGCCGGCACCTAGGGAAACCTACCAAACCTGTGCATTTGTTAAAACTAGAGACCTAGGGGAATCCAAGATGGGGTGACTTGTGGGGCTCTGACCAGGTTCTGTTTCCCAGAATCCTTTGCAAACCTCAACATTTGGCTAAAAAAACACATTTTCCTCACATTTTGGTGACAGAAAGTTCTGGAATCAGAGAGGAGCCACAAATTTCCTTCCACCCAGCATTCCCCCAAGTCTCCCAATAAAATTGATACCTCACTTGTGTGGGTAGGCCTAGTGCCCGCGACAGGAAATGCCCCAAAACGCAACGTGGACACATCACATTTTTTTAAAGAAAATAGAAGTGTTTTTTGCAAAGTGCCTACCTGTAGATTTTGGCCTCTACCTCAGCCGGCTCCTAGGGAAACCTACCAAACCTATGCATTTTTGAAACATAGAGAACTAGGGGAATTCAAGATGGGGTGACATGTGGCGCTCTGACCAGGTTCTGTTACCCAGAATCCTTTGCAAACCTCGAAATTTGGCTAAAAAAACACGTTTTCATCACATTTTGGTGACAGAAAGTTCTGGAATCAGAGAGGAGCCACAAATTTCCTTCCACCCAGCATTCCCCCAAGTCTCCTGATAAAAATGATACCTCACTTGTGTGGGTAGGCTTAGAGCCCGCGACAGGAAATGCCCCAAAACGCAACGTGGACACATCACATTTTTTGAAAGAAAACAGAGGTATTTTTTGCAAAGTGCCTACCTGTAGATTTTGGCCTCTAGCTCAGCCGGCACCTAGGGAAACCTACCAAACCTGTGCATTTTTTAAAACTAGGGACCTAGGGGAATCCAAGATGGGGTGACTTGTGGGGCTCTGACCAGGTTCTGTTACTCAGAATCCTTTGTAAACCTCAAAATTTGGCTAAAAAAACACATCTTCCTCACATTTTGGTGACAGAAAGTTCTGGAATCTGAGAGGAGCCACAAATTTCCCTCCACCCAGCGTTCCCCCAAGTCTCCCAATAAAAATGATACCTCACTTGTGTGGGTAGGCCTAGCGCCTGCGACAGGAAAGGCCCCAAAACGCAACGTGGACACATCACATTTTTTTAAAGAAACCAGAGGTGTTTTTTGCAAAGTGCCTACCTGTAGATTTTGGCCTCTAGCTCAGCCGGCACCTAGGGAAACCTACCAAACCTGTGCATTTGTTAAAACTAGAGACCTAGGGGAATCCAAGATGGGGTGACTTGTGGGGCTCTGACCAGGTTCTGTTTCCCAGAATCCTTTGCAAACCTCAACATTTGGCTAAAAAAACACATTTTCCTCACATTTTGGTGACAGAAAGTTCTGGAATCAGAGAGGAGCCACAAATTTCCTTCCACCCAGCATTCCCCCAAGTCTCCCAATAAAATTGATACCTCACTTGTGTGGGTAGGCCTAGTGCCCGCGACAGGAAATGCCCCAAAACGCAACGTGGACACATCACATTTTTTTAAAGAAAATAGAAGTGTTTTTTGCAAAGTGCCTACCTGTAGATTTTGGCCTCTACCTCAGCCGGCTCCTAGGGAAACCTACCAAACCTATGCATTTTTGAAACATAGAGAACTAGGGGAATTCAAGATGGGGTGACTTGTGGCGCTCTGACCAGGTTCTGTTACCCAGAATCCTTTGCAAACCTCGAAATTTGGCTAAAAAAACACGTTTTCATCACATTTTGGTGACAGAAAGTTCTGGAATCAGAGAGGAGCCACAAATTTCCTTCCACCCAGCATTCCCCCAAGTCTCCTGATAAAAATGATACCTCACTTGTGTGGGTAGGATTAGAGCCCGCGACAGGAAATGCCCCAAAACGCAACGTGGACACATCACATTTTTTGAAAGAAAACAGAGGTGTTTTTTGCAAAGTGCCTACCTGTAGATTTTGACCTCTAGCTCAGCCGGCACCTAGGGAAACCTACCAAACCTGTGCATTTTTGAAAACTAGGGACCTAGGGGAATCCAAGATGGGGTGACTTGTGGGGCTCTGACCAGGTTCTGTTACTCAGAATCCTTTGTAAACCTCAAAATTTGGCTAAAAAAACACATCTTCCTCACATTTTGGTGACAGAAAGTTCTGGAATCTGAGAGGAGCCACAAATTTCCCTCCACCCAGCGTTCCCCCAAGTCTCCCAATAAAAATGATACCTCACTTGTGTGGGTAGGCCTAGCGCCCGCGACAGGAGAGGCCCCAAAACGCAACGTGGACACATCACATTTTTTTAAAGAAAACAGAGGTGTTTTTTGCAAAGTGCCTACCTGTTAATTTTGGCCTCTAGCTCAGCCGGCACCTAGGGAAACCTACCAAACCTGTGCATTTGTTAAAACTAGAGACCTAGGGGAATCCAAGATGGGGTGACTTGTGGGTCTCTGAGCAGGTTGTGTTACCCAGAATCTTTTGCAAACCTCAAAATGTGGCTAAAAAAACACATTTTCCTCACATTTTGGTGACAGAAAGATCTGGAATCAGAGAGGAGTCACAAATTTCCTTCCACTCAGCGTTCCCCCAAGTCTCCCGATAAAAATGATACCTCACTTGTGTGGGTAGGCCTAGCGCCCGCGACAGGAAAGGCCCCAAAACACAACGTGGACAGATCACATTTTTTGAAAGAAAACAAAGGTGTTTTTTGCAAAGTGCCTACCTGTAAAGTTTGGCCTCTAGCTCAGCCGGCACCTAGGGAAACCTACAAAACCTGTGCATTTTTGAAAACTAGAGACCTAGGGGAATCCAAGATGGGGTTACTTGTGGAGCTCTGATCAGGTTCTGTTACCCAGAATCCTTTGCAAACCTCAAAATTTGGCTAAAAAAACACATTTTCCTCACATTTTGGTGACAGAAAGTTCTGGAATCTGAGAGGAGCCACAAATTTCCCTCCACCCAGCATTCCCCCAAGTCTCCTGATAAAAATGATACCTCACTTGTGTGGGTAGGCCTAGAGCCCGCGACAGGAAATGCCCCAAAACGCAACGTGGACACATCACATTTTTTGAAAGAAAACAGAGGTGTTTTTTGCAAAGTGCCTACCTGTAGATTTTGGCCTCTAGCTCAGCCGGCACCTAGGGAAACCTACCAAACCTGTGCATTTTTGAAAACTAGGGACCTAGGGGAATCCAAGATGGGGTGACTTGTGGGGCTCTGACCAGGTTCTGTTACTCAGAATCCTTTGTAAACCTCAAAATTTGGCTAAAAAAACACATCTTCCTCACATTTTGGTGACAGAAAGTTCTGGAATCTGAGAGGAGCCACGAATTTCCCTCCACCAAGCGTTCCCCCAAGTCTCCCAATAAAAATGATACCTCACTTGTGTGGGTAGGCCTAGCGCCCGCGACAGGAAAGGCCCCAAAACGCAACGTGGACACATCACATTTTTTTAAAGAAACCAGAGGTGTTTTTTGCAAAGTGCCTACCTGTAGATTTTGGCCTCTAGCTCAGCCGGCACCTAGGGAAACCTACCAAACCTGTGCATTTGTTAAAACTAGAGACCTAGGGGAATCCAAGATGGGGTGACTTGTGGGGCTCTGACCAGGTTCTGTTACCCAGAATCCTTTGCAAACCTCAACATTTGGCTAAAAAAACACATTTTCCTCACATTTTGGTGACAGAAAGTTCTGGAATCAGAGAGGAGCCACAAATTTCCCTCCACCCAGCATTCCCCCAAGTCTCCCAATAAAATTGATACCTCACTTGTGTGGGTAAGCCTAGTGCCCGCGACAGGAAATGCCCCAAAACGCAACGTGGACACATCACATTTTTTTAAAGAAAATAGAAGTGTTTTTTGCAAAGTGCCTACCTGTAGATTTTGGCCTCTACCTCAGCCGGCTCCTAGGGAAACCTACCAAACCTATGCATTTTTGAAAAATAGAGAACTAGGGGAATCCAAGATGGGGTGACTTGTAGGGCTCTGACCAGGTTCTGTTACTCAGAATCCTTTGTAAACCTCAAAATTTGGCTAAAAAAACACATCTTCCTCACATTTTGGTGACAGAAAGTTCTGGAATCTGAGAGGAGCCACAAATTTCCCTCCACCCAGCGTTCCCCCAAGTCTCCCAATAAAAATGATACCTCACTTGTGTCGGTAGGCCTAGCGCCCGCGACAGGGAAGGCCCCAAAATGCAACGTGGACACATCACATTTTTTTAAAGAAACCAGATGTGTTTTTTGCAAAGTGCCTACCTGTAGATTTTGGCCTCTAGCTCAGCCGGCACCTAGGGAAACCTACCAAACCTGTGCATTTGTTAAAACTAGAGACCTAGGGGAATCCAAGATGGGGTGACTTGTGGGGCTCTGACCAGGTTCTGTTACCCAGAATCCTTTGCAAACCTCAACATTTGGCTAAAAAAACACATTTTCCTCACATTTTGATGACAGAAAGTTCTGGAATCAGAGAGGAGCCACAAATTTCCCTCCACCCAGCATTCCCCCAAGTCTCCCAATAAAATTGATACCTCACTTGTGTGGGTAAGCCTAGTGCCCGCGACAGGAAATGCCCCAAAACGCAACGTGGACACATCACATTTTTTTAAAGAAAATAGAAGTGTTTTTTGCAAAGTGCCTACCTGTAGATTTTGGCCTCTACCTCAGCCGGCTCCTAGGGAAACCTACCAAACCTATGCATTTTTGAAAAATAGAGAACTAGGGGAATCCAAGATGGGGTGACTTGTGGCGCTCTGACCAGGTTCTGTTACCCAGAATCCTTTGCCAACCTCGAAATTTGGCTAAAAAAACACGTTTTACTCACATTTTGGTGACAGAAAGTTCTGGAATCAGAGAGGAGCCACAAATTTCCTTCCACCCAGCATTCCCCCAAGTCTCCTGATAAAAATGATACCTCACTTGTGTGGGTAGGCTTAGAGCCCGCGACAGGAAATGCCCCAAAACGCAACGTGGACACATCACATTTTTTGAAAGAAAACAGAGGTATTTTTTGCAAAGTGCCTACCTGTAGATTTTGGCCTCTAGCTCAGCCGGCACCTAGGGAAACCTACCAAACCTGTGCATTTTTTAAAACTAGGGACCTAGGGGAATCCAAGATGGGGTGACTTGTGGGGCTCTGACCAGGTTCTGTTACTCAGAATCCTTTGTAAACCTCAAAATTTGGCTAAAAAAACACATCTTCCTCACATTTTGGTGACAGAAAGTTCTGGAATCTGAGAGGAGCCACAAATTTCCCTCCACCCAGCGTTCCCCCAAGTCTCCCAATAAAAATGATACCTCACTTGTGTGGGTAGGCCTAGCGCCTGCGACAGGAAAGGCCCCAAAACGCAACGTGGACACATCACATTTTTTTAAAGAAACCAGAGGTGTTTTTTGCAAAGTGCCTACCTGTAGATTTTGGCCTCTAGCTCAGCCGGCACCTAGGGAAACCTACCAAACCTGTGCATTTGTTAAAACTAGAGACCTAGGGGAATCCAAGATGGGGTGACTTGTGGGGCTCTGACCAGGTTCTGTTTCCCAGAATCCTTTGCAAACCTCAACATTTGGCTAAAAAAACACATTTTCCTCACATTTTGGTGACAGAAAGTTCTGGAATCAGAGAGGAGCCACAAATTTCCTTCCACCCAGCATTCCCCCAAGTCTCCCAATAAAATTGATACCTCACTTGTGTGGGTAGGCCTAGTGCCCGCGACAGGAAATGCCCCAAAACGCAACGTGGACACATCACATTTTTTTAAAGAAAATAGAAGTGTTTTTTGCAAAGTGCCTACCTGTAGATTTTGGCCTCTACCTCAGCCGGCTCCTAGGGAAACCTACCAAACCTATGCATTTTTGAAACATAGAGAACTAGGGGAATTCAAGATGGGGTGACTTGTGGCGCTCTGACCAGGTTCTGTTACCCAGAATCCTTTGCAAACCTCGAAATTTGGCTAAAAAAACACGTTTTCATCACATTTTGGTGACAGAAAGTTCTGGAATCAGAGAGGAGCCACAAATTTCCTTCCACCCAGCATTCCCCCAAGTCTCCTGATAAAAATGATACCTCACTTGTGTGGGTAGGCTTAGAGCCCGCGACAGGAAATGCCCCAAAACGCAACGTGGACACATCACATTTTTTGAAAGAAAACAGAGGTGTTTTTTGCAAAGTGCCTACCTGTAGATTTTGACCTCTAGCTCAGCCGGCACCTAGGGAAACCTACCAAACCTGTGCATTTTTGAAAACTAGGGACCTAGGGGAATCCAAGATGGGGTGACTTGTGGGGCTCTGACCAGGTTCTGTTACTCAGAATCCTTTGTAAACCTCAAAATTTGGCTAAAAAAACACATCTTCCTCACATTTTGGTGACAGAAAGTTCTGGAATCTGAGAGGAGCCACAAATTTCCCTCCACCCAGCGTTCCCCCAAGTCTCCCAATAAAAATGATACCTCACTTGTGTGGGTAGGCCTAGCGCCCGCGACAGGAAAGGCCCCAAAACGCAACGTGGACACATCACATTTTTTTAAAGAAAACAGAGGTGTTTTTTGCAAAGTGCCTACCTCTTAATTTTGGCCTCTAGCTCAGCCGGCTCCTAGGGAAACCTACCAAACCTGTGCATTTGTTAAAACTAGAGACCTAGGGGAATCCAAGATGGGGTGACTTGTGGGTCTCTGAGCAGGTTGTGTTACCCAGAATCTTTTGCAAACCTCAAAATTTGGCTAAAAAAACACATTTTCCTCACATTTTGGTGACAGAAAGATCTGGAATCAGAGAGGAGTCACAAATTTCCTTCCACTCAGCGTTCCCCCAAGTCTCCCGATAAAAATGATACCTCACTTGTGTGGGTAGGCCTAGCGCCCGCGACAGGAAAGGCCCCAAAACGCAACGTGGACAGATCACATTTTTTGAAAGAAAACAAAGGTGTTTTTTGCAAAGTGCCTACCTGTAAAGTTTGGCCTCTAGCTCAGCCGGCACCTAGGGAAACCTACAAAACCTGTGCATTTTTGAAAACTAGAGACCTAGGGGAATCCAAGATGGGGTTACTTGTGGAGCTCTGATCAGGTTCTGTTACCCAGAATCCTTTGCAAACCTCAAAATTTGGCTAAAAAAACACATTTTCCTCACATTTTGGTGACAGAAAGTTCTGGAATCTGAGAGGAGCCACAAATTTCCCTCCACCCAGCATTCCCCCAAGTCTCCTGATAAAAATGATACCTCACTTGTGTGGGTAGGCCTAGAGCCCGCGACAGGAAATGCCCCAAAACGCAACGTGGACACATCACATTTTTTGAAAGAAAACAGAGGTGTTTTTTGCAAAGTGCCTACCTGTAGATTTTGGCCTCTAGCTCAGCCGGCACCTAGGGAAACCTACCAAACCTGTCCATTTTTGAAAACTAGGGACCTAGGGGAATCCAAGATGGGGTGACTTGTGGGGCTCTGACCAGGTTCTGTTACTCAGAATCCTTTGTAAACCTCAAAATTTGTCTAAAAAAACACATCTTCCTCACATTTTGGTGACTGAAAGTTCTGGAATCTGAGAGGAGCCACGAATTTCCCTCCACCAAGCGTTCCCCCAAGTCTCCCAATAAAAATGATACCTCACTTGTGTGGGTAGGCCTAGCGCCCGCGACAGGAAAGGCCCCAAAACGCAACGTGGACACATCACATTTTTTTAAAGAAACCAGAGGTGTTTTTTGCAAAGTGCCTACCTGTAGATTTTGGCCTCTAGCTCAGCCGGCACCTAGGGAAACCTACCAAACCTGTGCATTTGTTAAAACTAGAGACCTAGGGGAATCCAAGATGGGGTGACTTGTGGGGCTCTGACCAGGTTCTGTTACCCAGAATCCTTTGCAAACCTCAACATTTGGCTAAAAAAACACATTTTCCTCACATTTTGGTGACAGAAAGTTCTGGAATCAGAGAGGAGCCACAAATTTCCCTCCACCCAGCATTCCCCCAAGTCTCCCAATAAAATTGATACCTCACTTGTGTGGGTAAGCCTAGTGCCCGCGACAGGAAATGCCCCAAAACGCAACGTGGACACATCACATTTTTTTAAAGAAAATAGAAGTGTTTTTTGCAAAGTGCCTACCTGTAGATTTTGGCCTCTACCTCAGCCGGCTCCTAGGGAAACCTACCAAACCTATGCATTTTTGAAAAATAGAGAACTAGGGGAATCCAAGATGGGGTGACTTGTGGCGCTCTGACCAGGTTCTGTTACCCAGAATCCTTTGCAAACCTCAACATTTGGCTAAAAAAACACATTTTCCTCACATTTTGGTGACAGAAAGTTCTGGAATCAGAGAGGAGCCACAAATTTCCCTCCACCCAGCATTCCCCCAAGTCTCCCAATAAAATTGATACCTCACTTGTGTGGGTAAGCCTAGTGCCCGCGACAGGAAATGCCCCAAAACGCAACGTGGACACATCACATTTTTTTAAAGAAAATAGAAGTGTTTTTTGCAAAGTGCCTACCTGTAGATTTTGGCCTCTACCTCAGCCGGCTCCTAGGGAAACCTACCAAACCTATGCATTTTTGAAAAATAGAGAACTAGGGGAATCCAAGATGGGGTGACGTGTGGCGCTCTGACCAGGTTCTGTTACCCAGAATCCTTTGCAAACCTCGAAATTTGGCTAAAAAAACACGTTTTACTCACATTTTGGTGACAGAAAGTTCTGGAATCAGAGAGGAGCCACAAATTTCCTTCCACCCAGCGTTCCCCCAAGTCTCCCAATAAAAATGATACCTCACTTGTGTGGGTAGGCCTAGCGCCCGCGACAGGAAAGGCCCCAAAACGCAACGTGGACACATCACATTTTTTTAAAGAAACCAGAGGTGTTTTTTGCAAAGTGCCTACCTGTAGATTTTGGCCTCTAGCTCAGCCGGCACATAGGGAAACCTACCAAACCTGTGCATTTGTTAAAACTAGAGACCTAGGGGAATCCAAGATGGGGTGACTTGTGGGGCTCTGACCAGGTTCTGTTTCCCAGAATCCTTTGCAAACCTCAACATTTGGCTAAAAAAACACATTTTCCTCACATTTTGGTGACAGAAAGTTCTGGAATCAGAGAGGAGCCACAAATTTCCTTCCACCCAGCATTCCCCCAAGTCTCCCAATAAAATTGATACCTCACTTGTGTGGGTAGGCCTAGTGCCCGCGACAGGAAATGCCCCAAAACGCAACGTGGACACATCACATTTTTTTAAAGAAACCAGAGGTGTTTTTTGCAAAGTGCCTACCTGTAGATTTTGGCCTCTACCTCAGCCGGCTCCTAGGGAAACCTACCAAACCTATGCATTTTTGAAACATAGAGAACTAGGGGAATCCAAGATGGGGTGACTTGTGGCGCTCTGACCAGGTTCTGTTACCCAGAATCCTTTGCAAACCTCGAAATTTGGCTAAAAAAACACGTTTTCATCACATTTTGGTGACAGAAAGTTCTGGAATCAGAGAGGAGCCACAAATTTCCTTCCACCCAGCATTCCCCCAAGTCTCCTGATAAAAATGATACCTCACTTGTGTGGGTAGGCTTAGAGCCCGCGACAGGAAATGCCCCAAAACGCAACGTGGACACATCACATTTTTTGAAAGAAAACAGAGGTGTTTTTTGCAAAGTGCCTACCTGTAGATTTTGACCTCTAGCTCAGCCGGCACCTAGGGAAACCTACCAAACCTGTGCATTTTTGAAAACTAGGGACCTAGGGGAATCCAATATGGGGTGACTTGTGGGGCTCTGACCAGGTTCTGTTACTCAGAATCCTTTGTAAACCTCAAAATTTGGCTAAAAAAACACATCTTCCTCACATTTTGGTGACAGAAAGTTCTGGAATCTGAGAGGAGCCACAAATTTCCCTCCACCCAGCGTTCCCCCAAGTCTCCCAATAAAAATGATACCTCACTTGTGTGGGTAGGCCTAGCGCCCGCGACAGGAAAGGCCCCAAAACGCAACGTGGACACATCACATTTTTTTAAAGAAAACAGAGGTGTTTTTTGCAAAGTGCCTACCTGTTAATTTTGGCCTCTAGCTCAGCCGGCACCTAGGGAAACCTACCAAACCTGTGCATTTGTTAAAACTAGAGACCTAGGGGAATCCAAGATGGGGTGACTTGTGGGTCTCTGAGCAGGTTGTGTTACCCAGAATCTTTTGCAAACCTCAAAATTTGGCTAAAAAAACACATTTTCCTCACATTTTGGTGACAGAAAGATCTGGAATCAGAGAGGAGTCACAAATTTCCTTCCACTCAGCGTTCCCCCAAGTCTCCCGATAAAAATGATACCTCACTTGTGTGGGTAGGCCTAGCGCCCGCGACAGGAAAGGCCCCAAAACGCAACGTGGACAGATCACATTTTTTGAAAGAAAACAAAGGTGTTTTTTGCAAAGTGCCTACCTGTAAAGTTTGGCCTCTAGCTCAGCCGGCACCTAGGGAAACCTACCAAACCTGTGCATTTGTTAAAACTAGAGACCTAGGGGAATCCAAGATGGGGTGACTTGTGGGGCTCTGACCAGGTTCTGTTTCCCACAATCCTTTGCAAACCTCAACATTTGGCTAAAAAAACACATTTTCCTCACATTTTGGTGACAGAAAGTTCTGGAATCAGAGAGGAGCCACAAATTTTCTTCCACCCAGCATTCCCCCAAGTCTCCCAATAAAATTGATACCTCACTTGTGTGGGTAGGCCTAGTGCCCGCGACAGGAAATGCCCCAAAACGCAACGTGGACACATCACATTTTTTTAAAGAAACCAGAGGTGTTTTTTGCAAAGTGCCTACCTGTAGATTTTGGCCTCTACCTCAGCCGGCTCCTAGGGAAACCTACCAAACCTATGCATTTTTGAAACATAGAGAACTAGGGGAATCCAAGATGGGGTGACTTGTGGCGCTCTGACCAGGTTCTGTTACCCAGAATCCTTTGCAAACCTCGAAATTTGGCTAAAAAAACACGTTTTCATCACATTTTGGTGACAGAAAGTTCTGGAATCAGAGAGGAGCCACAAATTTCCTTCCACCCAGAATTCACCCAAGTCTCCTGATAAAAATGATACCTCACTTGTGTGGGTAGGCTTAGAGCCCGCGACAGGAAATGCCCCAAAACGCAACGTGGACACATCACATTTTTTGAAAGAAAACAGAGGTGTTTTTTGCAAAGTGCCTACCTGTAGATTTTGACCTCTAGCTCAGCCGGCACCTAGGGAAACCTACCAAACCTGTGCATTTTTGAAAACTAGGGACCTAGGGGAATCCAAGATGGGGTGACTTGTGGGGCTCTGACCAGGTTCTGTTACTCAGAATCCTTTGTAAACCTCAAAATTTGGCTAAAAAAACACATCTTCCTCACATTTTGGTGACAGAAAGTTCTGGAATCTGAGAGGAGCCACAAATTTCCCTCCACCCAGCGTTCCCCCAAGTCTCCCAATAAAAATGATACCTCACTTGTGTGGGTAGGCCTAGCGCCCGCGACAGGAAAGGCCCCAAAACGCAACGTGGACACATCACATTTTTTTAAAGAAAACAGAGGTGTTTTTTGCAAAGTGCCTACCTGTTAATTTTGGCCTCTAGCTCAGCCGGCACCTAGGGAAACCTACCAAACCTGTGCATTTGTTAAAACTAGAGACCTAGGGGAATCCAAGATGGGGTGACTTGTGGGTCTCTGAGCAGGTTGTGTTACCCAGAATCTTTTGCAAACCTCAAAATTTGGCTAAAAAAACACATTTTCCTCACATTTTGGTGACAGAAAGATCTGGAATCAGAGAGGAGTCACAAATTTCCTTCCACTTAGCGTTCCCCCAAGTCTCCCGATAAAAATGATACCTCACTTGTGTGGGTAGGCCTAGCGCCCGCGACAGGAAAGGCCCCAAAACGCAACGTGGACAAATCACATTTTTTGAAAGAAAACAAAGGTGTTTTTTGCAAAGTGCCTACCTGTAGAGTTTGGCCTCTAGCTCAGCCGGCAACTAGGGAAACCTACAAAACCTGTGCATTTTTGAAAACTAGAGACCTAGGGGAATCCTAGATGGGGTGACTTGTGGAGCTCTGATCAGGTTCTGTTACCCAGAATCCTTTGCAAACCTCAAAATTTGGCTAAAAAAACACATTTTCCTCACATTTTGGTGACAGAAAGTTCTGGAATCTGAGAGGAGCCACAAATTTCCTTCCACCCAGCATTCCCCCAAGTCTCCCAATAAAATTGATACCTCACTTGTGTGGCTAGGCCTAGTGCCCGCGACAGGAAATGCCCCAAAACGCAACGTGGACACATCACATTTTTTGAAAGAAAATAGAAGTGTTTTTTGCAAAGTTCCTACCTGTAGATTTTGGCCTCTACCTCAGCCGGCTCCTAGGGAAACCTACCAAACCTATGCATTTTTGAAAAATAGAGAACTAGGGGAATCCAAGATGGGGTGACTTGTGGAGCTCTGATCAGGTTCTGTTACCCAGAATCCTTTGCAAACCTCAAAATTTGGCTAAAAAAACACATTTTCCTCACATTTTGGTGACAGAAAGTTCTGGAATCTGAGAGGAGCCACAAATTTCCCTCCACCCAGCATTCCCCCAAGTCTCCTGATAAAAATGATACCTCACTTGTGTGGGTAGGCCTAGAGCCCGCGACAGGAAATGCCCCAAAACGCAACGTGGACACATCACATTTTTTGAAAGAAAACAGAGGTGTTTTTTGCAAAGTGCCTACCTGTAGATTTTGGCCTCTAGCTCAGCCGGCACCTAGGGAAACCTACCAAACCTGTGCATTTTTGAAAACTAGGGACCTAGGGGAATCCAAGATGGGGTGACTTGTGGGGCTCTGATCAGGTTCTGTTACCCAGAATCCTTTGCAAACCTCAAAATTTGGCTAAAAAAACACATTTTCCTCACATTTTGGTGACAGAAAGTTCTGGAATCTGAGAGGAGCCACAAATTTCCTTCCACCCAGCATTCCCCCAAGTCTCCCAATAAAATTGATACCTCACTTGTGTGGGTAGGCCTAGCGCCTGCGACAGGAAGGGCCACAAAACGCAACGTGGACACATCACATTTTTTTAAAGAAACCAGAGGTGTTTTTTGCAAAGTGCCTACCTGTAGATTTTGGCCTCTAGCTCAGCCGGCACCTAGGGAAACCTACCAAACCTGTGCATTTGTTAAAACTAGAGACCTAGGGGAATCCAAGATGGGGTGACTTGTGGGTCTCTGAGCAGGTTGTGTTACCCAGAATCTTTTGCAAACCTCAAAATTTGGCTAAAAAAACACATTTTCCTCACATTTTGGTGACAGAAAGATCTGGAATCAGAGAGGAGTCACAAATTTCCTTCCACCCAGCATTCCCCCAAGTCTCCCAATAAAATTGATACCTCACTTGTGTGGCTAGGCCTAGTGCCCGCGACAGGAAATGCCCCAAAACGCAACGTGGACAAATCACATTTTTTGAAAGAAAATAGAAGTGTTTTTTGCAAAGTTCCTACCTGTAGATTTTGGCCTCTACCTCAGCCGGCTCCTAGGGAAACCTACCAAACCTATGCATTTTTGAAAAATAGAGAACTAGGGGAATCCAAGATGGGGTGACTTGTGGAGCTCTGATCAGGTTCTGTTACCCAGAATCCTTTGTAAACCTCAAAATTTGGCTAAAAAAACACATCTTCCTCACATTTTGGTGACAGAAAGTTCTGGAATCTGAGAGGAGCCACGAATTTCCCTCCACCCAGCGTTCCCCCAAGTCTCCCAATAAAAATGATACCTCACTTGTGTGGGTAGGCCTAGCGCCCGCGACAGGAAAGGCCCCAAAACGCAACGTGGACACATCACATTTTTTTAAAGAAACCAGAGGTGTTTTTTGCAAAGTGCCTACCTGTAGATTTTGGCCTCTAGCTCAGCCGGCACCTAGGGAAACCTACCAAACCTGTGCATTTGTTAAAACTAGAGACCTAGGGAAATCCAAGATGGGGTGACTTGTGGGGCTCTGACCAGGTTCTGTTACCCAGAATCCTTTGCAAACCTCAACATTTGGCTAAAAAAACACATTTTCCTCACATTTTGGTGACAGAAAGTTCTGGAATCAGAGAGGAGCCACAAATTTCCTTCCACCCAGCATTCCCCCAAGTCTCCTGATAAAAATGATACCTCACTTGTGTGGGTAGGCTTAGAGCCCGCGACAGGAAATGCCCCAAAACGCAACGTGGACACATCACATTTTTTGAAAGAAAACAGAGGTGTTTTTTGCAAAGTGCCTACCTGTAGATTTTGACCTCTAGCTCAGCCGGCACCTAGGGAAACCTACCAAACCTGTGCATTTTTGAAAACTAGGGACCTAGGGGAATCCAAGATGGGGTGACTTGTGGGGCTCTGACCAGGTTCTGTTACTCAGAATCCTTTGTAAACCTCAAAATTTGGCTAAAAAAACACATCTTCCTCACATTTTGGTGACAGAAAGTTCTGGAATCTGAGAGGAGCCACAAATTTTCTTCCACCCAGCATTCCCCCAAGTCTCCCAATAAAATTGATACCTCACTTGTGTGGGTAAGCCTAGTGCCCGCGACAGGAAATGCCCCAAAACGCAACGTGGACACATCACATTTTTTGAAAGAAAATAGAAGTGTTTTTTGCAAAGTGCCTACCTGTAGATTTTGGCCTCTACCTCAGCCGGCTCCTAGGGAAACCTACCAAACCTATGCATTTTTGAAAAATAGAGAACTAGGGGAATCCAAGATGGGGTGACTTGTGGCGCTCTGTCCAGGTTCTGTTACCCAGAATCCTTTGCAAACCTCGAAATTTGGCTACAAAAACACGTTTTCCTCACATTTTGGTGACAGAAAGTTCTGGAATCAGAGAGGAGCCACAAATTTCCTTCCACCCAGCATTCCCCCAAGTCTCCTGATAAAAATGATACCTCACTTGTGTGGGTAGGCTTAGAGCCCGCGACAGGAAATGCCCCAAAACGCAACGTGGACACATCACATTTTTTTAAAGAAAACAGAGGTGTTTTTTGCAAAGTGCCTACCTGTAGATTTTGGCCTCTAGCTCAGCCGGCACCTAGGGAAACCTACCAAACCTGTGCATTTTTTAAAACTAGGGACCTAGGGGAATCCAATATGGGGTGACTTGTGGGGCTCTGACCAGGTTCTGTTACTCAGAATCCTTTGTAAACCTCAAAATTTGGCTAAAAAAACACATCTTCCTCACATTTTGGTGACAGAAAGTTCTGGAATCTGAGAGGAGCCACAAAGTTCCCTCCACCCAGCGTTCCCCCAAGTCTCCCAATAAAAATGATACCTCACTTGTGTGGGTAGGCCTAGCGCCTGCGACAGGAAGGGCCCCAAAACGCAACGTGGACACATCACATTTTTTTAAAGAAACCAGAGGTGTTTTTTGCAAAGTGCCTACCTGTAGATTTTGGCCTCTAGCTCAGCCGGCACCTAGGGAAACCTACCAAACCTGTGCATTTGTTAAAACTAGAGACCTGGGGGAATCCAAGATGGGGTGACTTGTGAAGCTCTGACCAGGTTCTGTTTCCCAGAATCCTTTGCAAACCTCAACATTTGGCTAAAAAAACACATTTTCCTCACATTTTGGTGACAGAAAGTTCTGGAATCAGAGAGGAGCCACAAATTTCCTTCCACCCAGCATTCCCCCAAGTCTCCCAATAAAATTGATACCTCACTTGTGTGGGTAGGCCTAGTGCCCGCGACAGGAAATGCCCCAAAACGCAACGTGGACACATCACATTTTTTTAAAGAAAATAGAAGTGTTTTTTGCAAAGTGCCTACCTGTAGATTTTGGCCTCTACCTCAGCCGGCTCCTAGGGAAACCTACCAAACCTATGCATTTTTGAAAAATAGAGAACTAGGGGAATCCAAGATGGGGTGACTTGTGGCGCTCTGACCAGGTTCTGTTACCCAGAATCCTTTGCAAACCTCGAAATTTGGCTAAAAAAACACGTTTTCCTCACATTTTGGTGACAGAAAGTTCTGGAATCAGAGAGGAGCCACAAATTTCCTTCCACCCAGCATTCCCCCAAGTCTCCTGATAAAAATGATACCTCACTTGAGTGGTTAGGCTTAGAGCCCGCGTCAGGAAATGCCCCAAAACGCAACGTGGACACATCACATTTTTTGAAAGAAAACAGAGGTGTTTTTTGCAAAGTGCCTACCTGTAGATTTTGGCCTCTACCTCAGCCGGCTCCTAGGGAAACCTACCAAACCTATGCATTTTTGAAAAATAGAGACCTGGGGGAATCCAAGATGGGGTGACTTGTGAGGCTCTGACCAGGTTCTGTTTCCCAGAATCCTTTGCAAACCTCAACATTTGGCTAAAAAAACACATTTTCCTCACATTTTGGTGACAGAAAGTTCTGGAATCAGAGAGGAGCCACAAATTTCCTTCCACCCAGCATTCCCCCAAGTCTCCCAATAAAAATGATACCTCACTTGTGTGGGTAGGCCTAGCGCCCGCGACAGGAAAGGCCCCAAAACGCAACGTGGACACATCACATTTATTTAAAGAAAACAGAGGTGTTTTTTGCAAAGTGCCTACCTGTTAATTTTGGCCTCTAGCTCAGCCGGCACCTAGGGAAACCTACCAAACCTGTGCATTTGTTAAAACTAGAGACCTAGGGGAATCCAAGATGGGGTGACTTGTGGGGCTCTCACCAGGTTCTGTTACCCAGAATCCTTTGCAAACCTCAACATTTGGCTAAAAAAACACATTTTCCTCACATTTTGGTGACAGAAAGTTCTGGAATCAGAGAGGAGCCACAAATTTCCTTCCACCCAGCATTCCCGCAAGTCTCCCAATAAAATTGATACCTCACTTGTGTGGGTAGGACTAGTGCCCGCGACAGGAAATGCCCCAAAACGCAACGTGGACACATCACATTTTTTGAAAGAAAATAGAAGTGTTTTTCGCAAAGTGCCCACCTGTAGATTTTGGCCTCTACCTCAGCCGGCTCCTAGGGAAACCTACCAAACCTGTGCATTTTTTAAAACTAGAGACCTAGGGGAATCCAGGATGGGGTGACTTGTGGGGCTCTGAGCAGGTTGTGTTACCCAGAATCTTTTGCAAACCTCAAAAATTTGGCTAAAAAAACACATTTTCCTCACATTTTGGTGACAGAAAGATCTGGAATCAGAGAGGAGCCACAAATTTCCTTCCACTCAGCGTTCCCCCAAGTCTCCCGCTAAAAATGATACCTCACTTGTGTGGGTAGGCCTAGCGCCCGCGACAGGAAAGGCCCCAAAACGCAACGTGGACAGATCAAATTTTTTGAAAGAAAACAAAGGTGTTTTTTGCAAAGTGCCTACCTGTAAAGTTTGGCCTCTAGCTCAGCCGGCACCTAGGGAAACCTACAAAACCTGTGCATTTTTGAAAACTAGAGACCTAGGGGAATCCAAGATGGGGTTACTTGTGGAGCTCTGATCAGGTTCTGTTACCCAGAATCCTTTGCAAACCTCAAAATTTGGCTAAAAAAACACATTTTCCTCACATTTTGGTGACAGAAAGTTCTGGAATCTGAGAGGAGCCACAAATTTCCCTCCACCCAGCATTCCCCCAAGTCTCCCAATAAAAATGATACCTCACTTATGTGGGTAGGCCTAGCGCCCGCGACAGGAAAGGCCCCAAAACGCAATGTGAACACATCACATTTTTTTAAAGAAAACAGAGGTGTTTTTTGCAAAGTGCCTACCTGTAGATTTTGGCCTCTAGCTCAGCCGGCTCCTAGGGAAACCTACCAAACCTATGCATTTTTGAAAAATAGAGAACTAGGGGAATCCAAGATGGGGTGACTTGTGGCGCTCTGACCAGGTTCTGTTACCCAGAATCCTTTGCAAACCTTGAAATTTGGCTAAAAAAACACGTTTTCCTCACATTTTGGTGACAGAAAGTTCTGGAATCAGAGAGGAGCCACAAATTTCCTTCCACCCAGCATTCCCCCAAGTCTCCTGATAAAAATGATACCTCACTTGTGTGGGTAGGCTTAGAGCCTGCGACAGGAAATGACCCAAAACGCAACGTGGACACATCACATTTTTTGAAAGAAAACAGAGGTGTTTTTTGCAAAGTGCCTACCTGTAGATTTTGGCCTCTAGCTCAGCCGGCACCTAGGGAAACCTACCAAACCTGTGCATTTTTGAAAACTAGGGACCTAGGGGAATCCAAGATGGGGTGACTTGTGGGGCTCTGACCACGTTCTGTTACTCAGAATCCTTTGTAAACCTCAAAATTTGGCTAAAAAAACACATCTTCCTCACATTTTGGTGACAGAAAGTTCTGGAATCTGAGAGGAGCCACAAATTTCCCTCCACCCAGCGTTCCCCCAAGTCTCCCAATAAAAATGATACCTCACTTGTGTGGGTAGGCCTAGCGCCCGCGACAGGAAAGGCCCCAAAACGCAACGTGGACACATCACATTTTTTTAAAGAAAACAGAGGTGTTTTTTGCAAAGTGCCTACCTGTTAATTTTGGCCTCTAGCTCAGCCGGCACCTAGGGAAACCTACCAAACCTGTGCATTTGTTAAAACTAGAGACCTAGGGGAATCCAAGATGGGGTGACTTGTGGGGCTCTCACCAGGTTCTGTTACCCAGAATCCTTTGCAAACCTCAACATTTGGCTAAAAAAACACATTTTCCTCACATTTTGGTGACAGAAAGTTCTGGAATCAGAGAGGAGCCACAAATTTCCTTCCACCCAGCATTCCCGCAAGTCTCCCAATAAAATTGATACCTCACTTGTGTGGGTAGGACTAGTGCCCGCGACAGGAAATGCCCCAAAACGCAACGTGGACACATCACATTTTTTGAAAGAAAATAGAAGTGTTTTTCGCAAAGTGCCCACCTGTAGATTTTGGCCTCTACCTCAGCCGGCTCCTAGGGAAACCTACCAAACCTGTGCATTTTTTAAACCTAGAGACCTAGGGGAATCCAGGATGGGGTGACTTGTGGGGCTCTGAGCAGGTTGTGTTACCCAGAATCTTTTGCAAACCTCAAAATTTGGCTAAAAAAACACATTTTCCTCACATTTTGGTGACAGAAAGATCTGGAATCAGAGAGGAGCCACAAATTTCCTTCCACTCAGCGTTCCCCCAAGTCTCCCGCTAAAAATGATACCTCACTTGTGTGGGTAGGCCTAGCGCCCGCGACACGAAAGGCCCCAAAACGCAACGTGGACAGATCACATTTTTTGAAAGAAAACAAAGGTGTTTTTTGCAAAGTGCCTACCTGTAAAGTTTGGCCTCTAGCTCAGCCGGCACCTAGGGAAACCTACAAAACCTGTGCATTTTTTAAAACTAGAGACCTAGGGGAATCCAAGATGGGGTTACTTGTGGAGCTCTGATCAGGTTCTGTTACCCAGAATCCTTTGCAAACCTCAAAATTTGGCTAAAAAAACACATTTTCCTCACATTTTGGTGACAGAAAGTTCTGGAATCTGAGAGGAGCCACAAATTTCCCTCCACCCAGCATTCCCCCAAGTCTCCCAATAAAAATGATACCTCACTTATGTGGGTAGGCCTAGCGCCCGCGACAGGAAAGGCCCCAAAATGCAATGTGGACACATCACATTTTTTTAAAGAAAACAGAGGTGTTTTTTGCAAAGTGCCTACCTGTAGATTTTGGCCTCTAGCTCAGCCGGCTCCTAGGTAAACCTACCAAACCTATGCATTTTTGAAAAATAGAGAACTAGGGGAATCCAAGATGGGGTGACTTGTGGCGTTCTGACCAGGTTCTGTTACCCAGAATCCTTTGCAAACCTCGAAATTTGGCTAAAAAAACACGTTTTCCTCACATTTTGGTGACAGAAAGTTCTGGAATCAGAGAGGAGCCACAAATTTCCTTCCACCCAGCATTCCCCCAAGTCTCCTGATAAAAATGATACCTCACTTGTGTGGGTAGGCTTAGAGCCCGCGACAGGAAATGACCCAAAACGCAACGTGGACACATCACATTTTTTGAAAGAAAACAGAGGTGTTTTTTGCAAAGTGCCTACCTGTAGATTTTGGCCTCTAGCTCAGCCGGCACCTAGGGAAACCTACCAAACCTGTGCATTTTTGAAAACTAGGGACCTAGGGGAATCCAAGATGGGGTGACTTGTGGGGCTCTGACCACGTTCTGTTACTCAGAATCCTTTGTAAACCTCAAAATTTGGCTAAAAAAACACATCTTCCTCACATTTTGGTGACAGAAAGTTCTGGAATCTGAGAGGAGCCACAAATTTCCCTCCACCCAGCGTTCCCCCAAGTCTCCCAATAAAAATGATACCTCACTTGTGTGGGTAGGCCTAGCGCCCGCGACAGGAAAGGCCCCAAAACGCAACGTGGACACATCACATTTTTTTAAAGAAACCAGAGGTGTTTTTTGCAAAGTGCCTACCTGTAGATTTTGGCCTCTATCTCAGCCGGCACCGAGGGAAACCTACCAAACCTGTGCATTTGTTAAAACTAGAGACCTAGGGGAATCCAAGATGGAGTGACTTGTGGGGCTCTGACCAGGTTCTGTTTCCCAGAATCCTATGCAAACCTCAACATTTGGCTAAAAAACACATTTTCCTCACATTTTGGTGACAGAAAGTTCTGGAATCAGAGAGGAGCCACAAATTTCCTTCCACCCAGCATTCCCCCAAGTCTCCCAATAAAATTGATACCTCACTTGTGTGGGTAGGCCTAGTGCCCGCGACAGGAAATGCCCCAAAACGCAAAGTGGACACATCACATTTTTTTAAAGAAAATAGAAGTGTTTTTTGCAAAGTGCCTACCTGTAGATTTTGGCCTCTACCTCAGCCGGCTCCTAGGGAAACCTACAAAACCTGTGCATTTTTGAAAACTAGAGACCTAGGGGAATCCAAGATGGGGTTACTTGTGGAGCTCTGATCAGGTTCTGTTACCCAGAATCCTTTGCAAACCTCAAAATTTGGCTAAAAAAACACATTTTCCTCACATTTTGGTGACAGAAAGTTCTGGAATCTGAGAGGAGCCACAAATTTCCCTCCACCCAGCATTCCCCCAAGTCTCCCAATAAAAATGATACCTCACTTATGTGGGTAGGCCTAGCGCCCGCGACAGGAAAGGCCCCAAAACGCAATGTGGACACATCACATTTTTTTAAAGAAAACAGAGGTGTTTTTTGCAAAGTGCCTACCTGTAGATTTTGGCCTCTAGCTCAGCCGGCTCCTAGGGAAACCTACCAAACCTATGCATTTTTGAAAAAAAGAGAACTAGGGGAATCCAAGATGAGGTGACTTGTGGCGCTCTGACCAGGTTCTGTTACCCAGAATCCTTTGCAAACCTCGAAATTTGGCTAAAAAAACATGTTTTCCTCACATTTTGGTGACAGAAAGTTCTGGAATCAGAGAGGAGCCACAAATTTCCTTCCACCCAGCATTCCCCCAAGTCTCCTGATAAAAATGATACCTCACTTGTGTGGGTAGGCTTAGAGCCTGCGACAGGAAATGACCCAAAACGCAACGTGGACACATCACATTTTTTGAAAGAAAACAGAGGTGTTTTTTGCAAAGTGCCTACCTGTAGATTTTGGCCTCTAGCTCAGCCGGCACCTAGGGAAACCTACCAAACCTGTGCATTTTTGAAAACTAGGGACCTAGGGGCATCCAAGATGGGGTGACTTGTGGGGCTCTGACCACGTTCTGTTACTCAGAATCCTTTGTAAACCTCAAAATTTGGCTAAAAAAACACATCTTCCTCACATTTTGGTGACAGAAAGTTCTGGAATCTGAGAGGAGCCACAAATTTCCCTCCACCCAGCGTTCCCCCAAGTCTCCCAATAAAAATGATACCTCACTTGTGTGGGTAGGCCTAGCGCCCGCGACAGGAAAGGCCCCAAAACGCAACGTGGACACATCACATTTTTTTTAAAGAAAACAGGTGTTTTTTGCAAAGTGCCTACCTGTTAATTTTGGCCTCTAGCTCAGCCGGCACCTAGGGAAACCTACCAAACCTGTGCATTTGTTAAAACTAGAGACCTAGGGGAATCCAAGATGGGGTGACTTGTGGGGCTCTCACCAGGTTCTGTTACCCAGAATCCTTTGCAAACCTCAACATTTGGCTAAAAAAACACATTTTCCTCACATTTTGGTGACAGAAAGTTCTGGAATCAGAGAGGAGCCACAAATTTCCTTCCACCCAGCATTCCCGCAAGTCTCCCAATAAAATTGATACCTCACTTGTGTGGGTAGGACTAGTGCCCGCGACAGGAAATGCCCCAAAACGCAACGTGGACACATCACATTTTTTGAAAGAAAATAGAAGTGTTTTTCGCAAAGTGCCCACCTGTAGATTTTGGCCTCTACCTCAGCCGGCTCCTAGGGAAACCTACCAAACCTGTGCATTTTTTAAACCTAGAGACCTAGGGGAATCCAGGATGGGGTGACTTGTGGGGCTCTGAGCAGGTTGTGTTACCCAGAATCTTTTGCAAACCTCAAAATTTGGCTAAAAAAACACATTTTCCTCACATTTTGGTGACAGAAAGATCTGGAATCAGAGAGGAGCCACAAATTTCCTTCCACTCAGCGTTCCCCCAAGTCTCCCGCTAAAAATGATACCTCACTTGTGTGGGTAGGCCTAGCGCCCGCGACAGGAAAGGCCCCAAAACGCATCGTGGACAGATCACATTTTTTGAAAGAAAACAAAGGTGTTTTTTGCAAAGTGCCTACCTGTAAAGTTTGGCCTCTAGCTCAGCCGGCACCTAGGGAAACCTACAAAACCTGTGCATTTTTGAAATCTAGAGACCTAGGGGAATCCAAGATGGGGTTACTTGTGGAGCTCTGATCAGGTTCTGTTACCCAGAATCCTTTGCAAACCTCAAAATTTGGCTAAAAAAACACATTTTCCTCACATTTTGGTGACAGAAAGTTCTGGAATCTGAGAGGAGCCACAAATTTCCCTCCACCCAGCATTCCCCCAAGTCTCCCAATAAAAATGATACCTCACTTATGTGGGTAGGCCTAGCGCCCGCGACAGGAGAGGCCCCAAAACGCAATGTGGACACATCACATTTTTTTAAAGAAAACAGAGGTGTTTTTTGCAAAGTGCCTACCTGTAGATTTTGGCCTCTAGCTCAGCCGGCTCCTAGGGAAACCTACCAAACCTATGCATTTTTGAAAAATAGAGAACTAGGGGAATCCAAGATGGGGTGACTTGTGGCGCTCTGACCAGGTTCTGTTACCCAGAATCCTTTGCAAACCTCGAAATTTGGCTAAAAAAACACGTTTTCCTCACATTTTGGTGACAGAAAGTTCTGGAATCAGAGAGGAGCCACAAATTTCCTTCCACCCAGCATTCCCCCAAGTCTCCTGATAAAAATGATACCTCACTTGTGTGGGTAGGCTTAGAGCCCGCGACAGGAAATGACCCAAAACGCAACGTGGACACATCACATTTTTTGAAAGAAAACAGAGGTGTTTTTTGCAAAGTGCCTACCTGTAGATTTTGGCCTCTAGCTCAGCCGGCACCTAGGGAAACCTACCAAACCTGTGCATTTTTGAAAACTAGGGACCTAGGGGAATCCAAGATGGGGTGACTTGTGGGGCTCTGACCACGTTCTGTTACTCAGAATCCTTTGTAAACCTCAAAATTTGGCTAAAAAAACACATCTTCCTCACATTTTGGTGACAGAAAGTTCTGGAATCTGAGAGGAGCCACAAATTTCCCTCCACCCAGCGTTCCCCCAAGTCTCCCAATAAAAATGATACCTCACTTGTGTGGGTAGGCCTAGCGCCCGCGACAGGAAAGGCCCCAAAACGCAACGTGGACACATCACATTTTTTTAAAGAAACCAGAGGTGTTTTTTGCAAAGTGCCTACCTGTAGATTTTGGCCTCTAGCTCAGCCGGCACCGAGGGAAACCTACCAAACCTGTGCATTTGTTAAAACTAGAGACCTAGGGGAATCCAAGATGGGGTGACTTGTGGGGCTCTGACCAGGTTCTGTTTCCCAGAATCCTATGCAAACCTCAACATTTGGCTAAAAAACACATTTTCCTCACATTTTGGTGACAGAAAGTTCTGGAATCAGAGAGGAGCCACAAATTTCCTTCCACCCAGCATTCCCCCAAGTCTCCCAATAAAATTGATACCTCACTTGTGTGGGTAGGCCTAGTGCCCGCGACAGGAAATGCCCCAAAACGCAACGTGGACACATCACATTTTTTTAAAGAAAATAGAAGTGTTTTTTGCAAAGTGCCTACCTGTAGATTTTGGCCTCTACCTCAGCCGGCTCCTAGGGAAACCTACCAAACCTATGCATTTTTGAAACATAGAGAACTAGGGGAATCCAAGATGGGGTGACTTGTGGCGCTCTGACCAGGTTCTGTTACCCAGAATCCTTTGCAAACCTCGAAATTTGGCTAAAAAAACACGTTTTCATCACATTTTGGTGACAGAAAGTTCTGGAATCAGAGAGGAGCCACAAATTTCCTTCCACCCAGCATTCCCCCAAGTCTCCTGATAAAAATGATACCTCACTTGTGTGGTTAGGCTTAGAGCCCGCGACAGGAAATGCCCCAAAACGCAACGTTGACACATCACATTTTTTAAAAGAAAACAGAGGTGTTTTTTGCAAAGTGCCTACCTGTAGATTTTGGCCTCTAGCTCAGCCGGCACCTAGGGAAACCTACCAAACCTGTGCATTTTTTAAAACTAGGGACCTAGGGGAATCCAAGATGGGGTGACTTGTGGGGCTCTGACCAGGTTCTGTTACTCAGAATCCTTTGTAAACCTAAAAATTTGGCTAAAAAAACACATCTTCCTCACATTTTGGTGACAGAAAGTTCTGGAATCTGAGAGGAGCCACAAATTTCCCTCCACCCAGTGTTCCCCCAAGTCTCCCAATAAAAATGATACCTCACTTGTGTGGGTAGGCCTAGCGCCCGCGACAGGAAAGGCCCCAAAACGCAACGTGGACACATCACATTTTTTTAAAGAAAACAGAGGTGTTTTTTGCAAAGTGCCTACCTGTTAATTTTGGCCTCTAGCTCAGCCGGCACCTAGGGAAACCTACCAAACCTGTGCATTTGTTAAAACTAGAGACCTAGGGGAATCCAAGATGGGGTGACTTGTGGGGCTCTCACCAGGTTCTGTTACCCAGAATCTTTTGCAAACCTCAAAATTTGGCTAAAAAAACACATTTTCCTCACATTTTAGTGACAGAAAGATCTGGAATCAGAGAGGAGCCACAAATTTCCTTCCACTCAGCGTTCCCCCAAGTCTCCCGATAAAAATGATACCTCACTTGTGTGGGTAGGCCTAGCGCCCGCGACAGGAAAGGCCCCAAAACGCAACGTGGACAGATCACATTTTTTGAAAGAAAACAAAGGTGTTTTTTGCAAAGTGCCTACCTGTAAAGTTTGGCCTCTAGCTCAGCCGGCACCTAGGGAAACCTACAAAACCTGTGCATTTTTGAAAACTAGAGACCTAGGGGAATCCAAGATGGGGTTACTTGTGGAGCTCTGATCAGGTTCTGTTACCCAGAATCCTTTGCAAACCTCAAAATTTGGCTAAAAAAACACATTTTCCTCACATTTTGGTGACAGAAAGTTCTGGAATCTGAGAGGAGCCACAAATTTCCCTCCACCCAGCATTCCCCCAAGTCTCCCAATAAAAATGATACCTCACTTATGTGGGTAGGCCTAGCGCCCGCGACAGGAAAGGCCCCAAAACGCAATGTGGACACATCACATTTTTTTAAAGAAAACAGAGGTGTTTTTTGCAAAGTGCCTACCTGTAGATTTTGGCCTCTAGCTCAGCCGGCTCCTAGGGAAACCTACCAAACCTATGCATTTTTGAAAAATAGAGAACTAGGGGAATCCAAGATGGGGTGACTTGTGGCGCTCTGACCAGGTTCTGTTACCCAGAATCCTTTGCAAACCTCGAAATTTGGCTAAAAAAACACGTTTTCCTCACATTTTGGTGACAGAAAGTTCTGGAATCAGAGAGGAGCCACAAATTTCCTTCCACCCAGCATTCCCCCAAGTCTCCTGATAAAAATGATACCTCACTTGTGTGGGTAGGCTTAGAGCCCGCGACAGGAAATGACCCAAAACGCAACGTGGACACATCACATTTTTTGAAAGAAAACAGAGGTGTTTTTTGCAAAGTGCCTACCTGTAGATTTTGGCCTCTAGCTCAGCCGGCACCTAGGGAAACCTACCAAACCTGTGCATTTTTGAAAACTAGGGACCTAGGGGAATCCAAGATGGGGTGACTTGTGGGGCTCTGACCACGTTCTGTTACTCAGAATCCTTTGTAAACCTCAAAATTTGGCTAAAAAAACACATCTTCCTCACATTTTGGTGACAGAAAGTTCTGGAATCTGAGAGGAGCCACAAATTTACCTCCACCCAGCGTTCCCCCAAGTCTCCCAATAAAAATGATACCTCACTTGTGTGGGTAGGCCTAGCGCCCGCGACAAGAGAGGCCCCAAAACGCAACGTGGACACATCACATTTTTTTAAAGAAACCAGAGGTGTTTTTTGCAAAGTGCCTACCTGTAGATTTTGGCCTCTAGCTCAGCCGGCACCTAGGGAAACCTACCAAACCTGTGCATTTGTTAAAACTAGAGACCTAGGGGAATCCAAGATGGGGTGACTTGTGGGGCTCTGACCAGGTTCTGTTTCCCAGAATCCTTTGCAAACCTCAACATTTGGCTAAAAAAACACATTTTCCTCACATTTTGGTGACAGAAAGTTCTGGAATCAGAGAGGAGCCACAAATTTCCTTCCACCCAGCATTCCCCCAAGTCTCCCAATAAAATTGATACCTCACTTGTGTGGGTAGGCCTAGTGCCCGCGACAGGAAATGCCCCAAAACGCAACGTGGACACATCACATTTTTTTAAAGAAAATAGAAGTGTTTTTTGCAAAGTGCCTACCTGTAGATTTTGGCCTCTACCTCAGCCGGCTCCTAGGGAAACCTACCAAACCTATGCATTTTTGAAAAATAGAGAACTAGGGGAATCCAAGATGGGGTGACTTGTGGCGCTCTGACCAGGTTCTGTTACCCAGAATCCTTTGCAAACCTCGAAATTTGGCTAAAAAAAACACGTTTTCAACACATTTTGGTGACAGAAAGTTCTGGAATCAGAGAGGAGCCACAAATTTCCTTCCACCCAGCATTCCCCCAAGTCTCCTGATAAAAATGATACCTCACTTGTGTGGTTAGGCTTAGAGCCCGCGACAGGAAATGCCCCAAAACGCAACGTGGACACATCACATTTTTTGAAAGAAAACAGAGGTGTTTTTTGCAAAGTGCCTAGCTGTAGATTTTGGCCTCTAGCTCAGCCGGCACCTAGGGAAACCTACCAAACCTGTGCATTTTTGAAAACTAGGGACCTAGGGGAATCCAAGATGGGGTGACTTGTGGGGCTCTGACCACGTTCTGTTACTCAGAATCCTTTGTAAACCTCAAAATTTGGCTAAAAAAACATATCTTCCTCACATTTTGGTGACAGAAAGTTCTGGAATCTGAGAGGAGCCACAAATTTCCCTCCACCCAGCGTTCCCCCAAGTCTCCCAATAAAAATGATACCTCACTTGTGTGGGTAGGCCTAGCGCCCGCGACAGGAAAGGCCCCAAAACGCAACGTGGACACATCACATTTTTTTAAAGAAAACAGAGGTGTTTTTTGCAAAGTGCCTACCTGTTAATTTTGGCCTCTAGCTCAGCCGGCACCTAGGGAAACCTACCAAACCTGTGCATTTGTTAAAACTAGAGACCTAGGGGAATCCAAGATGGGGTGACTTGTGGGGCTCTCACCAGGTTCTGTTACCCAGAATCCTTTGCAAACCTCAACATTTGGCTAAAAAAACACATTTTCCTCACATTTTGGTGACAGAAAGTTCTGGAATCAGAGAGGAGCCACAAATTTCCTTCCACCCAGCATTCCCGCAAGTCTCCCAATAAAATTGATACCTCACTTGTGTGGGTAGGACTAGTGCCCGCGACAGGAAATGCCCCAAAACGCAACGTGGACACATCACATTTTTTGAAAGAAAATAGAAGTGTTTTTCGCAAAGTGCCCACCTGTAGATTTTGGTCTCTACCTCAGCCGGCTCCTAGGGAAACCTACCAAACCTGTGCATTTTTTAAAACTAGAGACCTAGGGGAATCCAGGATGGGGTGACTTGTGGAGCTCTGAGCAGGTTGTGTTACCCAGAATCTTTTGCAAACCTCAAAATTTGGCTAAAAAAACACATTTTCCTCACATTTTGGTGACAGAAAGATCTGGAATCAGAGAGGAGCCACAAATTTCCTTCCACTCAGCGTTCCCCCAAGTCTCCCGATAAAAATGATACCTCACTTGTGTGGGTAGGCCTAGCGCCCGCGACAGGAAAGGCCCCAAAACGCAACGTGGACAGATCACATTTTTTGAAAGAAAACAAAGGTGTTTTTTGCAAAGTGCCTACCTGTAACGTTTGGCCTCTAGCTCAGCCGGCACCTAGGGAAACCTACAAAACCTGTGCATTTTTGAAAACTAGAGACCTAGGGGAATCCAAGATGGGGTTACTTGTGGAGCTCTGATCAGGTTCTGTTACCCAGAATCCTTTGCAAACCTCAAAATTTGGCTAAAAAAACACATTTTCCTCACATTTTGGTGACAGAAAGTTCTGGAATCTGAGAGGAGCCACAAATTTCCCTCCACCCAGCATTCCCCCAAGTCTCCCAATAAAAATGATACCTCACTTATGTGGGTAGGCCTAGCGCCCGCGACAGGAAAGGCCCCAAAACGCAATATGGACACATCAAATTTTTTTTAAAGAAAACAGAGGTGTTTTTTGCAAAGTGCCTACCTGTAGATTTTGGCCTCTAGCTCAGCCGGCACCTAGGGAAACCTACCAAACCTGTGCATTTGTTAAAACTAGAGACCTAGGGGAATCCAAGATGGGGTGACTTGTGGGGCTCTCATCAGGTCCTGTTACCCAGAATCCTTTGCAAACCTCAACATTTGGCTAAAAAAACACATTTTCCTCACATTTTGGTGACAGAAAGTTCTGGAATCAGAGAGGAGCCACAAATTTCCTTCCACCCAGCATTCCCCCAAGTCTCCCAATAAAATTGATACCTCACTTGTGTGGGTAGGCCTAGTGACCGCGACAGGAAATGCCCCAAAACGCAACGTGGACACATCACATTTTTTTAAAGAAAATAGAAGTGTTTTTTGCAAAGTGCCCACCTGTAGATTTTGGCCTCTACCTCAGCCGGCTCCTAGGGAAACCTACCAAACCTATGCATTTTTGAAAAATAGAGAACTAGGGGAATCCAAGATGGGGTGACTTGTGGCGCTCTGACCAGGTTCTGTTACCGAGAATCCTTTGCAAACCTCGAAATTTGGCTAAAAAAACACGTTTTCCTCACATTTTGGTGACAGAAAGTTCTGGAATCAGAGAGGAGCCACAAATTTCCTTCCACCCAGCATTCCCCCAAGTCTCCTGATAAAAATGATACCTCACTTGTGTGGGTAGGCCTAGAGCCCGCGACAGGAAATGCCCCAAAACGCAACGTGGACACATCACATTTTTTGAAAGAAAACAGAGGTGTTTTTTGCAAAGTGCCTACCTGTAGATTTTGGCCTCTAGCTCAGCCGGCACCTAGGGAAACCTACCAAACCTGTGCATTTTTTTAAACTAGAGACCTAGGGGAATCCAGGATGGGGTGACATGTGGGGCTCTGAGCAGGTTGTGTTACCCAGAATCTTTTGCAAACCTCAAAATTTGGCTAAAAAAACACATTGTAATCACATTTTGGTGACAGAAAGATCTGGAATCAGAGAGGAGCCACAAATTTCCTTCCACCCAGCGTTCCCCCAAGTCTCCCGATAAAAATGATACCTCACTTGTGTGGGTAGGCCTAGCGCCCGCGACAGGAAAGGCCCCAAAACGCAACGTGGACAAATCACATTTTTTTAAAGAAAACAGAGGTGTTTTTTGCAAAGTGCCTACCTGTAGAGTTTGGCCTCTAGCTCAGCCGGCACCTAGGGAAACCTACAAAACCTGTGCATTTTTGAAAACTAGAGACCTAGGGGAATCCAAGATGGGGTTACTTGTGGAGCTCTGATCAGGTTCTGTTACCCAGAATCCTTTGCAAACCTAAAAATTTGGCTAAAAAAACACATTTTCCTCACATTTTGGTGACAGAAAGTTCTAGAATCTGAGAGGAGCCACAAATTTCCCTCCACCCAGCATTCCCCCAAGTCTCCCAATAAAAATGATACCTCACTTGTGTGGGTAGGCCTAGCGCCCGCGACAGGAAAGGCCCCAAAAGGCATCGTGGACACATCACATTTTTTTAAAGAAAACAGAGGTGTTTTTTGCAAAGTGCCTACCTGTAGATTTTGGCCTCTAGCTCAGCCGGAACCTGTGGAAACCTACCAAACCTGTGCCTTTTTTAAAACTAGAGACCTAGGGGAATCCAAGATGGGGTGACTTGTGGGGCTCTGACCAGGTTCTGTTACCCAGAATCCTTTGCAAACCTCCAAATTTGGCTAAAAAAACACATTTTCCTCACATTTTGGTGACAGAAAGTTCTGGAATCAGAGAGGAGCCACAAATTTCCTTCCACCCAGCGTTCCCCCAAGTCTCCCGATAAAAATGATACCTCACTTGTGTGGGTAGGCCTAGCGCCCCGCGACAGGAAAGGCCCCAAAACGCAACGTGGACACATCACATTTTTTGAAAGAAAACAGGTGTTTTTTGCAAAGTGCCTACCTGTAGATTTGGGCCTCTAGCTCAGCCGTCACCTAGGGAAACCTACCAAACCTGGGCATTTTTTAAAACTAGAGACCTAGGGGAATCCAAGATGGGGTGACTTGTGGGGCTCTGACTAGGTTCTGTTACCCAGAATCCTTTGCAAACCTCGAAATTTGGATAAAAAAACACATTTTCCTCAAATTTTGGTGACAGAAAGTTCTGGAATCAGAGAGGAGCCACAAATTTCCTTCCACCCAGCATTCCCCCAAGTCTCCTGATAAAAATGATACCTCACTTGTGTGGGTAGGCCTAGAGCCCGCGACAGGAAATGCCCCAAAACGCAACGTGGACACATCACATTTTTTTAAAGAAAACAGAGGTGTGTTTTGCAAAGTGCCTACCTGTAGATTTTGGCCTCTAGCTCAGCCGTCACCTAGGGAAACCTACCAAACCTGTGCATTTTTGAAAACTAGAGACCTAGGGGAATCCAAGATGGGGTGACTTGTGGGGCTCTGACCAGGTTCTGTTACTCAGAATCCTTTGTAAACCTCAAAATTTGGCTAAAAAAACACATTTTCCTCACATTTTGGTGACAGAAAGTTCTGGAATCTGAGAGGAGCCACAAATTTCCCTCCACCCAGCGTTCCCCCAAGTCTCCCAATAAAAATGATACCTCACTTGTGTGGGTAGGCCTAGCGCCTGCGACAGGAAAGGCCCCAAAACGCAACTTGGACACATCACATTTTTTTAAAGAAAACAGAGGTGTTTTTTGCAAAGTGCCTACCTGTAGATTTTGGCCTCTAGCTCAGCCGGCACCTAGGGAAACCTACCAAACCTGTGCATTTGTTAAAACTAGAGACCTAGGGGAATCCAAGATGGGGTGACTTGTGGGGCTTTCACCAGGTTCTGTTACCCAGAATCCTTTGCAAACCTCAACATTTGGCTAAAAAAACACATTTTCCTCACATTTTGGTGACAGAAAGATCTGGAATCAGAGAGGAGCCACAAATTTCCTTCCACTCAGCGTTCCCCCAAGTCTCCCGCTAAAAATGATACCTCACTTGTGTGGGTAGGCCTAGCGCCCGCGACAGGAAAGGCCCCAAAACGCAACGTGGACAGATCACATTTTTTGAAAGAAAACAAAGGTGTTTTTTGCAAAGTGCCTACCTGTAGATTTTGGCCTCTAGCTCAGCCGGCTCCTAGGGAAACCTACCAAACCTATGCATTTTTGAAAAATTATGAACTAGGGGAATCCAAGATGGGGTGACTTGTGGCGCTCTGACCAGGTTCTGTTACCCAGAATCCTTTGCAAACCTCGAAATTTGGCTAAAAAAACACATTTTCCTCACATTTTGGTGACAGAAAGTTCTGGAATCAGAGAGGAGCCACAAATTTCCTTCCACCCAGCATTCCCCCAAGTCTCCTGATAAAAATGATACCTCACTTGTGTGGGTAGGCCTAGAGCCCGCGACAGGAAATGCCCCAAAACGCAACGTGGACACATCACATTTTTTTAAAGAAAACAGAGGTGTGTTTTGCAAAGTGCCTACCTGTAGATTTTGGCCTCTAGCTCAGCCGTCACCTAGGGAAACCTACCAAACCTGTGCATTTTTGAAAACTAGAGACCTAGGGGAATCCAAGATGGGGTGACTTGTGGGGCTCTGACCAGGTTCTGTTACTCAGAATCCTTTGTAAACCTCAAAATTTGGCTAAAAAAAACAAATTTTCCTCACATTTTGGTGACAGAAAGTTCTGGAATCTGAGAGGAGCCACAAATTTCCCTCCACCCAGCGTTCCCCCAAGTCTCCCAATAAAAATGATACCTCACTTGTGTGGGTAGGCCCAGCGCCTGCGACAGGAAAGGCCCCAAAACGCAACTTGGACACATCACATTTTTTTAAAGAAAACAGAGGTGTTTTTTGCAAAGTGCCTACCTGTAGATTTTGGCCTCTAGCTCAGCCGGCACCTAGGGAAACCTACCAAACCTGTGCATTTGTTAAAACTAGAGACCTAGGGGAATCCAAGATGGGGTGACTTGTGGGGCTTTCACCAGGTTCTGTTACCCAGAATCCTTTGCAAACCTCAACATTTGGCTAAAAAAACACATTTTCCTCACATTTTGGTGACAGAAAGATCTGGAATCAGAGAGGAGCCACAAATTTCCTTCCACTCAGCGTTCCCCCAAGTCTCCCGCTAAAAATGATACCTCACTTGTGTGGGTAGGCCTAGCGCCCGCGACAGGAAAGGCCCCAAAACGCAACGTGGACAGATCACATTTTTTGAAAGAAAACAAAGGTGTTTTTTGCAAAGTGCCTACCTGTAGATTTTGGCCTCTAGCTCAGCCGGCTCCTAGGGAAACCTACCAAACCTATGCATTTTTGAAAAATAGAGAACTAGGGGAATCCAAGATGGGGTGACTTGTGGCGCTCTGACCAGGTTCTGTTACCCAGAATCCTTTGCAAACCTCGAAATTTGGCTAAAAAAACACGTTTTCCTCACATTTTGGTGACAGAAAGTTCTGGAATCAGAGAGGAGCCACAAATTTCCTTCCACCCAGCATTCCCCCAAGTCTCCTGATAAAAATGATACCTCACTTGTGTGGGTAGGCTTAGAGCCCGCGACAGGAAATGACCCAAAACGCAACGTGGACACATCACATTTTTTGAAAGAAAACAGAGGTGTTTTTTGCAAAGTGCCTACCTGTAGATTTTGGCCTCTAGCTCAGCCGGCACCTAGGGAAACCTACCAAACCTGTGCATTTTTGAAAACTAGGGACCTAGGGGAATCCAAGATGGGGTGACTTGTGGGGCTCTGACCACGTTCTGTTACTCAGAATCCTTTGTAAACCTCAACATTTGGCTAAAAAAACACATCTTCCTCACATTTTGGTGACAGAAAGTTCTGGAATCTGAGAGGAGCCACAAATTTCCCTCCACCCAGCGTTCCCCCAAGTCTCCCAATAAAAATGATACCTCACTTGTGTGGGTAGGCCTAGCGCCCGCGACAGGAAAGGCCCCAAAACGCAACGTGGACACATCACATTTTTTTAAAGAAAACAGAGGTGTTTTTTGCAAAGTGCCTACCTGTTAATTTTGGCCTCTAGCTCAGCCGGCACCTAGGGAAACCTACCAAACCTGTGCATTTGTTAAAACTAGAGACCTAGGGGAATCCAAGATGGGGTGACTTGTGGGGCTCTCACCAGGTTCTGTTACCCAGAATCCTTTGCAAACCTCAACATTTGGCTAAAAAAACACATTTTCCTCACATTTTGGTGACAGAAAGTTCTGGAATCAGAGAGGAGCCACAAATTTCCTTCCACCCAGCATTCCCGCAAGTCTCCCAATAAAATTGATACCTCACTTGTGTGGGTAGGACTAGTGCCCGCGACAGGAAATGCCCCAAAACGCAACGTGGACACATCACATTTTTTTAAAGAAAATAGAAGTGTTTTTCGCAAAGTGCCCACCTGTAGATTTTGGCCTCTACCTCAGCCGGCTCCTAGGGAAACCTACCAAACCTGTGCATTTTTTAAACCTAGAGACCTAGGGGAATCCAGGATGGGGTGACTTGTGGGGCTCTGAGCAGGTTGTGTTACCCAGAATCTTTTGCAAACCTCAAAATTTGGCTAAAAAAACACATTTTCCTCACATTTTGGTGACAGAAAGATCTGGAATCAGAGAGGAGCCACAAATTTCCTTCCACTCAGCATTCCCCCAAGTCTCCCGCTAAAAATGATACCTCACTTGTGTGGGTAGGCCTAGCGCTCGCGACAGGAAAGGCCCCAAAACGCAACGTGGACAGATCACATTTTTTGAAAGAAAACAAAGGTGTTTTTTGCAAAGTGCCTACCTGTAAAGTTTGGCCTCTAGCTCAGCCGGCACCTAGGGAAACCTACAAAACCTGTGCATTTTTGAAAACTAGAGACCTAGGGGAATCCAAGATGGGGTTACTTGTGGAGCTCTGATCAGGTTCTGTTACCCAGAATCCTTTGCAAACCTCAAAATTTGGCTAAAAAAACACATTTTCCTCACATTTTGGTGACAGAAAGTTCTGGAATCTGAGAGGAGCCACAAATTTCCCTCCACCCAGCATTCCCACAAGTCTCCCAATAAAAATGATACCTCACTTATGTGGGTAGGCCTAGCGCCCGCGACAGGAAAGGCCCCAAAACGCAATGTGGACACATCACATTTTTTTAAAGAAAACAGAGGTGTTTTTTGCAAAGTGCCTACCTGTAGATTTTGGCCTCTAGCTCAGCCGGCTCCTAGGGAAACCTACCAAACCTATGCATTTTTGAAAAATAGAGAACTAGGGGAATCCAAGATGGGGTGACTTGTGGCGCTCTGACCAGGTTCTGTTACCCAGAATCCTTTGCAAACCTCGAAATTTGGCTAAAAAAACACGTTTTCCTCACATTTTGGTGACAGAAAGTTCTGGAATCAGAGAGGAGCCACAAATTTCCTTCCACCCAGCATTCCCCCAAGTCTCCTGATAAAAATGATACCTCACTTGTGTGGGTAGGCTTAGAGCCCGCGACAGGAAATGACCCAAAATGCAACGTGGACACATCACATTTTTTGAAAGAAAACAGAGGTGTTTTTTGCAAAGTGCCTACCTGTAGATTTTGGCCTCTAGCTCAGCCGGCACCTAGGGAAACCTACCAAACCTGTGCATTTTTGAAAACTAGGGACCTAGGGGAATCCAAGATGGGGTGACTTGTGGGGCTCTGACCACGTTCTGTTACTCAGAATCCTTTGTAAACCTCAAAATTTGGCTAAAAAAACACATCTTCCTCACATTTTGGTGACAGAAAGTTCTGGAATCTGAGAGGAGCCACAAATTTCCCTCCACCCAGCGTTCCCCCAAGTCTCCCAATAAAAATGATACCTCACTTGTGTGGGTAGGCCTAGCGCCCGCGACAGGAAAAGCCCCAAAACGCAACGTGGACACATCACATTTTTTTAAAGAAACCAGAGGTGTTTTTTGCAAAGTGCCTACCTGTAGATTTTGGCCTCTAGCTCAGCCGGCACCTAGGGAAACCTACCAAACCTGTGCATTTGTTAAAACTAGAGACCTAGGGGAATCCAAGATGGGGTGACTTGTGGGGCTCTGACCAGGTTCTGTTTCCCAGAATCCTTTGCAAACCTCAACATTTGGCTAAAAAAACACATTTTCCTCACATTTTGGTGACAGAAAGTTCTGGAATCAGAGAGGAGCCACAAATTTCCTTCCACCCAGCATTCCCCCAAGTCTCCCAATAAAATTGATACCTCACTTGTGTGGGTAGGCCTAGTGCCCGCGACAGGAAATGCCCCAAAACGCAACGTGGACACATCACATTTTTTTAAAGAAAATAGAAATGTTTTTTGCAAAGTGCCTACCTGTAGATTTTGGCCTCTACCTCAGCCGGCTCCTAGGGAAACCTACCAAACCTATGCATTTTTGAAACATAGAGAACTAGGGGAATCCAAGATGGGGTGACTTGTGGCGCTCTGACCAGGTTCTGTTACCCAGAATCCTTTGCAAACCTCGAAATTTGGCTAAAAAAACAAGTTTTCATCACATTTTGGTGACAGAAAGTTCTGGAATCAGAGAGGAGCCACAAATTTCCTTCCACCCAGCATTCCCCCAAGTCTCCTGATAAAAATGATACCTCACTTGTGTGGTTAGGCTTAGAGCCCGCGACAGGAAATGCCCCAAAACGCAACGTTGACACATCACATTTTTTAAAAGAAAACAGAGGTGTTTTTTGCAAAGTGCCTACCTGTAGATTTTGGCATCTAGCTCAGCCGGCACCTAGGGAAACCTACCAAACCTGTGCATTTTTTAAAACTAGGGACCTAGGGGAATCCAAGATGGGGTGACTTGTGGGGCTCTGACCAGGTTCTGTTACTCAGAATCCTTTGTAAACCTCAAAATTTGGCTAAAAAAACACATCTTCCTCACATTTTGGTGACAGAAAGTTCTGGAATCTGAGAGGAGCCACAAATTTCCCTCCACCCAGCGTTCTCCCAAGTCTCCCAATAAAAATGATACCTCACTTGTGTGGGTAGGCCTAGCGCCCGCGACAGGAAAGGCCCCAAAACGCAACGTGGACACATCACATTTTTTTAAAGAAAACAGAGGTGTTTTTTGCAAAGTGCCTACCTGTTAATTTTGGCCTCTAGCTCAGCCGGCACCTAGGGAAACCTACCAAACCTGTGCATTTGTTAAAACTAGAGACCTAGGGGAATCCAAGATGGGGTGACTTGTGGGGCTCTCACCAGGTTCTGTTACCCAGAATCCTTTGCAAACCTCAACATTTGGCTAAAAAAACACATTTTCCTCACATTTTGGTGACAGAAAGTTCTGGAATCAGAGAGGAGCCACAAATTTCCTTCCACCCAGCATTCCCGCAAGTCTCCCAATAAAATTGATACCTCACTTGTGTGGGTAGGACTAGTGCCCGCGACAAGAAATGCCCCAAAACGCAACGTGGACACATCACATTTTTTTAAAGAAAATAGAAGTGTTTTTCGCAAAGTGCCCACCTGTAGATTTTGGCCTCTACCTCAGCCGGCTCCTAGGGAAACCTACCAAACCTGTGCATTTTTTAAAACTAGAGACCTAGGGGAATCCAGGATGGGGTGACTTGTGGGGCTCTGAGCAGGTTGTGTTACCCAGAATCTTTTGCAAACCTCAAAATTTGGTTAAAAAAACACATTTTCCTCACATTTTGGTGACAGAAAGATCTGGAATCAGAGAGGAGCCACAAATTTCCTTCCACTCAGCGTTCCCCCAAGTCTCCCGATAAAAATGATACCTCACTTGTGTGGGTAGGCCTAGCGCCCGCGACAGGAAAGGCCCCAAAACGCAACGTGGACAGATCACATTTTTTGAAAGAAAACAAAGGTGTTTTTTGCAAAGTGCCTACCTGTAAAGTTTGGCCTCTAGCTCAGCCGGCACCTAGGGAAACCTACAAAACCTGTGCATTTTTGAAAACTAGAGACCTAGGGGAATCCAAGATGGGGTTACTTGTGGAGCTCTGATCAGGTTCTGTTACCCAGAATCCTTTGCAAACCTCAAAATTTGGCTAAAAAAACACATTTTCCTCACATTTTGGTGACAGAAAGTTCTGGAATCTGAGAGGAGCCACAAATTTCCCTCCACCCAGCATTCCCCCAAGTCTCCCAATAAAAATGATACCTCACTTATGTGGGTAGGCCTAGCGCCCGCGACAGGAAAGGCCCCAAAACGCAATGTGGACACATCACATTTTTTTAAAGGAAACAGAGGTGTTTTTTGCAAAGTGCCTACCTGTAGATTTTGGCCTCTAGCTCAGCCGGCTCCTAGGGAAACCTACCAAACCTATGCATTCTTGAAAAATAGAGAACTAGGGGAATCCAAGATGGGGTGACTTGTGGCGCTCTGACCAGGTTCTGTTACCCAGAATCCTTTGCAAACCTCGAAATTTGGCTAAAAAAACACGTTTTCCTCACATTTTGGTGACAGAAAGTTCTGGAATCAGAGAGGAGCCACAAATTTCCTTCCACCCAGCATTCCCCCAAGTCTCCTGATAAAAATGATACCTCACTTGTGTGGGTAGGCTTAGAGCCCGCGACAGGAAATGACCCAAAACGCAACGTGGACACATCACATTTTTTGAAAGAAAACAGAGGTGTTTTTTGCAAAGTGCCTACCTGTAGATTTTGGCCTCTAGCTCAGCCGGCACCTAGGGAAACCTACCAAACCTGTGCATTTTTGAAAACTAGGGACCTAGGGGAATCCAAGATGGGGTGACTTGTGGGGCTCTGACCACGTTCTGTTACTCAGAATCCTTTGTAAACCTCAAAATTTGGCTAAAAAAACACATCTTCCTCACATTTTGGTGACAGAAAGTTCTGGAATCTGAGAGGAGCCACAAATTTCCCTCCACCCAGCGTTCCCCCAAGTCTCCCAATAAAAATGATACCTCACTTGTGTGGGTAGGCCTAGCGCCCGCGACAGGAGAGGCCCCAAAACGCAACGTGGAGACATCACATTTTTTTAAAGAAACCAGAGGTGTTTTTTGCAAAGTGCCTACCTGTAGATTTTGGCCTCTAGCTCAGCCGGCACCTAGGGAAACCTACCAAACCTGTGCATTTGTTAAAACTAGAGACCTAGGGGAATCCAAGATGGGGTGACTTGTGGGGCTCTGACCAGGTTCTGTTTCCCAGAATCCTTTGCAAACCTCAACATTTGGCTAAAAAAACACATTTTCCTCACATTTTGGTGACAGAAAGTTCTGGAATCAGAAAGGAGCCACAAATTTCCTTCCACCCAGCATTCCCCCAAGTCTCCCAATAAAATTGATACCTCACTTGTGTGGGTAGGCCTAGTGCCCGCGACAGGAAAGGCCCCAAAACGCAACGTGGACAGATCACATTTTTTGAAAGAAAACAAAGGTGTTTTTTGCAAAGTGCCTACCTGTAGATTTTGGCCTCTAGCTCAGCCGGCTCCTAGGGAAACCTACCAAACCTATGCATTTTTGAAAAATAGAGAACTAGGGGAATCCAAGATGGGGTGACTTGTGGCGCTCTGACCAGGTTCTGTTACCCAGAATCCTTTGCAAACCTCGAAATTTGGCTAAAAAAACACGTTTTCCTCACATTTTGGTGACAGAAAGTTCTGGAATCAGAGAGGAGCCACAAATTTCCTTCCACCCAGCATTCCCCCAAGTCTCCTGATAAAAATGATACCTCACTTGTGTGGGTAGGCTTAGAGCCCGCGACAGGAAATGACCCAAAACGCAACGTGGACACATCACATTTTTTGAAAGAAAACAGAGGTGTTTTTTGCAAAGTGCCTACCTGTAGATTTTGGCCTCTAGCTCAGCCGGCACCTAGGGAAACCTACCAAACCTGTGCATTTTTGAAAACTAGGGACCTAGGGGAATCCAAGATGGGGTGACTTGTGGGGCTCTGACCACGTTCTGTTACTCAGAATCCTTTGTAAACCTCAACATTTGGCTAAAAAAACACATCTTCCTCACATTTTGGTGACAGAAAGTTCTGGAATCTGAGAGGAGCCACAAATTTCCCTCCACCCAGCGTTCCCCCAAGTCTCCCAATAAAAATGATACCTCACTTGTGTGGGTAGGCCTAGCGCCCGCGACAGGAAAGGCCCCAAAACGCAACGTGGACACATCACATTTTTTTAAAGAAAACAGAGGTGTTTTTTGCAAAGTGCCTACCTGTTAATTTTGGCCTCTAGCTCAGCCGGCACCTAGGGAAACCTACCAAACCTGTGCATTTGTTAAAACTAGAGACCTAGGGGAATCCAAGATGGGGTGACTTGTGGGGCTCTCACCAGGTTCTGTTACCCAGAATCCTTTGCAAACCTCAACATTTGGCTAAAAAAACACATTTTCCTCACATTTTGGTGACAGAAAGTTCTGGAATCAGAGAGGAGCCACAAATTTCCTTCCACCCAGCATTCCCGCAAGTCTCCCAATAAAATTGATACCTCACTTGTGTGGGTAGGACTAGTGCCCGCGACAGGAAATGCCCCAAAACGCAACGTGGACACATCACATTTTTTTAAAGAAAATAGAAGTGTTTTTCGCAAAGTGCCCACCTGTAGATTTTGGCCTCTACCTCAGCCGGCTCCTAGGGAAACCTACCAAACCTGTGCATTTTTTAAACCTAGAGACCTAGGGGAATCCAGGATGGGGTGACTTGTGGGGCTCTGAGCAGGTTGTGTTACCCAGAATCTTTTGCAAACCTCAAAATTTGGCTAAAAAAACACATTTTCCTCACATTTTGGTGACAGAAAGATCTGGAATCAGAGAGGAGCCACAAATTTCCTTCCACTCAGCATTCCCCCAAGTCTCCCGCTAAAAATGATACCTCACTTGTGTGGGTAGGCCTAGCGCTCGCGACAGGAAAGGCCCCAAAACGCAACGTGGACAGATCACATTTTTTGAAAGAAAACAAAGGTGTTTTTTGCAAAGTGCCTACCTGTAAAGTTTGGCCTCTAGCTCAGCCGGCACCTAGGGAAACCTACAAAACCTGTGCATTTTTGAAAACTAGAGACCTAGGGGAATCCAAGATGGGGTTACTTGTGGAGCTCTGATCAGGTTCTGTTACCCAGAATCCTTTGCAAACCTCAAAATTTGGCTAAAAAAACACATTTTCCTCACATTTTGGTGACAGAAAGTTCTGGAATCTGAGAGGAGCCACAAATTTCCCTCCACCCAGCATTCCCACAAGTCTCCCAATAAAAATGATACCTCACTTATGTGGGTAGGCCTAGCGCCCGCGACAGGAAAGGCCCCAAAACGCAATGTGGACACATCACATTTTTTTAAAGAAAACAGAGGTGTTTTTTGCAAAGTGCCTACCTGTAGATTTTGGCCTCTAGCTCAGCCGGCTCCTAGGGAAACCTACCAAACCTATGCATTTTTGAAAAATAGAGAACTAGGGGAATCCAAGATGGGGTGACTTGTGGCGCTCTGACCAGGTTCTGTTACCCAGAATCCTTTGCAAACCTCGAAATTTGGCTAAAAAAACACGTTTTCCTCACATTTTGGTGACAGAAAGTTCTGGAATCAGAGAGGAGCCACAAATTTCCTTCCACCCAGCATTCCCCCAAGTCTCCTGATAAAAATGATACCTCACTTGTGTGGGTAGGCTTAGAGCCCGCGACAGGAAATGACCCAAAATGCAACGTGGACACATCACATTTTTTGAAAGAAAACAGAGGTGTTTTTTGCAAAGTGCCTACCTGTAGATTTTGGCCTCTAGCTCAGCCGGCACCTAGGGAAACCTACCAAACCTGTGCATTTTTGAAAACTAGGGACCTAGGGGAATCCAAGATGGGGTGACTTGTGGGGCTCTGACCACGTTCTGTTACTCAGAATCCTTTGTAAACCTCAAAATTTGGCTAAAAAAACACATCTTCCTCACATTTTGGTGACAGAAAGTTCTGGAATCTGAGAGGAGCCACAAATTTCCCTCCACCCAGCGTTCCCCCAAGTCTCCCAATAAAAATGATACCTCACTTGTGTGGGTAGGCCTAGCGCCCGCGACAGGAAAAGCCCCAAAACGCAACGTGGACACATCACATTTTTTTAAAGAAACCAGAGGTGTTTTTTGCAAAGTGCCTACCTGTAGATTTTGGCCTCTAGCTCAGCCGGCACCTAGGGAAACCTACCAAACCTGTGCATTTGTTAAAACTAGAGACCTAGGGGAATCCAAGATGGGGTGACTTGTGGGGCTCTGACCAGGTTCTGTTTCCCAGAATCCTTTGCAAACCTCAACATTTGGCTAAAAAAACACATTTTCCTCACATTTTGGTGACAGAAAGTTCTGGAATCAGAGAGGAGCCACAAATTTCCTTCCACCCAGCATTCCCCCAAGTCTCCCAATAAAATTGATACCTCACTTGTGTGGGTAGGCCTAGTGCCCGCGACAGGAAATGCCCCAAAACGCAACGTGGACACATCACATTTTTTTAAAGAAAATAGAAATGTTTTTTGCAAAGTGCCTACCTGTAGATTTTGGCCTCTACCTCAGCCGGCTCCTAGGGAAACCTACCAAACCTATGCATTTTTGAAACATAGAGAACTAGGGGAATCCAAGATGGGGTGACTTGTGGCGCTCTGACCAGGTTCTGTTACCCAGAATCCTTTGCAAACCTCGAAATTTGGCTAAAAAAACAAGTTTTCATCACATTTTGGTGACAGAAAGTTCTGGAATCAGAGAGGAGCCACAAATTTCCTTCCACCCAGCATTCCCCCAAGTCTCCTGATAAAAATGATACCTCACTTGTGTGGTTAGGCTTAGAGCCCGCGACAGGAAATGCCCCAAAACGCAACGTTGACACATCACATTTTTTAAAAGAAAACAGAGGTGTTTTTTGCAAAGTGCCTACCTGTAGATTTTGGCATCTAGCTCAGCCGGCACCTAGGGAAACCTACCAAACCTGTGCATTTTTTAAAACTAGGGACCTAGGGGAATCCAAGATGGGGTGACTTGTGGGGCTCTGACCAGGTTCTGTTACTCAGAATCCTTTGTAAACCTCAAAATTTGGCTAAAAAAACACATCTTCCTCACATTTTGGTGACAGAAAGTTCTGGAATCTGAGAGGAGCCACAAATTTCCCTCCACCCAGCGTTCCCCCAAGTCTCCCAATAAAAATGATACCTCACTTGTGTGGGTAGGCCTAGCGCCCGCGACAGGAAAGGCCCCAAAACGCAACGTGGACACATCACATTTTTTTAAAGAAAACAGAGGTGTTTTTTGCAAAGTGCCTACCTGTTAATTTTGGCCTCTAGCTCAGCCGGCACCTAGGGAAACCTACCAAACCTGTGCATTTGTTAAAACTAGAGACCTAGGGGAATCCAAGATGGGGTGACTTGTGGGGCTCTCACCAGGTTCTGTTACCCAGAATCCTTTGCAAACCTCAACATTTGGCTAAAAAAACACATTTTCCTCACATTTTGGTGACAGAAAGTTCTGGAATCAGAGAGGAGCCACAAATTTCCTTCCACCCAGCATTCCCGCAAGTCTCCCAATAAAATTGATACCTCACTTGTGTGGGTAGGACTAGTGCCCGCGACAAGAAATGCCCCAAAACGCAACGTGGACACATCACATTTTTTTAAAGAAAATAGAAGTGTTTTTCGCAAAGTGCCCACCTGTAGATTTTGGCCTCTACCTCAGCCGGCTCCTAGGGAAACCTACCAAACCTGTGCATTTTTTAAAACTAGAGACCTAGGGGAATCCAGGATGGGGTGACTTGTGGGGCTCTGAGCAGGTTGTGTTACCCAGAATCTTTTGCAAACCTCAAAATTTGGTTAAAAAAACACATTTTCCTCACATTTTGGTGACAGAAAGATCTGGAATCAGAGAGGAGCCACAAATTTCCTTCCACTCAGCGTTCCCCCAAGTCTCCCGATAAAAATGATACCTCACTTGTGTGGGTAGGCCTAGCGCCCGCGACAGGAAAGGCCCCAAAACGCAACGTGGACAGATCACATTTTTTGAAAGAAAACAAAGGTGTTTTTTGCAAAGTGCCTACCTGTAAAGTTTGGCCTCTAGCTCAGCCGGCACCTAGGGAAACCTACAAAACCTGTGCATTTTTGAAAACTAGAGACCTAGGGGAATCCAAGATGGGGTTACTTGTGGAGCTCTGATCAGGTTCTGTTACCCAGAATCCTTTGCAAACCTCAAAATTTGGCTAAAAAAACACATTTTCCTCACATTTTGGTGACAGAAAGTTCTGGAATCTGAGAGGAGCCACAAATTTCCCTCCACCCAGCATTCCCCCAAGTCTCCCAATAAAAATGATACCTCACTTATGTGGGTAGGCCTAGCGCCCGCGACAGGAAAGGCCCCAAAACGCAATGTGGACACATCACATTTTTTTAAAGGAAACAGAGGTGTTTTTTGCAAAGTGCCTACCTGTAGATTTTGGCCTCTAGCTCAGCCGGCTCCTAGGGAAACCTACCAAACCTATGCATTCTTGAAAAATAGAGAACTAGGGGAATCCAAGATGGGGTGACTTGTGGCGCTCTGACCAGGTTCTGTTACCCAGAATCCTTTGCAAACCTCGAAATTTGGCTAAAAAAACACGTTTTCCTCACATTTTGGTGACAGAAAGTTCTGGAATCAGAGAGGAGCCACAAATTTCCTTCCACCCAGCATTCCCCCAAGTCTCCTGATAAAAATGATACCTCACTTGTGTGGGTAGGCTTAGAGCCCGCGACAGGAAATGACCCAAAACGCAACGTGGACACATCACATTTTTTGAAAGAAAACAGAGGTGTTTTTTGCAAAGTGCCTACCTGTAGATTTTGGCCTCTAGCTCAGCCGGCACCTAGGGAAACCTACCAAACCTGTGCATTTTTGAAAACTAGGGACCTAGGGGAATCCAAGATGGGGTGACTTGTGGGGCTCTGACCACGTTCTGTTACTCAGAATCCTTTGTAAACCTCAAAATTTGGCTAAAAAAACACATCTTCCTCACATTTTGGTGACAGAAAGTTCTGGAATCTGAGAGGAGCCACAAATTTCCCTCCACCCAGCGTTCCCCCAAGTCTCCCAATAAAAATGATACCTCACTTGTGTGGGTAGGCCTAGCGCCCGCGACAGGAGAGGCCCCAAAACGCAACGTGGAGACATCACATTTTTTTAAAGAAACCAGAGGTGTTTTTTGCAAAGTGCCTACCTGTAGATTTTGGCCTCTAGCTCAGCCGGCACCTAGGGAAACCTACCAAACCTGTGCATTTGTTAAAACTAGAGACCTAGGGGAATCCAAGATGGGGTGACTTGTGGGGCTCTGACCAGGTTCTGTTTCCCAGAATCCTTTGCAAACCTCAACATTTGGCTAAAAAAACACATTTTCCTCACATTTTGGTGACAGAAAGTTCTGGAATCAGAAAGGAGCCACAAATTTCCTTCCACCCAGCATTCCCCCAAGTCTCCCAATAAAATTGATACCTCACTTGTGTGGGTAGGCCTAGTGCCCGCGACAGGAAATGCCCCAAAACGCAACGTGGACACATCACATTTTTTTAAAGAAAATAGAAGTGTTTTTTGCAAAGTGCCCACCTGTTGATTTTGGCCTCTACCTCAGCCGGCTCCTAGGGAAACCTACCAAACCTATGCATTTTTGAAAAATAGAGAACTAGGGGAATCCAAGATGGGGTGACTTGTGGCGCTCTGACCAGGTTCTGTTACCGAGAATCCTTTGCAAACCTCGAAATTTGGCTAAAAAAACACGTTTTCCTCACATTTTGGTGACAGAAAGTTCTGGAATCAGAGAGGAGCCACAAATTTCCTTCTACCCAGCATTCCCCCAAGTCTCCTGATAAAAATGATACCTCATTTGTGTGGGTAGGCCTAGAGCCCGCGACAGGAAATGCCCCAAAACGCAACGTGGACACATCACATTTTTTGAAAGAAAACAGAGGTGTTTTTTGCAAAGTGCCTACCTGTAGATTTTGGCCTCTAGCTCAGCCGGCACCTAGGGAAACCTACCAAACCTGTGCATTTTTTAAAACTAGAGACCTAGGGGAATCCAGGATGGGGTGACATGTGGGGCTCTGAGCAGGTTGTGTTACCCAGAATCTTTTGCAAACCTCAAAATTTGGCTAAAAAAACACATTGTAATCACATTTTGGTGACAGAAAGATCTGGAATCAGAGAGGAGCCACAAATTTCCTTCCACCCAGCGTTCCCCCAAGTCTCCCGATAAAAATGATACCTCACTTGTGTGGGTAGGCCTAGCGCCCGCGACAGGAAAGGCCCCAAAACGCAACGTGGACAAATCACATTTTTTTAAAGAAAACAAAGGTGTTTTTTGCAAAGTGCCTACCTGTAGAGTTTGGCCTCTAGCTTAGCCGGCACCTAGGGAAACCTACAAAACCTGTGCATTTTTGAAAACTAGAGACCTAGGGGAATCCAAGATGGGGTTACTTGTGGAGCTCTGATCAGGTTCTGTTACCCAGAATCCTTTGCAAACCTAAAAATTTGGCTAAAAAAACACATTTTCCTCACATTTTGGTGACAGAAAGTTCTAGAATCTGAGAGGAGCCACAAATTTCCCTCCACCCAGCATTCCCCCAAGTCTCCCAATAAAAATGATACCTCACTTGTGTGGGTAGGCCTAGCGCCCGCGACAGGAAAGGCCCCAAAAGGCATCGTGGACACATCACATTTTTTTAAAGAAAACAGAGGTGTTTTTTGCAAAGTGCCTACCTGTAGATTTTGGCCTCTAGCTCAGCCGGAACCTGTGGAAACCTACCAAACCTGTGCCTTTTTTAAAACTAGAGACCTAGGGGAATCCAAGATGGGGTAACTTGTGGGGCTCTGACCAGGTTCTGTTACCCAGAATCCTTTGCAAACCTCCAAATTTGGCTAAAAAAACACATTTTCCTCACATTTTGGTGACAGAAAGTTCTGGAATCAGAGAGGAGCCACAAATTTCCTTCCACCCAGCGTTCCCCCAAGTCTCCCGATAAAAATGATACCTCACTTGTGTGGGTAGGCCTAGCGCCCCGCGACAGGAAAGGCCCCAAAACGCAACGTGGACACATCACATTTTTTTAAAGAAAACAGGTGTTTTTCGCAAAGTGCCCACCTGTAGATTTTGGCCTCTACCTCAGCCGGCTCCTAGGGAAACCTACCAAACCTGTGCATTTTTTAAAACTAGAGACCTAGGGGAATCCAGGATGGGGTGACTTGTGGGGCTCTGAGCAGGTTGTGTTACCAAGAATCTTTTGCAAACCTCAAAATTTGGTTAAAAAAACACATTTTCCTCACATTTTGGTGACAGAAAGATCTGGAATCAGAGAGGAGCCACAAATTTCCTTCCACTCAGCGTTCCCCCAAGTCTCCCGATAAAAATGATACCTCACTTGTGTGGGTAGGCCTAGCGCCCGCGACAGGAAAGGCCCCAAAACGCAACGTGGACAGATCACATTTTTTGAAAGAAAACAAAGGTGTTTTTTGCAAAGTGCCTACCTGTAAAGTTTGGCCTCTAGCTCAGCCGGCACCTAGGGAAACCTACAAAACCTGTGCATTTTTGAAAACTAGAGACCTAGGGGAATCCAAGATGGGGTGACTTGTGGAGCTCTGATCAGGTTCTGTTACCCAGAATCCTTTGCAAACCTCAAAATTTGGCTAAAAAAACACATTTTCCTCACATTTTGGTGACAGAAAGTTCTGGAATCTGAGAGGAGCCACAAATTTCCCTCCACCCAGCATTCCCCCAAGTCTCCCAATAAAAATGATACCTCACTTATGTGGGTAGGCCTAGCGCCCGCGACAGGAAAGGCCCCAAAACGCAACGTGGACACATCACATTTTTTGAAAGAAAACAGAGGTGTTTTTTGCAAAGTGCCTACCTGTAGATTTTGGCCTCTAGCTCAGCCGGCACCTAGGGAAACCTACCAAACCTGTGCATTTGTTAAAACTAGAGACCTAGGGGAATCCAAGATGGGGTGACTTGTGGGGCTCTGACCAGGTTCTGTTTCCCAGAATCCTTTGCAAACCTCAACATTTGGCTAAAAAAACACATTTTCCTCACATTTTGGTGACAGAAAGTTCTGGAATCAGAGAGGAGCCACAAATTTCCTTCCACCCAGCATTCCCCCAAGTCTCCCAATAAAATTGATACCTCACTTGTGTGGGTAGGCCTAGTGCCCGCGACAGGAAATGCCCCAAAACGCAACGTGGACACATCACATTTTTTTAAAGAAAATAGAAGTGTTTTTTGCAAAGTGCCCACCTGTTGATTTTGGCCTCTACCTCAGCCGGCTCCTAGGGAAACCTACCAAACCTATGCATTTTTGAAAAATAGAGAACTAGGGGAATCCAAGATGGGGTGACTTGTGGCGCTCTGACCAGGTTCTGTTACCGAGAATCCTTTGCAAACCTCGAAATTTGGCTAAAAAAACACGTTTTCCTCACATTTTGGTGACAGAAAGTTCTGGAATCAGAGAGGAGCCACAAATTTCCTTCTACCCAGCATTCCCCCAAGTCTCCTGATAAAAATGATACCTCATTTGTGTGGGTAGGCCTAGAGCCCGCGACAGGAAATGCCCCAAAACGCAACGTGGACACATCACATTTTTTGAAAGAAAACAGAGGTGTTTTTTGCAAAGTGCCTACCTGTAGATTTTGGCCTCTAGCTCAGCCGGCACCTAGGGAAACCTACCAAACCTGTGCATTTTTTAAAACTAGAGACCTAGGGGAATCCAGGATGGGGTGACATGTGGGGCTCTGAGCAGGTTGTGTTACCCAGAATCTTTTGCAAACCTCAAAATTTGGCTAAAAAAACACATTGTAATCACATTTTGGTGACAGAAAGATCTGGAATCAGAGAGGAGCCACAAATTTCCTTCCACCCAGCGTTCCCCCAAGTCTCCCGATAAAAATGATACCTCACTTGTGTGGGTAGGCCTAGCGCCCGCGACAGGAAAGGCCCCAAAACGCAACGTGGACAAATCACATTTTTTTAAAGAAAACAAAGGTGTTTTTTGCAAAGTGCCTACCTGTAGAGTTTGGCCTCTAGCTTAGCCGGCACCTAGGGAAACCTACAAAACCTGTGCATTTTTGAAAACTAGAGACCTAGGGGAATCCAAGATGGGGTTACTTGTGGAGCTCTGATCAGGTTCTGTTACCCAGAATCCTTTGCAAACCTAAAAATTTGGCTAAAAAAACACATTTTCCTCACATTTTGGTGACAGAAAGTTCTAGAATCTGAGAGGAGCCACAAATTTCCCTCCACCCAGCATTCCCCCAAGTCTCCCAATAAAAATGATACCTCACTTGTGTGGGTAGGCCTAGCGCCCGCGACAGGAAAGGCCCCAAAAGGCATCGTGGACACATCACATTTTTTTAAAGAAAACAGAGGTGTTTTTTGCAAAGTGCCTACCTGTAGATTTTGGCCTCTAGCTCAGCCGGAACCTGTGGAAACCTACCAAACCTGTGCCTTTTTTAAAACTAGAGACCTAGGGGAATCCAAGATGGGGTAACTTGTGGGGCTCTGACCAGGTTCTGTTACCCAGAATCCTTTGCAAACCTCCAAATTTGGCTAAAAAAACACATTTTCCTCACATTTTGGTGACAGAAAGTTCTGGAATCAGAGAGGAGCCACAAATTTCCTTCCACCCAGCGTTCCCCCAAGTCTCCCGATAAAAATGATACCTCACTTGTGTGGGTAGGCCTAGCGCCCTGCGACAGGAAAGGCCCCAAAACGCAACGTGGACACATCACATTTTTTTAAAGAAAACAGGTGTTTTTTGCAAAGTGCCTACCTGTAGATTTGGGCCTCTAGCTCAGCCGTCACCTAGGGAAACCTACCAAACCTGGGCATTTTTTAAAACTAGAGACCTAGGGGAATCCAAGATGGGGTGACTTGTGGGGCTCTGACTAGGTTCTGTTACCCAGAATCCTTTGCAAACATCGAAATTTGGATAAAAAAACACATTTTCCTCAAATTTTGGTGACAGAAAGTTCTGGAATCAGAGAGGAGCCACAAATTTCCTTCCACCCAGCATTCCCCCAAGTCTCCTGATAAAAATGATACCTCACTTGTGTGGGTAGGCCTAGAGCCCGCGACAGGAAATGCCCCAAAACGCAACGTGGACACATCACATTTTTTTAAAGAAAACAGAGGTGTGTTTTGCAAAGTGCCTACCTGTAGATTTTGGCCTCTAGCTCAGCCGTCACCTAGGGAAACCTACCAAACCGGTGCATTTTTGAAAACTAGAGACCTAGGGGAATCCAAGATGGGGTGACTTGTGGGGCTCTGACCAGGTTCTGTTACTCAGAATCCTTTGTAAACCTCAAAATTTGGCTAAAAAAACACATTTTCCTCACATTTTGGTGACAGAAAGTTCTGGAATCTGAGAGGAGCCACAAATTTCCCTCCACCCAGCGTTCCCCCAAGTCTCCCAATAAAAATGATACCTCACTTGTGTGGGTAGGCCCAGCGCCTGCGACAGGAAAGGCCCCAAAACGCAACTTGGACACATCACATTTTTTTAAAGAAAACAGAGGTGTTTTTTGCAAAGTGCCTACCTGTAGATTTTGGCCTCTAGCTCAGCCGGCACCTAGGGAAACCTACCAAACCTGTGCATTTGTTAAAACTAGAGACCTAGGGGAATCCAAGATGGGGTGACTTGTGGGGCTTTCACCAGGTTCTGTTACCCAGAATCCTTTGCAAACCTCAACATTTGGCTAAAAAAACACATTTTCCTCACATTTTGGTGACAGAAAGTTCTGGAATCAGAGAGGAGCCACAAATTTCCTTCCACCCAGCATTCCCCCAAGTCTCCCAATAAAATTGATACCTCACTTGTGTGGGTAGGCCTAGTGCCCGCAACAGGAAATGCCCCAAAACGCAATGTGGACACATCACATTTTTTTAAAGAAAATAGAAGTGTTTTTTGCAAAGTGCCTACCTGTAGATTTTGGCCTCTACCTCAGCCGGCTCCTAGGGAAACCTACCAAACCTATGCATTTTTGAAAAATAGAGAACTAGGGGAATCCAAGATGGGGTGACTTGTGGCGCTCTGACCAGGTTCTGTTACCCAGAATCCTTTGCAAACCTCGAAATTTGGCTAAAAAAACACGTTTTCCTCACATTTTGGTGACAGAAAGTTCTGGAATCAGAGAGGAGCCACAAATTTCCTTCCACCCAGCATTCCCCCAAGTCTCCCAATAAAATTGATACCTCACTTGTGTGGGTAGGCCTAGTGCCCGCAACAGGAAATGCCCCAAAACGCAATGTGGACACATCACATTTTTTTAAAGAAAACAGAGGTGTTTTTTGCAAAGTGCCTACCTGTAGATTTTGGCCTCTAGCTCAGCCGGCACCTAGGGAAACCTACCAAACCTGCGCATTTTTTAAAACTAGAGACCTAGGGGAATCCAGGATGGGGTGACTTGTGGGGCTCTGAGCAGGTTGTGTTACCCAGAATCTTTTGCAAACCTCAAAATTTGGCTAAAAAAACACATTTTCCTCACATTTTGGTGACAGAAAGATCTGGAATCAGAGAGGAGCCACAAATTTCCTTCCACCCAGCGTTCCCCCAAGTCTCCCGATAAAAATGATACCTCACTTGTGTGGGTAGGCCTAGCGCCCGCGACATGAAAGACCCCAAAACGCAACGTGGAGAAATCACATTTTTTGAAAGAAAACAAAGGTGTTTTTTGCAAAGTGCCTACCTGTAGAGTTTGGCCTCTAGCTCAGCCGGCACCTAGGGAAACCTACAAAACCTGTGCATTTTTGAAAACTAGAGACCTAGGGGAATCCAAGATGGGGTTACTTGTGGAGCTCTGATCAGGTTCTGTTACCCAGAATCCTTTGCAAACCTCAAAATTTGGCTAAAAAAACACATTTTCCTCTCATTTTGGTGACAGAAAGTTCTGGAATCTGAGAGGAGCCACAAATATCCCTCCACCCAGCATTCCCCCAAGTCTCCCAAAAAAAATGAAACCTCACTTGTGTGGGTAGGCCTAGCGCCCGCGACAGGAAACGCCCCAAAAGGCATCGTGGACACATCACATTTTTTTAAAGAAAACAGAGGTGTTTTTTGCAAAGTGCCTACCTGTAGATTTTGGCCTCTAGCTCAGCCGGAACCTGGGGAAACCTACCAAACCTATGCCTTTTTTTAAACTAGAGACCTAGGGGAATCCAAGATGGGGTGACTTGAGGGGCTCTGACCAGGTTCTGTTACCCAGAATCCTTTGCAAACCTCAAAATTTGCCTAAAAAAACACATTTTCCTCACATTTTGGTGACAGAAAGTTCTGGAATCAGAGAGGAGCCACAAATTTCCTTCCGCCCAGCGTTCCCCCAAGTCTCCCGATAAAAATGATACCTCACTTGTGTGGGTAGGCCTAGCGCCTGCGACAGGAAAGGCCCCAAAACGCAACGTGGACACATCACATTTTTTTAAAGAAAACAGAGGTGTTTTTTGCAAAGTGCCTACCTGTAGATTTGGGCCTCTAGCTCAGCCGGCACTAGGAAACCTACCAAACATGGGCATTTTTTAAAACTAGAGACCTAGGGGAATCCAAGATGGGGTGACTTGTGGGGCTCTGACTAGGTTCTGTTACCCAGAATCCTTTGCAAACCTCGAAATTTGGCTAAAAAAACACATTTTCCTCAAATTTTGGTGACAGAAAGTTCTGGAATCAGAGAGGAGCCACAAATTTCCTTCCACCCAGCATTCCCCCAAGTCTCCTGATAAAAATGATACCTCACTTGTGTGGGTAGGCCTAGAGCCCGCGACAGGAAATGCCCCAAAACGCAACGTGGACACATCACATTTTTTTAAAGAAAACAGAGGTGTGTTTTGCAAAGTGCCTACCTGTAGATTTTGGCCTCTAGCTCAGCCGTCACCTAGGGAAACCTACCAAACCTGTGCATTTTTGAAAACTAGAGACCTAGGGGAATCCAAGATGGGGTGACTTGTGGGGCTCTGACCAGGTTCTGTTACTCAGAATCCTTTGTAAACCTCAAAATTTGGCTAAAAAAACACATTTTCCTCACATTTTGGTGACAGAAAGTTCTGGAATCTGAGAGGAGCCACAAATTTCCCTCCACCCAGCGTTCCCCCAAGTCTCCCAATAAAAATGATACCTCACTTGTGTGGGTAGGCCCAGCGCCTGCGACAGGAAAGGCCCCAAAACGCAACTTGGACACATCACATTTTTTTAAAGAAAACAGAGGTGTTTTTTGCAAAGTGCCTTCCTGTAGATTTTGGCCTCTAGCTCAGCCGGCACCTAGGGAAACCTACCAAACCTGTGCATTTGTTAAAACTAGAGACCTAGGGGAATCCAAGATGGGGTGACTTGTGGGGCTCTCACCAGGTTCTGTTACCCAGAATCCTTTGCAAACCTCAACATTTGGCTAAAAAAACACATTTTCCTCACATTTTGGTGACAGAAAGTTCTGGAATCAGAGAGGAGCCACAAATTTCCTTCCACCCAGCATTCCCCCAAGTCTCCCAATAAAATTGATACCTCACTTGTGTGGGTAGGCCTAGTGCCCGCAACAGGAAATGCCCCAAAACGCAACGTGGACACATCACATTTTTTTAAAGAAAATAGAAGTGTTTTTTGCAAAGTGCCTACCTGTAGATTTTGGCCTCTACCTCAGCCGGCTCTTAGGGAAACCTACCAAACCTATGCATTTTTGAAAAATAGAGAACTAGGGGAATCCAAGATAGGGTGACTTGTGGCTCTCTGACCAGGTTCTGTTACCCAGAATCCTTTGCAAACCTCGAAATTTGGCTAAAAAAAACACGTTTTCCTCACATTTTGGTGACAGAAAGTTCTGGAATCAGAGAGGAGCCACAAATTTCCTTCCACCCAGCATTCCCCCAATTCTCCCAATAAAATTGATACCTCACTTGTGTGGGTAGGCCTAGAGCCCGGAACAGGAAATGCCCCAAAACGCAACGTGGACACATCACATTTTTTTAAAGAAAACAGAGGTGTTTTTTGCAAAGTGCCTACCTGTAGATTTTGGCCTCTAGCTCAGCCGGCACCTAGGGAAACCTACCAAACCTGCGCATTTTTTTAAACTAGAGACCTAGGGGAATCCAGGATGGGGTGACTTGTGGGGCTCTGAGCAGGTTGTGTTACCCAGAATCTTTTGCAAACCTCAAAATTTGGCTAAAAAAACACATTTTCCTCTCATTTTGGTGACAGAAAGTTCTGGAATCTGAGAGGAGCCACAAATATCCCTCCACCCAGCATTCCCCCAAGTCTCCCAATAAAAATGATACCTCACTTGTGTGGGTAGGCCTAGCGCCCGCGACAGGAAAGGCCCCAAAAGGCATCGTGGACACATCACATTTTTTTAAAGAAAACAGAGGTGATTTTTGCAAAGTGCCTACCTGTAGATTTTGGCCTCTAGCTCAGCCGGAACCTGGGGAAACCTACCAAACCTATGCCTTTTTTAAAACTAGAGACCTAGGGGAATCCAAGATGGGGTGACTTGTGGGGCTCTGACTAGGTTCTGTTACCCAGAATCCTTTGCAAACCTCGAAATTTGGCTAAAAAAACACATTTTCCTCAAATTTTGGTGACAGAAAGTTCTGGAATCAGAGAGGAGCCACAAATTTCCTTCCACCCAGCATCCCCCCAAGTCTCCTGATAAAAATGATACCTCACTTGTGTGGGTAGGCCTAGAGCCCGCGACAGGAAATGCCCCAAAACGCAACGTGGACACATCACATTTTTTTAAAGAAAACAGAGGTGTGTTTTGCAAAGTGCCTACCTGTAGATTTTGGCCTCTAGCTCAGCCGTCACCTAGGGAAACCTACCAAACCTGTGCATTTTTGAAAACTAGAGACCTAGGGGAATCCAAGATGGGGTGACTTGTGGGGCTCTGACCAGGTTCTGTTACTCAGAATCCTTTGTAAACCTCAAAATTTGGCTAAAAAAACACATTTTCCTCACATTTTGGTGACAGAAAGTTCTGGAATCAGAGAGGAGCCACAAATTTCCTTCCACCCAGCATTCCCCCAAGTCTCCCAATAAAATTGATACCTCACTTGTGTGGGTAGGCCTAGTGCCCGGAACAGGAAATGCCCCAAAACGCAACGTGGACACATCACATTTTTTTAAAGAAAATAGAAGTGTTTTTTGCAAAGTGCCTACCTGTAGATTTTGGCCTCTACCTCAGCCGGCTCTTAGGGAAACCTACCAAACCTATGCATTTTTGAAAAATAGAGAACTAGGGGAATCCAAGATAGGGTGACTTGTGGCGCTCTGACCAGGTTCTGTTACCCAGAATCCTTTGCAAACCTCGAAATTTGGCTAAAAAAACACATCTTCCTCACATTTTGGTGACAGAAAGTTCTGGAATCTGAGAGGAGCCACAAATTTCCCTCCACCCAGCGTTCCCCCAAGTCTCCCAATAAAAATGATACCTCACTTGTGTGGGTAGGCCTAGCGCCCGCGACAGGAAAGGCCCCAAAACGCAACGTGGACACATCACATTTTTTTAAAGAAAACAGAGGTGTTTTTTGCAAAGTGCCTACCTGTTAATTTTGGCCTCTAGCTCAGCCGGCACCTAGGGAAACCTACCAAACCTGTGCATTTGTTAAAACTAGAGACCTAGGGGAATCCAAGATGGGGTGACTTGTGGGGCTCTCACCAGGTTCTGTTACCCAGAATCCTTTGCAAACCTCAACATTTGGCTAAAAAAACACATTTTCCTCACATTTTGGTGACAGAAAGTTCTGGAATCAGAGAGGAGCCACAAATTTCCTTCCACCCAGCATTCCCGCAAGTCTCCCAATAAAATTGATACCTCACTTGTGTGGGTAGGACTAGTGCCCGCGACAAGAAATGCCCCAAAACGCAACGTCGACACATCACATTTTTTTAAAGAAAATAGAAGTGTTTTTCGCAAAGTGCCCACCTGTAGATTTTGGCCTCTACCTCAGCCGGCTCCTAGGGAAACCTACCAAACCTGTGCATTTTTTAAAACTAGAGACCTAGGGGAATCCAGGATGGGGTGACTTGTGGGGCTCTGAGCAGGTTGTGTTACCCAGAATCTTTTGCAAACCTCAAAATTTGGTTAAAAAAACACATTTTCCTCACATTTTGGTGACAGAAAGATCTGGAATCAGAGAGGAGCCACAAATTTCCTTCCACTCAGCGTTCCCCCAAGTCTCCCGATAAAAATGATACCTCACTTGTGTGGGTAGGCCTAGCGCCCGCGACAGGAAAGGCCCCAAAACGCAACGTGGACAGATCACATTTTTTGAAAGAAAACAAAGGTGTTTTTTGCAAAGTGCCTACCTGTAAAGTTTGGCCTCTAGCTCAGCCGGCACCTAGGGAAACCTACAAAACCTGTGCATTTTTGAAAACTAGAGACCTAGGGGAATCCAAGATGGGGTTACTTGTGGAGCTCTGATCAGGTTCTGTTACCCAGAATCCTTTGCAAACCTCAAAATTTGGCTAAAAAAACACATTTTCCTCACATTTTGGTGACAGAAAGTTCTGGAATCTGAGAGGAGCCACAAATTTCCCTCCACCCAGCATTCCCCCAAGTCTCCCAATAAAAATGATACCTCACTTATGTGGGTAGGCCTAGCGCCCGCGACAGGAAAGGCCCCAAAACGCAATGTGGACACATCACATTTTTTTAAAGGAAACAGAGGTGTTTTTTGCAAAGTGCCTACCTGTAGATTTTGGCCTCTAGCTCAGCCGGCTCCTAGGGAAACCTACCAAACCTATGCATTCTTGAAAAATAGAGAACTAGGGGAATCCAAGATGGGGTGACTTGTGGCGCTCTGACCAGGTTCTGTTACCCAGAATCCTTTGCAAACCTCGAAATTTGGCTAAAAAAACACGTTTTCCTCACATTTTGGTGACAGAAAGTTCTGGAATCAGAGAGGAGCCACAAATTTCCTTCCACCCAGCATTCCCCCAAGTCTCCTGATAAAAATGATACCTCACTTGTGTGGGTAGGCTTAGAGCCCGCGACAGGAAATGACCCAAAACGCAACGTGGACACATCACATTTTTTGAAAGAAAACAGAGGTGTTTTTTGCAAAGTGCCTACCTGTAGATTTTGGCCTCTAGCTCAGCCGGCACCTAGGGAAACCTACCAAACCTGTGCATTTTTGAAAACTAGGGACCTAGGGGAATCCAAGATGGGGTGACTTGTGGGGCTCTGACCACGTTCTGTTACTCAGAATCCTTTGTAAACCTCAAAATTTGGCTAAAAAAACACATCTTCCTCACATTTTGGTGACAGAAAGTTCTGGAATCTGAGAGGAGCCACAAATTTCCCTCCACCCAGCGTTCCCCCAAGTCTCCCAATAAAAATGATACCTCACTTGTGTGGGTAGGCCTAGCGCCCGCGACAGGAGAGGCCCCAAAACGCAACGTGGAGACATCACATTTTTTTAAAGAAACCAGAGGTGTTTTTTGCAAAGTGCCTACCTGTAGATTTTGGCCTCTAGCTCAGCCGGCACCTAGGGAAACCTACCAAACCTGTGCATTTGTTAAAACTAGAGACCTAGGGGAATCCAAGATGGGGTGACTTGTGGGGCTCTGACCAGGTTCTGTTTCCCAGAATCCTTTGCAAACCTCAACATTTGGCTAAAAAAACACATTTTCCTCACATTTTGGTGACAGAAAGTTCTGGAATCAGAAAGGAGCCACAAATTTCCTTCCACCCAGCATTCCCCCAAGTCTCCCAATAAAATTGATACCTCACTTGTGTGGGTAGGCCTAGTGCCCGCGACAGGAAATGCCCCAAAACGCAACGTGGACACATCACATTTTTTTAAAGAAAATAGAAGTGTTTTTTGCAAAGTGCCCACCTGTTGATTTTGGCCTCTACCTCAGCCGGCTCCTAGGGAAACCTACCAAACCTATGCATTTTTGAAAAATAGAGAACTAGGGGAATCCAAGATGGGGTGACTTGTGGCGCTCTGACCAGGTTCTGTTACCGAGAATCCTTTGCAAACCTCGAAATTTGGCTAAAAAAACACGTTTTCCTCACATTTTGGTGACAGAAAGTTCTGGAATCAGAGAGGAGCCACAAATTTCCTTCTACCCAGCATTCCCCCAAGTCTCCTGATAAAAATGATACCTCATTTGTGTGGGTAGGCCTAGAGCCCGCGACAGGAAATGCCCCAAAACGCAACGTGGACACATCACATTTTTTGAAAGAAAACAGAGGTGTTTTTTGCAAAGTGCCTACCTGTAGATTTTGGCCTCTAGCTCAGCCGGCACCTAGGGAAACCTACCAAACCTGTGCATTTTTTAAAACTAGAGACCTAGGGGAATCCAGGATGGGGTGACATGTGGGGCTCTGAGCAGGTTGTGTTACCCAGAATCTTTTGCAAACCTCAAAATTTGGCTAAAAAAACACATTGTAATCACATTTTGGTGACAGAAAGATCTGGAATCAGAGAGGAGCCACAAATTTCCTTCCACCCAGCGTTCCCCCAAGTCTCCCGATAAAAATGATACCTCACTTGTGTGGGTAGGCCTAGCGCCCGCGACAGGAAAGGCCCCAAAACGCAACGTGGACAAATCACATTTTTTTAAAGAAAACAAAGGTGTTTTTTGCAAAGTGCCTACCTGTAGAGTTTGGCCTCTAGCTTAGCCGGCACCTAGGGAAACCTACAAAACCTGTGCATTTTTGAAAACTAGAGACCTAGGGGAATCCAAGATGGGGTTACTTGTGGAGCTCTGATCAGGTTCTGTTACCCAGAATCCTTTGCAAACCTAAAAATTTGGCTAAAAAAACACATTTTCCTCACATTTTGGTGACAGAAAGTTCTAGAATCTGAGAGGAGCCACAAATTTCCCTCCACCCAGCATTCCCCCAAGTCTCCCAATAAAAATGATACCTCACTTGTGTGGGTAGGCCTAGCGCCCGCGACAGGAAAGGCCCCAAAAGGCATCGTGGACACATCACATTTTTTTAAAGAAAACAGAGGTGTTTTTTGCAAAGTGCCTACCTGTAGATTTTGGCCTGTAGCTCAGCCGGAACCTGTGGAAACCTACCAAACCTGTGCCTTTTTTAAAACTAGAGACCTAGGGGAATCCAAGATGGGGTAACTTGTGGGGCTCTGACCAGGTTCTGTTACCCAGAATCCTTTGCAAACCTCCAAATTTGGCTAAAAAAACACATTTTCCTCACATTTTGGTGACAGAAAGTTCTGGAATCAGAGAGGAGCCACAAATTTCCTTCCACCCAGCGTTCCCCCAAGTCTCCCGATAAAAATGATACCTCACTTGTGTGGGTAGGCCTAGCGCCCCGCGACAGGAAAGGCCCCAAAACGCAACGTGGACACATCACATTTTTTTAAAGAAAACAGGTGTTTTTCGCAAAGTGCCCACCTGTAGATTTTGGCCTCTACCTCAGCCGGCTCCTAGGGAAACCTACCAAACCTGTGCATTTTTTAAAACTAGAGACCTAGGGGAATCCAGGATGGGGTGACTTGTGGGGCTCTGAGCAGGTTGTGTTACCCAGAATCTTTTGCAAACCTCAAAATTTGGTTAAAAAAACACATTTTCCTCACATTTTGGTGACAGAAAGATCTGGAATCAGAGAGGAGCCACAAATTTCCTTCCACTCAGCGTTCCCCCAAGTCTCCCGATAAAAATGATACCTCACTTGTGTGGGTAGGCCTAGCGCCCGCGACAGGAAAGGCCCCAAAACGCAACGTGGACACATCACATTTTTTGAAAGAAAACAAAGGTGTTTTTTGCAAAGTGCCTACCTGTAAAGTTTGGCCTCTAGCTCAGCCGGCACCTAGGGAAACCTACAAAACCTGTGCATTTTTGAAAACTAGAGACCTAGGGGAATCCAAGATGGGGTTACTTGTGGAGCTCTGATCAGGTTCTGTTACCCAGAATCCTTTGCAAACCTCAAAATTTGGCTAAAAAAACACATTTTCCTCACATTTTGGTGACAGAAAGTTCTGGAATCTGAGAGGAGCCACAAATTTCCCTCCACCCAGCATTCCCCCAAGTCTCCCAATAAAAATGATACCTCACTTATGTGGGTAGGCCTAGCGCCCGCGACAGGAAAGGCCCCAAAACGCAATGTGGACACATCACATTTTTTTAAAGGAAACAGAGGTGTTTTTTGCAAAGTGCCTACCTGTAGATTTTGGCCTCTAGCTCAGCCGGCTCCTAGGGAAACCTACCAAACCTATGCATTCTTGAAAAATAGAGAACTAGGGGAATCCAAGATGGGGTGACTTGTGGCGCTCTGACCAGGTTCTGTTACCCAGAATCCTTTGCAAACCTCGAAATTTGGCTAAAAAAACACGTTTTCCTCACATTTTGGTGACAGAAAGTTCTGGAATCAGAGAGGAGCCACAAATTTCCTTCCACCCAGCATTCCCCCAAGTCTCCTGATAAAAATGATACCTCACTTGTGTGGGTAGGCTTAGAGCCCGCGACAGGAGATGACCCAAAACGCAACGTGGACACATCACATTTTTTGAAAGAAAACAGAGGTGTTTTTTGCAAAGTGCCTACCTGTAGATTTTGGCCTCTAGCTCAGCCGGCACCTAGGGAAACCTACCAAACCTGTGCATTTTTTAAAACTAGGGACCTAGGGGAATCCAAGATGGGGTGACTTGTGGGGCTCTGACCATGTTCTGTTACTCAGAATCCTTTGTAAACCTCAAAATTTGGCTAAAAAAACACATCTTCCTCACATTTTGGTGACAGAAAGTTCTGGAATCTGAGAGGAGCCACAAATTTCCCTCCACCCAGCGTTCCCCCAAGTCTCCCAATAAAAATGATACCTCACTTGTGTGGGTAGGCCTAGCGCCCGCGACAAGAGAGGCCCCAAAACGCAACGTGGAGACATCACATTTTTTTAAAGAAACCAGAGGTGTTTTTTGCAAAGTGCCTACCTGTAGATTTTGGCCTCTAGCTCAGCCGGCACCTAGGGAAACCTACCAAACCTGTGCATTTGTTAAAACTAGAGACCTAGGGGAATCCAAGATGGGGTGACTTGTGGGGCTCTGACCAGGTTCTGTTTCCCAGAATCCTTTGCAAACCTCAACATTTGGCTAAAAAAACACATTTTCCTCACATTTTGGTGACAGAAAGTTCTGGAATCAGAGAGGAGCCACAAATTTCCTTCCACCCAGCATTCCCCCAAGTCTCCCAATAAAATTGATACCTCACTTGTGTGGGTAGGCCTAGTGCCCGCGACAGGAAATGCCCCAAAACGCAACGTGGACACATCACATTTTTTTAAAGAAAATAGAAGTGTTTTTTGCAAAGTGCCCACCTGTTGATTTTGGCCTCTACCTCAGCCGGCTCCTAGGGAAACCTACCAAACCTATGCATTTTTGAAAAATAGAGAACTAGGGGAATCCAAGATGGGGTGACTTGTGGCGCTCTGACCAGGTTCTGTTACCGAGAATCCTTTGCAAACCTCGAAATTTGGCTAAAAAAACACGTTTTCCTCACATTTTGGTGACAGAAAGTTCTGGAATCAGAGAGGAGCCACAAATTTCCTTCTACCCAGCATTCCCCCAAGTCTCCTGATAAAAATGATACCTCATTTGTGTGGGTAGGCCTAGAGCCCGCGACAGGAAATGCCCCAAAACGCAACGTGGACACATCACATTTTTTGAAAGAAAACAGAGGTGTTTTTTGCAAAGTGCCTACCTGTAGATTTTGGCCTCTAGCTCAGCCGGCACCTAGGGAAACCTACCAAACCTGTGCATTTTTTAAAACTAGAGACCTAGGGGAATCCAGGATGGGGTGACATGTGGGGCTCTGAGCAGGTTGTGTTACCCAGAATCTTTTGCAAACCTCAAAATTTGGCTAAAAAAACACATTGTAATCACATTTTGGTGACAGAAAGATCTGGAATCAGAGAGGAGCCACAAATTTCCTTCCACCCAGCGTTCCCCCAAGTCTCCCGATAAAAATGATACCTCACTTGTGTGGGTAGGCCTAGCGCCCGCGACAGGAAAGGCCCCAAAACGCAACGTGGACAAATCACATTTTTTTAAAGAAAACAAAGGTGTTTTTTGCAAAGTGCCTACCTGTAGAGTTTGGCCTCTAGCTTAGCCGGCACCTAGGGAAACCTACAAAACCTGTGCATTTTTGAAAACTAGAGACCTAGGGGAATCCAAGATGGGGTTACTTGTGGAGCTCTGATCAGGTTCTGTTACCCAGAATCCTTTGCAAACCTAAAAATTTGGCTAAAAAAACACATTTTCCTCACATTTTGGTGACAGAAAGTTCTAGAATCTGAGAGGAGCCACAAATTTCCCTCCACCCAGCATTCCCCCAAGTCTCCCAATAAAAATGATACCTCACTTGTGTGGGTAGGCCTAGCGCCCGCGACAGGAAAGGCCCCAAAAGGCATCGTGGACACATCACATTTTTTTAAAGAAAACAGAGGTGTTTTTTGCAAAGTGCCTACCTGTAGATTTTGGCCTCTAGCTCAGCCGGAACCTGTGGAAACCTACCAAACCTGTGCCTTTTTTAAAACTAGAGACCTAGGGGAATCCAAGATGGGGTAACTTGTGGGGCTCTGACCAGGTTCTGTTACCCAGAATCCTTTGCAAACCTCCAAATTTGGCTAAAAAAACACATTTTCCTCACATTTTGGTGACAGAAAGTTCTGGAATCAGAGAGGAGCCACAAATTTCCTTCCACCCAGCGTTCCCCCAAGTCTCCCGATAAAAATGATACCTCACTTGTGTGGGTAGGCCTAGCGCCCCGCGACAGGAAAGGCCCCAAAACGCAACGTGGACACATCACATTTTTTTAAAGAAAACAGGTGTTTTTTGCAAAGTGCCTACCTGTAGATTTGGGCCTCTAGCTCAGCCGTCACCTAGGGAAACCTACCAAACCTGGGCATTTTTTAAAACTAGAGACCTAGGGGAATCCAAGATGGGGTGACTTGTGGGGCTCTGACTAGGTTCTGTTACCCAGAATCCTTTGCAAACATCGAAATTTGGATAAAAAAACACATTTTCCTCAAATTTTGGTGACAGAAAGTTCTGGAATCAGAGAGGAGCCACAAATTTCCTTCCACCCAGCATTCCCCCAAGTCTCCTGATAAAAATGATACCTCACTTGTGTGGGTAGGCCTAGAGCCCGCGACAGGAAATGCCCCAAAACGCAACGTGGACACATCACATTTTTTTAAAGAAAACAGAGGTGTGTTTTGCAAAGTGCCTACCTGTAGATTTTGGCCTCTAGCTCAGCCGTCACCTAGGGAAACCTACCAAACCTGTGCATTTTTTAAAACTAGAGACCTAGGGGAATCCAAGATGGGGTGACTTGTGGGGCTCTGACCAGGTTCTGTTACTCAGAATCCTTTGTAAACCTCAAAATTTGGCTAAAAAAACACATTTTCCTCACATTTTGGTGACAGAAAGTTCTGGAATCTGAGAGGAGCCACAAATTTCCCTCCACCCAGCGTTCCCCCAAGTCTCCCAATAAAAATGATACCTCACTTGTGTGGGTAGGCCCAGCGCCTGCGACAGGAAAGGCCCCAAAACGCAACTTGGACACATCACATTTTTTTAAAGAAAACAGAGGTGTTTTTTGCAAAGTGCCTACCTGTAGATTTTGGCCTCTAGCTCAGCCGGCACCTAGGGAAACCTACCAAACCTGTGCATTTGTTAAAACTAGAGACCTAGGGGAATCCAAGATGGGGTGACTTGTGGGGCTTTCACCAGGTTCTGTTACCCAGAATCCTTTGCAAACCTCAACATTTGGCTAAAAAAACACATTTTCCTCACATTTTGGTGACAGAAAGTTCTGGAATCAGAGAGGAGCCACAAATTTCCTTCCACCCAGCATTCCCCCAAGTCTCCCAATAAAATTGATACCTCACTTGTGTGGGTAGGCCTAGTGCCCGCAACAGGAAATGCCCCAAAACGCAATGTGGACACATCACATTTTTTTAAAGAAAATAGAAGTGTTTTTTGCAAAGTGCCTACCTGTAGATTTTGGCCTCTACCTCAGCCGGCTCCTAGGGAAACCTACCAAACCTATGCATTTTTGAAAAATAGAGAACTAGGGGAATCCAAGATGGGGTGACTTGTGGCGCTCTGACCAGGTTCTGTTACCCAGAATCCTTTGCAAACCTCGAAATTTGGCTAAAAAAACACGTTTTCCTCACATTTTGGTGACAGAAAGTTCTGGAATCAGAGAGGAGCCACAAATTTCCTTCCACCCAGCATTCCCCCAAGTCTCCCAATAAAATTGATACCTCACTTGTGTGGGTAGGCCTAGTGCCCGCAACAGGAAATGCCCCAAAACGCAATGTGGACACATCACATTTTTTTAAAGAAAACAGAGGTGTTTTTTGCAAAGTGCCTACCTGTAGATTTTGGCCTCTAGCTCAGCCGGCACCTAGGGAAACCTACCAAACCTGCGCATTTTTTAAAACTAGAGACCTAGGGGAATCCAGGATGGGGTGACTTGTGGGGCTCTGAGCAGGTTGTGTTACCCAGAATCTTTTGCAAACCTCAAAATTTGGCTAAAAAAACACATTTTCCTCACATTTTGGTGACAGAAAGATCTGGAATCAGAGAGGAGCCACAAATTTCCTTCCACCCAGCGTTCCCCCAAGTCTCCCGATAAAAATGATACCTCACTTGTGTGGGTAGGCCTAGCGCCCGCGACATGAAAGACCCCAAAACGCAACGTGGAGAAATCACATTTTTTGAAAGAAAACAAAGGTGTTTTTTGCAAAGTGCCTACCTGTAGAGTTTGGCCTCTAGCTCAGCCGGCACCTAGGGAAACCTACAAAACCTGTGCATTTTTGAAAACTAGAGACCTAGGGGAATCCAAGATGGGGTTACTTGTGGAGCTCTGATCAGGTTCTGTTACCCAGAATCCTTTGCAAACCTCAAAATTTGGCTAAAAAAACACATTTTCCTCTCATTTTGGTGACAGAAAGTTCTGGAATCTGAGAGGAGCCACAAATATCCCTCCACCCAGCATTCCCCCAAGTCTCCCAAAAAAAATGAAACCTCACTTGTGTGGGTAGGCCTAGCGCCCGCGACAGGAAACGCCCCAAAAGGCATCGTGGACACATCACATTTTTTTAAAGAAAACAGAGGTGTTTTTTGCAAAGTGCCTACCTGTAGATTTTGGCCTCTAGCTCAGCCGGAACCTGGGGAAACCTACCAAACCTATGCCTTTTTTTAAACTAGAGACCTAGGGGAATCCAAGATGGGGTGACTTGAGGGGCTCTGACCAGGTTCTGTTACCCAGAATCCTTTGCAAACCTCAAAATTTGCCTAAAAAAACACATTTTCCTCACATTTTGGTGACAGAAAGTTCTGGAATCAGAGAGGAGCCACAAATTTCCTTCCGCCCAGCGTTCCCCCAAGTCTCCCGATAAAAATGATACCTCACTTGTGTGGGTAGGCCTAGCGCCTGCGACAGGAAAGGCCCCAAAACGCAACGTGGACACATCACATTTTTTTAAAGAAAACAGAGGTGTTTTTTGCAAAGTGCCTACCTGTAGATTTGGGCCTCTAGCTCAGCCGGCACCTAGGAAACCTACCAAACATGGGCATTTTTTAAAACTAGAGACCTAGGGGAATCCAAGATGGGGTGACTTGTGGGGCTCTGACTAGGTTCTGTTACCCAGAATCCTTTGCAAACCTCGAAATTTGGCTAAAAAAACACATTTTCCTCAAATTTTGGTGACAGAAAGTTCTGGAATCAGAGAGGAGCCACAAATTTCCTTCCACCCAGCATTCCCCCAAGTCTCCTGATAAAAATGATACCTCACTTGTGTGGGTAGGCCTAGAGCCCGCGACAGGAAATGCCCCAAAACGCAACGTGGACACATCACATTTTTTTAAAGAAAACAGAGGTGTGTTTTGCAAAGTGCCTACCTGTAGATTTTGGCCTCTAGCTCAGCCGTCACCTAGGGAAACCTACCAAACCTGTGCATTTTTGAAAACTAGAGACCTAGGGGAATCCAAGATGGGGTGACTTGTGGGGCTCTGACCAGGTTCTGTTACTCAGAATCCTTTGTAAACCTCAAAATTTGGCTAAAAAAACACATTTTCCTCACATTTTGGTGACAGAAAGTTCTGGAATCTGAGAGGAGCCACAAATTTCCCTCCACCCAGCGTTCCCCCAAGTCTCCCAATAAAAATGATACCTCACTTGTGTGGGTAGGCCCAGCGCCTGCGACAGGAAAGGCCCCAAAACGCAACTTGGACACATCACATTTTTTTAAAGAAAACAGAGGTGTTTTTTGCAAAGTGCCTTCCTGTAGATTTTGGCCTCTAGCTCAGCCGGCACCTAGGGAAACCTACCAAACCTGTGCATTTGTTAAAACTAGAGACCTAGGGGAATCCAAGATGGGGTGACTTGTGGGGCTCTCACCAGGTTCTGTTACCCAGAATCCTTTGCAAACCTCAACATTTGGCTAAAAAAACACATTTTCCTCACATTTTGGTGACAGAAAGTTCTGGAATCAGAGAGGAGCCACAAATTTCCTTCCACCCAGCATTCCCCCAAGTCTCCCAATAAAATTGATACCTCACTTGTGTGGGTAGGCCTAGTGCCCGCAACAGGAAATGCCCCAAAACGCAACGTGGACACATCACATTTTTTTAAAGAAAATAGAAGTGTTTTTTGCAAAGTGCCTACCTGTAGATTTTGGCCTCTACCTCAGCCGGCTCTTAGGGAAACCTACCAAACCTATGCATTTTTGAAAAATAGAGAACTAGGGGAATCCAAGATAGGGTGACTTGTGGCTCTCTGACCAGGTTCTGTTACCCAGAATCCTTTGCAAACCTCGAAATTTGGCTAAAAAAACACGTTTTCCTCACATTTTGGTGACAGAAAGTTCTGGAATCAGAGAGGAGCCACAAATTTCCTTCCACCCAGCATTCCCCCAATTCTCCCAATAAAATTGATACCTCACTTGTGTGGGTAGGCCTAGAGCCCGGAACAGGAAATGCCCCAAAACGCAACGTGGACACATCACATTTTTTTAAAGAAAACAGAGGTGTTTTTTGCAAAGTGCCTACCTGTAGATTTTGGCCTCTAGCTCAGCCGGCACCTAGGGAAACCTACCAAACCTGCGCATTTTTTTAAACTAGAGACCTAGGGGAATCCAGGATGGGGTGACTTGTGGGGCTCTGAGCAGGTTGTGTTACCCAGAATCTTTTGCAAACCTCAAAATTTGGCTAAAAAAACACATTTTCCTCTCATTTTGGTGACAGAAAGTTCTGGAATCTGAGAGGAGCCACAAATATCCCTCCACCCAGCATTCCCCCAAGTCTCCCAATAAAAATGATACCTCACTTGTGTGGGTAGGCCTAGCGCCCGCGACAGGAAAGGCCCCAAAAGGCATCGTGGACACATCACATTTTTTTAAAGAAAACAGAGGTGATTTTTGCAAAGTGCCTACCTGTAGATTTTGGCCTCTAGCTCAGCCGGAACCTGGGGAAACCTACCAAACCTATGCCTTTTTTAAAACTAGAGACCTAGGGGAATCCAAGATGGGGTGACTTGTGGGGCTCTGACTAGGTTCTGTTACCCAGAATCCTTTGCAAACCTCGAAATTTGGCTAAAAAAACACATTTTCCTCAAATTTTGGTGACAGAAAGTTCTGGAATCAGAGAGGAGCCACAAATTTCCTTCCACCCAGCATCCCCCCAAGTCTCCTGATAAAAATGATACCTCACTTGTGTGGGTAGGCCTAGAGCCCGCGACAGGAAATGCCCCAAAACGCAACGTGGACACATCACATTTTTTTAAAGAAAACAGAGGTGTGTTTTGCAAAGTGCCTACCTGTAGATTTTGGCCTCTAGCTCAGCCGTCACCTAGGGAAACCTACCAAACCTGTGCATTTTTGAAAACTAGAGACCTAGGGGAATCCAAGATGGGGTGACTTGTGGGGCTCTGACCAGGTTCTGTTACTCAGAATCCTTTGTAAACCTCAAAATTTGGCTAAAAAAACACATTTTCCTCACATTTTGGTGACAGAAAGTTCTGGAATCAGAGAGGAGCCACAAATTTCCTTCCACCCAGCATTCCCCCAAGTCTCCCAATAAAATTGATACCTCACTTGTGTGGGTAGGCCTAGTGCCCGGAACAGGAAATGCCCCAAAACGCAACGTGGACACATCACATTTTTTTAAAGAAAATAGAAGTGTTTTTTGCAAAGTGCCTACCTGTAGATTTTGGCCTCTACCTCAGCCGGCTCTTAGGGAAACCTACCAAACCTATGCATTTTTGAAAAATAGAGAACTAGGGGAATCCAAGATAGGGTGACTTGTGGCGCTCTGACCAGGTTCTGTTACCCAGAATCCTTTGCAAACCTCGAAATTTGGCTAAAAAAACACGTTTTCCTCACATTTTGGTGACAGAAAGTTCTGGAATCAGAGAGGAGCCACAAATTTCCTTCCACCCAGCATTCCCCCAATTCTCCCAATAAAATTGATACCTCACTTGTGTGGGTAGGCCTAGAGCCCGGAACAGGAAATGCCCCAAAACGCAACGTGGACACATCACATTTTTTTAAAGAAAACAGAGGTGTTTTTTGCAAAGTGCCTACCTGTAGATTTTGGCCTCTAGCTCAGCCGGCACCTAGGGAAACCTACCAAACCTGCGCATTTTTTTAAACTAGAGACCTAGGGGAATCCAGGATGGGGTGACTTGTGGGGCTCTGAGCAGGTTGTGTTACCCAGAATCTTTTGCAAACCTCAAAATTTGGCTAAAAAAACACATTTTCCTTTTATTTTGGTGACAGAAAGTTCTGGAATCTGAGAGGAGCCACAAATATCCCTCCACCCAGCATTCCCCCAAGTCTCCCAATAAAAATGATACCTCACTTGTGTGGGTAGGCCTAGCGCCCGCGACAGGAAAGGCCCCAAAAGGCATCGTGGACACATCACATTTTTTTAAAGAAAACAGAGGTGTTTTTTGCAAAGTGCCTACCTGTAGATTTTGGCCTCTAGCTCAGCCGGAACCTGGGGAAACCTACCAAACCTATGCCTTTTTTAAAACTAGAGACCTAGGGGAATCCAAGATGGGGTGACTTGTGGGGCTCTGACTAGGTTCTGTTACCCAGAATCCTTTGCAAACCTCGAAATTTGGCTAAAAAAACACATTTTCCTCAAATTTTGGTGACAGAAAGTTCTGGAATCAGAGAGGAGCCACAAATTTCCTTCCACCCAGCATCCCCCCAAGTCTCCTGATAAAAATGATACCTCACTTGTGTGGGTAGGCCTAGAGCCCGCGACAGGAAATGCCCCAAAACGCAACGTGGACACATCACATTTTTTTAAAGAAAACAGAGGTGTGTTTTGCAAAGTGCCTACCTGTAGATTTTGGCCTCTAGCTCAGCCGTCACCTAGGGAAACCTACCAAACCTGTGCATTTTTGAAAACTAGAGACCTAGGGGAATCCAAGATGGGGTGACTTGTGGGGCTCTGACCAGGTTCTGTTACTCAGAATCCTTTGTAAACCTCAAAATTTGGCTAAAAAAACACATTTTCCTCACATTTTGGTGACAGAAAGTTCTGGAATCAGAGAGGAGCCACAAATTTCCTTCCACCCAGCATTCCCCCAAGTCTCCCAATAAAATTGATACCTCACTTGTGTGGGTAGGCCTAGTGCCCGGAACAGGAAATGCCCCAAAACGCAACGTGGACACATCACATTTTTTTAAAGAAAATAGAAGTGTTTTTTGCAAAGTGCCTACCTGTAGATTTTGGCCTCTACCTCAGCCGGCTCTTAGGGAAACCTACCAAACCTATGCATTTTTGAAAAATAGAGAACTAGGGGAATCCAAGATAGGGTGACTTGTGGCGCTCTGACCAGGTTCTGTTACCCAGAATCCTTTGCAAACCTCGAAATTTGGCTAAAAAAACACGTTTTCCTCACATTTTGGTGACAGAAAGTTCTGGAATCAGAGAGGAGCCACAAATTTCCTTCCACCCAGCATTCCCCCAATTCTCCCAATAAAATTGATACCTCACTTGTGTGGGTAGGCCTAGAGCCCGGAACAGGAAATGCCCCAAAACGCAACGTGGACACATCACATTTTTTTAAAGAAAACAGAGGTGTTTTTTGCAAAGTGCCTACCTGTAGATTTTGGCCTCTAGCTCAGCCGGCACCTAGGGAAACCTACCAAACCTGCGCATTTTTTAAAACTAGAGACCTAGGGGAATCCAGGATGGGGTGACTTGTGGGGCTCTGAGCAGGTTGTGTTACCCAGAATCTTTTGCAAACCTCAAAATTTGGCTAAAAAAACACATTTTCCTCTCATTTTGGTGACAGAAAGTTCTGGAATCTGAGAGGAGCCACAAATATCCCTCCACCCAGCATTCCCCCAAGTCTCCCAATAAAAATGATACCTCACTTGTGTGGGTAGGCCTAGCGCCCGCGACAGGAAAGGCCCCAAAAGGCATCGTGGACACATCACATTTTTTTAAAGAAAACAGAGGTGTTTTTTGCAAAGTGCCTACCTGTAGATTTTGGCCTCTAGCTCAGCCGGAACCTGGGGAAACCTACCAAACCTATGCCTTTTTTAAAACTAGAGACCTAGGGGAATCCAAGATGGGGTGACTTGTGGGGCTCTGACCAGGTTCTGTTACCCAGAATCCTTTGCAAACCTCAAAATTTGCCTAAAAAAACACATTTTCCTCACATTTTGGTGACAGAAACTTCTGGAATCAGAGAGGAGCCACAAATTTCCTTCCTTCCAGCATTCCCCCAAGTCTCCTGATAAAAATGATACCTCACTTGTGTGGGTAGGCCTAGAGCCCGCAACAGGAAATGCCCCAAAACGCAATGTGGACCCATCACATTTTTTTAAAGAAAACAGAGGTGTTTTTTGCAAAGTGCCTACCTGTAGATTTTGGCCTCTAGCTCAGCCGGCACCTAGGGAAACCTACCAAACCTGCGCATTTTTTAAAAATAGAGACCTAGGGGAATCCAGGGTGGGGTGACTTGTGGGGCTCTGAGCAGGTTGTGTTACCCAGAATCTTTTGCAAACCTCAAAATTTGGCTACAAAAACACATTTTCCTCACATTTTGGTGACAGAAAGATCTGGAATCAGAGAGGAGCCACAAATTTCCTTCCACCCAGCGTTCCCCCAAGTCTCCCGATAAAAATGATACCTCACTTGTGTGGGTAGGCCTAGCGCCCGCGACAGGAAAGACCCCAAAACGCAACGTGGAGAAATCACATTTTTTTAAAGAAAACAAAGGTGTTTTTTGCAAAGTGCCTACCTGTAGAGTTTGGCCTCTAGCTCAGCCGGCACCTAGGGAAACCTACAAAACCTGTGCATTTTTGAAAACTAGAGACCTAGGGGAATTCAAGATGGGGTTACTTGTGGAGCTCTGATCAGGTTCTGTTACCCAGAATCCTTTGCAAACCTCAAAATTTGGCTAAAAAAACACATTTTCCTCTCATTTTGGTGACAGAAAGTTCTGGAATCTGAGAGGAGCCACAAATATCCCTCCACCCAGCATTCCCCCAAGTCTCCCAAAAAAAATGAAACCTCACTTGTGTGGGTAGGCCTAGCGCCCGCGACAGGAAACGCCCCAAAAGGCATCGTGGACACATCACATTTTTTTAAAGAAAACAGAGGTGTTTTTTGCAAAGTGCCTACCTGTAGATTTTGGCCTCTAGCTCAGCCGGAACCTGGGGAAACCTACCAAACCTATGCCTTTTTTAAAACTAGAGACCTAGGGGAATCCAAGATGGGGTGACTTGTGGGGCTCTGACCAGGTTCTGTTACCCAGAATCCTTTGCAAACCTCAAAATTTGCCTAAAAAAACACATTTTCCTCACATTTTGGTGACAGAAAGTTCTGGAATCAGAGAGGAGCCACAAATTTCCTTCCGCCCAGCGTTCCCCCAAGTCTCCCGATAAAAATGATACCTCACTTGTGTGGGTAGGCCTAGCGCCCGCGACAGGAAAGGCCCCAAAACGCAACGTGGACACATCACATTTTTTTAAAGAAAACAGAGGTGTTTTTTGCAAAGTGCCTACCTGTAGATTTGGGCCTCTAGCTCAGCCGGCACCTAGGGAAACCTACCAAACATGGGCATTTTTTAAAACTAGAGACCTAGGGGAATCCAAGATGGGGTGACTTGTGGGGCTCTGACTAGGTTCTGTTACCCAGAATCCTTTGCAAACCTCGAAATTTGGCTAAAAAAACACATTTTCCTCAAATTTTGGTGACAGAAAGTTCTGGAATCAGAGAGGAGCCACAAATTTCCTTCCACCCAGCATTCCCCCAAGTCTCCTGATAAAAATGATACCTCACTTGTGTGGGTAGGCCTAGAGCCCGCGACAGGAAATGCCCCAAAACGCAACGTGGACACATCACATTTTTTTAAAGAAAACAGAGGTGTGTTTTGCAAAGTGCCTACCTGTAGATTTTGGCCTCTAGCTCAGCCGTCACCTAGGGAAACCTACCAAACCTGTGCATTTTTGAAAACTAGAGACCTAGGGGAATCCAAGATGGGGTGACTTGTGGGGCTCTGACCAGGTTCTGTTACTCAGAATCCTTTGTCAACCTCAAAATTTGGCTAAAAAAACACATTTTCCTCACATTTTGGTGACAGAAAGTTCTGGAATCTGAGAGCAGCCACAAATTTCCCTCCACCCAGCGTTCCCCCAAGTCTCCCAATAAAAATGATACCTCACTTGTGTGGGTAGGCCCAGCGCCTGCGACAGGAAAGGCCCCAAAACGCAACTTGGACACATCACATTTTTTTAAAGAAAACAGAGGTGTTTTTTGCAAAGTGCCTACCTGTAGATTTTGGCCTCTAGCTCAGCCGGCACCTAGGGAAACCTACCAAACCTGTGCATTTGTTAAAACTAGAGACCTAGGGGAATCCAAGATGGGGTGACTTGTGGGGCTCTCACCAGGTTCTGTTACCCATAATCCTTTGCAAACCTCAACATTTGGCTAAAAAAACACATTTTCCTCACATTTTGGTGACAGAAAGTTCTGGAATCAGAGAGGAGCCACAAATTTCCTTCCACCCAGCATTCCCCCAAGTCTCCCAATAAAATTGATACCTCACTTGTGTGGGTAGGCCTAGTGCCCGCAACAGGAAATGCCCCAAAACGCAACGTGGACACATCACATTTTTTTAAAGAAAATAGAAGTGTTTTTTGCAAAGTGCCTACCTGTAGATTTTGGCCTCTACCTCAGCCGGCTCTTAGGGAAACCTACCAAACCTATGCATTTTTGAAAAATAGAGAACTAGGGGAATCCAAGATAGGGTGACTTGTGGCGCTCTGACCAGGTTCTGTTACCCAGAATCCTTTGCAAACCTCGAAATTTGGCTAAAAAAACACGTTTTCCTCACATTTTGGTGACAGAAAGTTCTGGAATCAGAGAGGAGCCACAAATTTCCTTCCACCCAGCATTCCCCCAATTCTCCCAATAAAATTGATACCTCACTTGTGTGGGTAGGCCTAGAGCCCGGAACAGGAAATGCCCCAAAACGCAACGTGGACACATCACATTTTTTTAAAGAAAACAGAGGTGTTTTTTGCAAAGTGCCTACCTGTAGATTTTGGCCTCTAGCTCAGCCGGCACCTAGGGAAACCTACCAAACCTGCGCATTTTTTAAAACTAGAGACCTAGGGGAATCCAGGATGGGGTGACTTGTGGGGCTCTGAGCAGGTTGTGTTACCCAGAATCTTTTGCAAACCTCAAAATTTGGCTAAAAAAACACATTTTCCTCTCATTTTGGTGACAGAAAGTTCTGGAATCTGAGAGGAGCCACAAATATCCCTCCACCCAGCATTCCCCTAAGTCTCCCAATAAAAATGATACCTCACTTGTGTGGGTAGGCCTAGCGCCCGCGACAGGAAAGGCCCCAAAAGGCATCGTGGACACATCACATTTTTTTAAAGAAAACAGAGGTGTTTTTTGCAAAGTGCCTACCTGTAGATTTTGGCCTCTAGCTCAGCCAGAACCTGGGGAAACCTACCAAACCTATGCCTTTTTTAAAACTAGAGACCTAGGGGAATCCAAGATGGGGTGACTTGTGGGGCTCTGACCAGGTTCTGTTACACAGAATCCTTTGCAAACCTCAAAATTTGCCTAAAAAAACACATTTTCCTCACATTTTGGTGACAGAAAGTTCTGGAATCAGAGAGGAGCCACAAATTTCCTTCCGCCCAGCGTTCCCCCAAGTCTCCCGATAAAAATGATACCTCACTTGTGTGGGTAGGCCTAGCGCCCGCGACAGGAAAGGCCCCAAAACGCAACGTGGACACATCACATTTTTTTAAAGAAAACAGAGGTATTTTTTGCAAAGTGCCTACCTGTAGATTTGGGCCTCTAGCTCAGCCGGCACCTAGGGAAACCTACCAAACATGTGCATTTTTTAAAACTAGAGGCCTAGGGGAATCCCAGATGGAGTGACTTGTGGGGCTCTGACTAGGTTCTGTTACCCAGAATCCTTTGCAAACCTCGAAATTTGGCTAAAAAAACACATTTCCCTCAAATTTTGGTGACAGAAAGTTCTGGAATCAGAGAGGAGCCACAAATTTCCTTCCACCCAGCATTCCCCCACGTCTCCTGATAAAAATGATACCTCACTTGTGTGGGTAGGCCTAGAGCCCGCGACAGGAAATGCCCCAAAACGCAACGTGGACACATCACATTTTTTTAAAGAAAACAGAGGTGTTTTTTGCAAAGTGCCTACCTGTAGATTTTGGCCTCTAGCTCAGCCGTCACCTAAGGAAACCTACCAAACCTGTGCATTTTTGAAAACTAGAGACCTAGGGGAATCCAAGATGGGGTGACTTGTGGGGCTCTGACCAGGTTCTGTTACTCAGAATCCTTTGTAAACCTCAAAATTTGGCTAAAAAAACACATCTTCCTCACATTTTGGTGACAGAAAGTTCTGGAATCTGAGAGGAGCCACAAATTTCCCTCCACCCAGCGTTCCCCCAAGTCTCCCAATAAAAATGATACCTCACTTGTGTGGGTAGGCCTAGCGCCCGCGACAGGAAAGGCCCCAAAACGCAACATGGACACATCACATTTTTTTAAAGAAACCAGAGGTGTTTTTTGCAAAGTGCCTACCTGTAGATTTTGGCCTCTAGGTCAGCCGGCACCTAGGGAAACCTACCAAACCTATGCATTTGTTAAAACTAGAGACCTAGGGGAATCCAAGATGGGGTGACTTGTGGGGCTCTGACTAGGTTCTGTTACCCAGAATCCTTTGCAAACCTCAAAATTTGCATAAAAAAACACATTTTCCTCACATTTTGGTGACAGAAAGTTCTGGAATCAGAGAGGAGCCACAAATTTCCTTCCGCCCAGCGTTCCCCCAAGTCTCCCGATAAAAATGATACCTCACTTGTGTGGGTAGGCCTAGCGCCCGCGACAGGAAAGGCCCCAAAACGCAACGTGGACACATCACATTTTTTTAAAGAAAACAGAGGTGTTTTTTGCAAAGTGCCTACCTGTAGATTTGGGCCTCTAGCTCAGCCGGCACCTAGGGAAACCTACCAAACATGTGCATTTTTTAAAACTAGAGGCCTAGGGGAATCCAAGATGGGGTGACTTGTGGGGCTCTGACTAGGTTCTGTTACCCAGAATCCTTTGCAAACCTCGAAATTTGGCTAAAAAAACACATTTTCCTCAAATTTTGGTGACAGAAAGTTCTGGAATCAGAGAGGAGCCACAAATTTCCTTCCACCCAGCATTCCCCCACGTCTCCTGATAAAAATGATACCTCACTTGTGTGGGTAGGCCTAGAGCCCGCGACAGGAAATGCCCCAAAACGCAACGTGGACACATCACATTTTTTGAAAGAAAACAGAGGTGTTTTTTGCAAAGTGCCTACCTGTAGATTTTGGCCTCTAGCTCAGCCGTCACCTAAGGAAACCTACCAAACCTGTGCATTTTTGAAAACTAGAGACCTAGGGGAATCCAAGATGGGGTGACTTGTGGGGCTCTGACCAGGTTCTGTTACTCAGAATCCTTTGTAAACCTCAAAATTTGGCTAAAAAAACACATCTTCCTCACATTTTGGTGACAGAAAGTTCTGGAATCTGAGAGGAGCCACAAATTTCCCTCCACCCAGCGTTCCCCCAAGTCTCCCAATAAAAATGATACCTCACTTGTGTGGGTAGGCCTAGCGCCCGCGACAGGAAAGGCCCCAAAACGCAACGTGGACACATCACATTTTTTTAAAGAAACCAGAGGTGTTTTTTGCAAAGTGCCTACCTGTAGATTTTGGCCTCTAGGTCAGCTGGCACCTAGGGAAACCTACCAAACCTATGCATTTGTTAAAACTAGAGACCTAGGGGAATCCAAGATGGGGTGACTTGTGGGGCTCTGACCAGGTTCTGTTACCCAGAATCCTTTGCAAACCTCAACATTTGGCTAAAAAAACACATTTTCCTCACATTTTGGTGACAGAAAGTTCTGGAATCAGAGAGGAGCCACAAATGTCCTTCCACCCAGCATTCCCCCAAGTCTCCCAATAAAATTGATACCTCACTTGTGTGGGTAGGCCTAGTGCCCGCGACAGGAAATGCCCCAAAACGCAACGTGGACACATCACATTTTTTTAAAGAAAATAGAAGTGTTTTTTGCAAAGTGCCTACCTGTAGATTTTGGCCTCTAGCTCAGCCGGCTCCTAGGGAAACCTACCAAACCTATGCATTTTTGAAAAATAGAGAACTAGGGGAATCCAAGATGGGGTGACTTGTGGCGCTCTGACCAGGTTCTGTTACCCAGAATCCTTTGCAAACCTCGAAATTTGGCTAAAAAAACACGTTTTCCTCACATTTTGGTGACAGAAAGTTCTGGAATCAGAGAGGAGCCACAAATTTCCTTCCACCCAGCATTCCCCCAAGTCTCCTGATAAAAATGATACCTCACTTGTGTGGGTAGGCTTAGAGCCTGCGACAGGAAATGCCCCAAAACGCAACGTGGACACATCACATTTTTTGAAAGAAAACAGAGGTGTTTTTTGCAAAGTGCCTACCTGTAGATTTTGGCCTCTAGCTCAGCCGGCACCTAGGGAAACCTACCAAACCTGTGCATTTTTTAAAACTAGAGACCTAGGGGAATCTAGGATGGGGTGACTTGTGGGGCTCTGAGCAGGTTGTGTTACCCAGAATCTTTTGCAAACCTCAAAATTTGGCTAAAAAAAACACATTTTCCTCACATTTTGGTGATAGAAAGATCTGGAATCAGAGAGGAGCCACGAATTTCCTTCCACCCAGCGTTCCCCCAAGTCTCCCGATAAAAATGATACCTCACTTGTGTGGGTAGGCCTAGCGCCCAATACAGGAAAGGCCCCAAAACGCAACGTGGACACATCACATTTTTTTAAAGCAAACAAAGGTGTTTTTTGCAAAGTGCCTACCTGTAGAGTTTGGCCTCTACCTCAACCGGCACCTAGGGAAACCTACGAAACCTGTGCATTTTTGAAAACTAGAGACCTAGGGGAATCCAAGATGGGGTGACTTGTGGGGCTCTGACCAGGTTCTGTTACCCAGAATCCTTTGCAAACCTCAAAATTTGCCTAAAAAAACACATTTTCCTCACATTTTGGTGACAGAAAGTTCTGGAATCAGAGAGGAGCCACAAATTTCCTTCCACCCAGCATTCCCCCAAGTCTCCCAATAAAATTGATACCTCACTTGTGTGGGTAGGCCTAGTGCCCGCGACAGGAAATGCCCCAAAACGCAATGTGGACACATCACATTTTTTGAAAGAAAATAGAAGTGTTTTTTGCAAAGTGCCTACCTGTAGATTTTGGCCTCTAGCTCAGCCGGCACCTAGGGAAACCTACCAAACCTGTGCATTTTTTAAAACTAGAGACCTAGGGGAATCTAGGATGGGGTGACTTGTGGGGCTCTGAGCAGGTTGTGTTACCCAGAATCTTTTGCAAACCTCAAAATTTGGCTAAAAAAAACACATTTTCCTCACATTTTGGTGATAGAAAGATCTGGAATCAGAGAGGAGCCACGAATTTCCTTCCACCCAGCGTTCCCCCAAGTCTCCCGATAAAAATGATACCTCACTTGTGTGGGTAGGCCTAGCGCCCAATACAGGAAAGGCCCCAAAACGCAACGTGGACACATCACATTTTTTGAAAGCAAACAAAGGTGTTTTTTGCAAAGTGCCTACCTGTAGAGTTTGGCCTCTAGCTCAACCGGCACCTAGGGAAACCTACGAAACCTGTGCATTTTTGAAAACTAGAGACCTAGGGGAATCCAAGATGGGGTGACTTGTGGGGCTCTGACCAGGTTCTGTTACTCAGAATCCTTTGTAAACCTCAAAATTTGGCTAAAAAAAACACATCTTCCTCACATTTCGGTGACAGAAAGTTCTGGAATCTGAGAGGAGCCACAAATTTCCCTCCACCCAGCATTCCCCCAAGTCTCCCAATAAAAATGATACCTCACTTGTGTGGGTAGGCCTAGCGCCCGCGACAGGAAAGGCCCAAAAACGCAAAGTGGACACATCAATTTTTTTTAAAGAAAACAGAGGTGTTTTTTGTAAAGTGCCTACCTATAGATTTTGGCCTCTAGCTCAGCCGGCACCTAGGGAAACCTACCAAACCTGTGCATTTGTTAAAACTAGAGACCTAGGGGAATCCATGATGGGGTGACTTGTGGGGCTCTGACCAGGTTCTGTTACCCAGAATCCTTTGCAAACCTCAACATTTGGCTAAAAAAACAAATTTTCCTCACATTTTGGTGACAGAAAGTTCTGGAATCTGAGAGGAGCCACAAATGTCCTTCCACCCAGCATTCCCCCAAGTCTCCCAATAAAATTGATACCTCACTTGTGTGGGTAGGCCTAGTGCCCGCGACAGGAAATGCCCCAAAACGCAACGTGGACACATCACATTTTTTTAAAGAAAATAGAAGTGTTTTTTGCAAAGTGCCTACCTGTAGATTTTGGCCTCTAGCTCAGCAGGCTCCTAGGGAAACCTACCAAACCTATGCATTTTTGAAAAATAGAGAACTAGGGGAATCCAAGATGGGGTGACTTGTGGCGCTCTGACCAGGTTCTGTTACCCAGAATCCTTTGCAAACCTCGAAATTTGGCTAAAAAAACACGTTTTCCTCACATTTTGGTGACAGAAAGTTCTGGAATCAGAGAGGAGCCACAAATTTCCTTCCACCCAGCATTCCCCCAAGTCTCCTGATAAAAATTATACCTCACTTGTGTGGGTAGGCTTAGAGCCCGCGACAGGAAATGCCCCAAAACGCAACGTGGACACATCACATTTTTTGAAAGAAAACAGAGGTGTTTTTTGCAAAGTGCCTACCTGTAGATTTTGGCCTCTAGCTCACCCGGCACCTAGGGAAACCTACCAAACCTGTGCATTTTTTAAAACTAGAGACCTAGGGGAATCTAGGATGGGGTGACTTGTGGGGCTCTGAGCAGGTTGTGTTACCCAGAATCTTTTGCAAACCTCAAAATTTGGCTAAAAAAAACACATTTTCCTCACATTTTGGTGATAGAAAGATCTGGAATCAGAGAGGAGCCACGAATTTCCTTCCACCCAGCGTTCCCCCAAGTCTCCCGATAAAAATGATACCTCACTTGTGTGGGTAGGCCTAGCGCCCAATACAGGAAAGGCCCCAAAACGCAACGTGGACACATCACATTTTTTGAAAGCAAACAAAGGTGTTTTTTGCAAAGTGCCTACCTGTAGAGTTTGGCCTCTAGCTCAACCGGCACCTAGGGAAACCTACGAAACCTGTGCATTTTTTAAAACTAGAGACCTAGGGGAATCTAGGATGGGGTGACTTGTGGGGCTCTGAGCAGGTTGTGTTACCCAGAATCTTTTGCAAACCTCAAAATTTGGCTAAAAAAAACACATTTTCCTCACATTTTGGTGATAGAAAGATCTGGAATCAGAGAGGAGCCACGAATTTCCTTCCACCCAGCGTTCCCCCAAGTCTCCCGATAAAAATGATACCTCACTTGTGTGGGTAGGCCTAGCGCCCAATACAGGAAAGGCCCCAAAACGCAACGTGGACACATCACATTTTTTGAAAGCAAACAAAGGTGTTTTTTGCAAAGTGCCTACCTGTAGAGTTTGGCCTCTAGCTCAACCGGCACCTAGGGAAACCTACGAAACCTGTGCATTTTTGAAAACTAGAGACCTAGGGGAATCCAAGATGGGGTGACTTGTGGGGCTCTGACCAGGTTCTGTTACCCAGAATCCTTTGCAAACCTCAAAATTTGCCTAAAAAAACACATTTTCCTCACATTTTGGTGACAGAAAGTTCTGGAATCAGAGAGGAGCCACAAATTTCCTTCCACCCAGCATTCCCCCAAGTCTCCCAATAAAATTGATACCTCACTTGTGTGGGTAGGCCTAGTGCCCGCGACAGGAAATGCCCCAAAACGCAATGTGGACACATCACATTTTTTGAAAGAAAATAGAAGTGTTTTTTGCAAAGTGCCTACCTGTAGATTTTGGCCTCTAGCTCAGCCGGCACCTAGGGAAACCTACCAAACCTGTGCATTTTTTAAAACTAGAGACCTAGGGGAATCTAGGATGGGGTGACTTGTGGGGCTCTGAGCAGGTTGTGTTACCCAGAATCTTTTGCAAACCTCAAAATTTGGCTAAAAAAAACACATTTTCCTCCCATTTTGGTGATAGAAAGATCTGGAATCAGAGAGGAGCCACGAATTTCCTTCCACCCAGCGTTCCCCCAAGTCTCCCGATAAAAATGATACCTCACTTGTGTGGGTAGGCCTAGCGCCCAATACAGGAAAGGCCCCAAAACGCAACGTGGACACATCACATTTTTTGAAAGCAAACAAAGGTGTTTTTTGCAAAGTGCCTACCTGTAGAGTTTGGCCTCTAGCTCAACCGGCACCTAGGGAAACCTACGAAACCTGTGCATTTTTGAAAACTAGAGACCTAGGGGAATCCAAGATGGGGTGACTTGTGGGGCTCTGACCAGGTTCTGTTACTCAGAATCCTTTGTAAACCTCAAAATTTGGCTAAAAAAAACACATCTTCCTCACATTTCGGTGACAGAAAGTTCTGGAATCTGAGAGGAGCCACAAATTTCCCTCCACCCAGCATTCCCCCAAGTCTCCCAATAAAAATGATACCTCACTTGTGTGGGTAGGCCTAGCGCCCGCGACAGGAAAGGCCCAAAAACGCAAAGTGGACACATCAATTTTTTTTAAAGAAAACAGAGGTGTTTTTTGTAAAGTGCCTACCTATAGATTTTGGCCTCTAGCTCAGCCGGCACCTAGGGAAACCTACCAAACCTGTGCATTTGTTAAAACTAGAGACCTAGGGGAATCCATGATGGGGTGACTTGTGGGGCTCTGACCAGGTTCTGTTACCCAGAATCCTTTGCAAACCTCAACATTTGGCTAAAAAAACAAATTTTCCTCACATTTTGGTGACAGAAAGTTCTGGAATCTGAGAGGAGCCACAAATGTCCTTCCACCCAGCATTCCCCCAAGTCTCCCAATAAAATTGATACCTCACTTGTGTGGGTAGGCCTAGTGCCCGCGACAGGAAATGCCCCAAAACGCAACGTGGACACATCACATTTTTTTAAAGAAAATAGAAGTGTTTTTTGCAAAGTGCCTACCTGTAGATTTTGGCCTCTAGCTCAGCCGGCTCCTAGGGAAACCTACCAAACCTATGCATTTTTGAAAAATAGAGAACTAGGGGAATCCAAGATGGGGTGACTTGTGGCGCTCTGACCAGGTTCTGTTACCCAGAATCCTTTGCAAACCTCGAAATTTGGCTAAAAAAACACGTTTTCCTCACATTTTGGTGACAGAAAGTTCTGGAATCAGAGAGGAGCCACAAATTTCCTTCCACCCAGCATTCCCCCAAGTCTCCTGATAAAAATGATACCTCACTTGTGTGGGTAGGCTTAGAGCCCGCGACAGGAAATGCCCCAAAACGCAACGTGGACACATCACATTTTTTGAAAGAAAACAGAGGTGTTTTTTGCAAAGTGCCTACCTGTAGATTTTGGCCTCTAGCTCACCCGGCACCTAGGGAAACCTACCAAACCTGTGCATTTTTTAAAACTAGAGACCTAGGGGAATCTAGGATGGGGTGACTTGTGGGGCTCTGAGCAGGTTGTGTTACCCAGAATCTTTTGCAAACCTCAAAATTTGGCTAAAAAAAACACATTTTCCTCCCATTTTGGTGATAGAAAGATCTGGAATCAGAGAGGAGCCACGAATTTCCTTCCACCCAGCGTTCCCCCAAGTCTCCCGATAAAAATGATACCTCACTTGTGTGGGTAGGCCTAGCGCCCAATACAGGAAAGGCCCCAAAACGCAACGTGGACACATCACATTTTTTGAAAGCAAACAAAGGTGTTTTTTGCAAAGTGCCTACCTGTAGAATTTGGCCTCTAGCTCAACCGGCACCTAGGGAAACCTACGAAACCTGTGCATTTTTGAAAACTAGAGACCTAGGGGAATCCAAGATGGGGTGACTTGTGGGGCTCTGACCAGGTTCTGTTACCCAGAATCCTTTGCAAACCTCAACATTTGGCTAAAAAAACACATTTTCCTCACATTTTGGTGACAGAAAGTTCTGGAATCAGAGAGGAGCCACAAATTTCCTTCCACCCAGCATTCCCCCAAGTCTCCCAATAAAATTGATACCTCACTTGTGTGGGTAGGCCTAGTGCCCGCGACAGGAAATGCCCCAAAACGCAACGTGGACACATCACATTTTTTTAAAGAAAATAGAAGTGTTTTTTGCAAAGTGCCTACCTGTAGATTTTGGCCTCTAGCTCAGCCGGCTCCTAGGGAAACCTACCAAACCTATGCATTTTTGAAAAATAGAGAACTAGGGGAATCCAAGATGGGGTGACTTGTGGCGCTCTGACCAGGTTCTGTTACCCAGAATCCTTTGCAAACCTCGAAATTTGGCTAAAAAAACACGTTTTCCTCACATTTTGGTGACAGAAAGTTCTGGAATCAGAGAGGAGCCACAGATTTCCTTCCACCCAGCATTCCCCCAAGTCTCCTGATAAAAATGATACCTCACTTGTGTGGGTAGGCTTAGAGCCCGCGACAGGAAATGCCCCAAAACGCAACGTGGACACATCACATTTTTTGAAAGAAAACAGAGGTGTTTTTTGCAAAGTGCCTACCTGTAGATTTTGGCCTCTAGCTCAGCCGGCACCTAGGGAAACCTACCAAACCTGTGCATTTTTTAAAACTAGAGACCTAGGGGAATCTAGGATGGGGTGACCTGTGGGGCTCTGAGCAGGTTGTGTTACCCAGAATCTTTTGCAAACCTCAAAATTTGGCTAAAAAAAACACATTTTCCTCACATTTTGGTGATAGAAAGATCTGGAATCAGAGAGGAGCCACGAATTTCCTTCCACCCAGCGTTCCCCCAAGTCTCCCGATAAAAATGATACCTCACTTGTGTGGGTAGGCCTAGCGCCCAATACAGGAAAGGCCCCAAAACGCAACGTGGACACATCACATTTTTTGAAAGCAAACAAAGGTGTTTTTTGCAAAGTGCCTACCTGTAGAGTTTGGCCTCTAGCTCAACCGGCACCTAGGGAAACCTACGAAACCTGTGCATTTTTGAAAACTAGAGACCTAGGGGAATCCAAGATGGGGTGACTTGTGGGGCTCTGACCAGGTTCTGTTACCCAGAATCCTTTGCAAACCTCAAAATTTGCCTAAAAAAACACATTTTCCTCACATTTTGGTGACAGAAAGTTCTGGAATCAGAGAGGAGCCACAAATTTCCTTCCACCCAGCATTCCCCCAAGTCTCCCAATAAAATTGATACCTCACTTGTGTGGGTAGGCCTAGTGCCCGCGACAGGAAATGCCCCAAAACGCAATGTGGACACATCACATTTTTTGAAAGAAAATAGAAGTGTTTTTTGCAAAGTGCCTACCTGTAGATTTTGGCCTCTAGCTCAGCCGGCACCTAGGGAAACCTACCAAACCTGTGCATTTTTTAAAACTAGAGACCTAGGGGAATCTAGGATGGGGTGACTTGTGGGGCTCTGAGCAGGTTGTGTTACCCAGAATCTTTTGCAAACCTCAAAATTTGGCTAAAAAAAACACATTTTCCTCCCATTTTGGTGATAGAAAGATCTGGAATCAGAGAGGAGCCACGAATTTCCTTCCACCCAGCGTTCCCCCAAGTCTCCCGATAAAAATGATACCTCACTTGTGTGGGTAGGCCTAGCGCCCAATACAGGAAAGGCCCCAAAACGCAACGTGGACACATCACATTTTTTGAAAGCAAACAAAGGTGTTTTTTGCAAAGTGCCTACCTGTAGAGTTTGGCCTCTAGCTCAACCGGCACCTAGGGAAACCTACGAAACCTGTGCATTTTTGAAAACTAGAGACCTAGGGGAATCCAAGATGGGGTGACTTGTGGGGCTCTGACCAGGTTCTGTTACTCAGAATCCTTTGTAAACCTCAAAATTTGGCTAAAAAAAACACATCTTCCTCACATTTCGGTGACAGAAAGTTCTGGAATCTGAGAGGAGCCACAAATTTCCCTCCACCCAGCATTCCCCCAAGTCTCCCAATAAAAATGATACCTCACTTGTGTGGGTAGGCCTAGCGCCCGCGACAGGAAAGGCCCCAAAAATGCAAAGTGGACACATCAATTTTTTTTAAAGAAAACAGAGGTGTTTTTTGTAAAGTGCCTACCTATAGATTTTGGCCTCTAGCTCAGCCGGCACCTAGGGAAACCTACCAAACCTGTGCATTTGTTAAAACTAGAGACCTAGGGGAATCCATGATGGGGTGACTTGTGGGGCTCTGACCAGGTTCTGTTACCCAGAATCCTTTGCAAACCTCAACATTTGGCTAAAAAAACAAATTTTCCTCACATTTTGGTGACAGAAAGTTCTGGAATCTGAGAGGAGCCACAAATGTCCTTCCACCCAGCATTCCCCCAAGTCTCCCAATAAAATTGATACCTCACTTGTGTGGGTAGGCCTAGTGCCCGCGACAGGAAATGCCCCAAAACGCAACGTGGACACATCACATTTTTTTAAAGAAAATAGAAGTGTTTTTTGCAAAGTGCCTACCTGTAGATTTTGGCCTCTAGCTCAGCCGGCTCCTAGGGAAACCTACCAAACCTATGCATTTTTGAAAAATAGAGAACTAGGGGAATCCAAGATGGGGTGACTTGTGGCGCTCTGACCAGGTTCTGTTACCCAGAATCCTTTGCAAACCTCGAAATTTGGCTAAAAAAACACGTTTTCCTCACATTTTGGTGACAGAAAGTTCTGGAATCAGAGAGGAGCCACAAATTTCCTTCCACCCAGCATTCCCCCAAGTCTCCTGATAAAAATGATACCTCACTTGTGTGGGTAGGCTTAGAGCCCGCGACAGGAAATGCCCCAAAACGCAACGTGGACACATCACATTTTTTGAAAGAAAACAGAGGTGTTTTTTGCAAAGTGCCTACCTGTAGATTTTGGCCTCTAGCTCACCCGGCACCTAGGGAAACCTACCAAACCTGTGCATTTTTTAAAACTAGAGACCTAGGGGAATCTAGGATGGGGTGACTTGTGGGGCTCTGAGCAGGTTGTGTTACCCAGAATCTTTTGCAAACCTCAAAATTTGGCTAAAAAAAACACATTTTCCTCACATTTTGGTGATAGAAAGATCTGGAATCAGAGAGGAGCCACGAATTTCCTTCCACCCAGCGTTCCCCCAAGTCTCCCGATAAAAATGATACCTCACTTGTGTGGGTAGGCCTAGCGCCCAATACAGGAAAGGCCCCAAAACGCAACGTGGACACATCACATTTTTTGAAAGCAAACAAAGGTGTTTTTTGCAAAGTGCCTACCTGTAGAGTTTGGCCTCTAGCTCAACCGGCACCTAGGGAAACCTACGAAACCTGTGCATTTTTGAAAACTAGAGACCTAGGGGAATCCAAGATGGGGTGACTTGTGGGGCTCTGACCAGGTTCTGTTACCCAGAATCCTTTGCAAACCTCAACATTTGGCTAAAAAAACACATTTTCCTCACATTTTGGTGACAGAAAGTTCTGGAATCAGAGAGGAGCCACAAATTTCCTTCCACCCAGCATTCCCCCAAGTCTCCCAATAAAATTGATACCTCACTTGTGTGGGTAGGCCTAGTGCCCGCGACAGGAAATGCCCCAAAACGCAACGTGGACACATCACATTTTTTTTAAGAAAATAGAAGTGTTTTTTGCAAAGTGCCTACCTGTAGATTTTGGCCTCTAGCTCAGCCGGCTCCTAGGGAAACCTACCAAACCTATGCATTTTTGAAAAATAGAGAACTAGGGGAATCCAAGATGGGGTGACTTGTGGCGCTCTGACCAGGTTCTGTTACCCAGAATCCTTTGCAAACCTCGAAATTTGGCTAAAAAAACACGTTTTCCTCACATTTTGGTGACAGAAAGTTCTGGAATCAGAGAGGAGCCACAAATTTCCTTCCACCCAGCATTCCCCCAAGTCTCCTGATAAAAATGATACCTCACTTGTGTGGGTAGGCTTAGAGCCCGCGACAGGAAATGCCCCAAAACGCAACGTGGACACATCACATTTTTTGAAAGAAAACAGAGGTGTTTTTTGCAAAGTGCCTACCTGTAGATTTTGGCCTCTAGCTCAGCCGGCTCCTAGGGAAACCTACCAAACCTGTGCATTTTTTTAAACTAGAGACCTAGGGGAATCTAGGATGGGGTGACCTGTGGGGCTCTGAGCAGGTTGTGTTACCCAGAATCTTTTGCAAACCTCAAAATTTGGCTAAAAAAAACACATTTTCCTCACATTTTGGTGATAGAAAGATCTGGAATCAGAGAGGAGCCACGAATTTCCTTCCACCCAGCGTTCCCCCAAGTCTCCCGATAAAAATGATACCTCACTTGTGTGGGTAGGCCTAGCGCCCAATACAGGAAAGGCCCCAAAACGCAACGTGGACACATCACATTTTTTGAAAGCAAACAAAGGTGTTTTTTGCAAAGTGCCTACCTGTAGAGTTTGGCCTCTAGCTCAACCGGCACCTAGGGAAACCTACGAAACCTGTGCATTTTTGAAAACTAGAGACCTAGGGGAATCCAAGATGGGGTGACTTGTGGGGCTCTGACCAGGTTCTGTTACCCAGAATCCTTTGCAAACCTCAAAATTTGCCTAAAAAAACACATTTTCCTCACATTTTGGTGACAGAAAGTTCTGGAATCAGAGAGGAGCCACAAATTTCCTTCCACCCAGCATTCCCCCAAGTCTCCCAATAAAATTGATACCTCACTTGTATGGGTAGGCCTAGTGCCCGCGACAGGAAATGCCCCAAAACGCAATGTGGACACATCACATTTTTTGAAAGAAAATAGAAGTGTTTTTTGCAAAGTGCCTACCTGTAGATTTTGGCCTCTAGCTCAGCCGGCACCTAGGGAAACCTACCAAACCTGTGCATTTTTTAAAACTAGAGACCTAGGGGAATCTAGGATGGGGTGACTTGTGGGGCTCTGAGCAGGTTGTGTTACCCAGAATCTTTTGCAAACCTCAAAATTTGGCTAAAAAAAACACATTTTCCTCCCATTTTGGTGATAGAAAGATCTGGAATCAGAGAGGAGCCACGAATTTCCTTCCACCCAGCGTTCCCCCAAGTCTCCCGATAAAAATGATACCTCACTTGTGTGGGTAGGCCTAGCGCCCAATACAGGAAAGGCCCCAAAATGCAACGTGGACACATCACATTTTTTGAAAGCAAACAAAGGTGTTTTTTGCAAAGTGCCTACCTGTAGAGTTTGGCCTCTAGCTCAACCGGCACCTAGGGAAACCTACGAAACCTGTGCATTTTTGAAAACTAGAGACCTAGGGGAATCCAAGATGGGGTGACTTGTGGGGCTCTGACCAGGTTCTGTTACTCAGAATCCTTTGTAAACCTCAAAATTTGGCTAAAAAAAACACATCTTCCTCACATTTCGGTGACAGAAAGTTCTGGAATCTGAGAGGAGCCACAAATTTCCCTCCACCCAGCATTCCCCCAAGTCTCCCAATAAAAATGATACCTCACTTGTGTGGGTAGGCCTAGCGCCCGCGACAGGAAAGGCCCAAAAACGCAAAGTGGACACATCAATTTTTTTTAAAGAAAACAGAGGTGTTTTTTGTAAAGTGCCTACCTATAGATTTTGGCCTCTAGCTCAGACGGCACCTAGGGAAACCTACCAAACCTGTGCATTTGTTAAAACTAGAGACCTAGGGGAATCCATGATGGGGTGACTTGTGGGGCTCTGACCAGGTTCTGTTACCCAGAATCCTTTGCAAACCTCAACATTTGGCTAAAAAAACAAATTTTCCTCACATTTTGGTGACAGAAAGTTCTGGAATCTGAGAGGAGCCACAAATGTCCTTCCACCCAGCATTCCCCCAAGTCTCCCAAGAAAATTGATACCTCACTTGTGTGGGTAGGCCTAGTGCCCGCGACAGGAAATGCCCCAAAACGCAACGTGGACACATCACATTTTTTTAAAGAAAATAGAAGTGTTTTTTGCAAAGTGCCTACCTGTAGATTTTGGCCTCTAGCTCAGCCGGCTCCTAGGGAAACCTACCAAACCTATGCATTTTTGAAAAATAGAGAACTAGGGGAATCCAAGATGGGGTGACTTGTGGCGCTCTGACCAGGTTCTGTTACCCAGAATCCTTTGCAAACCTCGAAATTTGGCTAAAAAAACACGTTTTCCTCACATTTTGGTGACAGAAAGTTCTGGAATCAGAGAGGAGCCACAAATTTCCTTCCACCCAGCATTCCCCCAAGTCTCCTGATAAAAATGATACCTCACTTGTGTGGGTAGGCTTAGAGCCCGCGACAGGAAATGCCCCAAAACGCAACGTGGACACATCACATTTTTTGAAAGAAAACAGAGGTGTTTTTTGCAAAGTGCCTACCTGTAGATTTTGGCCTCTAGCTCACCCGGCACCTAGGGAAACCTACCAAACCTGTGCATTTTTTAAAACTAGAGACCTAGGGGAATCTAGGATGGGGTGACTTGTGGGGCTCTGAGCAGGTTGTGTTACCCAGAATCTTTTGCAAACCTCAAAATTTGGCTAAAAAAAACACATTTTCCTCACATTTTGGTGATAGAAAGATCTGGAATCAGAGAGGAGCCACGAATTTCCTTCCACCCAGCGTTCCCCCAAGTCTCCCGATAAAAATGATACCTCACTTGTGTGGGTAGGCCTAGCGCCCAATACAGGAAAGGCCCCAAAACGCAACGTGGACACATCACATTTTATGAAAGCAAACAAAGGTGTTTTTTGCAAAGTGCCTACCTGTAGAGTTTGGCCTCTAGCTCAACCGGCACCTAGGGAAACCTACGAAACCTGTGCATTTTTGAAAACTAGAGACCTAGGGGAATCCAAGATGGGGTGACTTGTGGGGCTCTGACCAGGTTCTGTTACCCAGAATCCTTTGCAAACCTCAACATTTGGCTAAAAAAACACATTTTCCTCACATTTTGGTGACAGAAAGTTCTGGAATCAGAGAGGAGCCACAAATTTCCTTCCACCCAGCATTCCCCCAAGTCTCCCAATAAAATTGATACCTCACTTGTGTGGGTAGGCCTAGTGCCCGCGACAGGAAATGCCCCAAAACGCAACGTGGACACATCACATTTTTTTAAAGAAAATAGAAGTGTTTTTTGCAAAGTGCCTACCTGTAGATTTTGGCCTCTAGCTCAGCCGGCTCCTAGGGAAACCTACCAAACCTATGCATTTTTGAAAAATAGAGAACTAGGGGAATCCAAGATGGGGTGACTTGTGGCGCTCTGACCAGGTTCTGTTACCCAGAATCCTTTGCAAACCTCGAAATTTGGCTAAAAAAACACGTTTTCCTCACATTTTGGTGACAGAAAGTTCTGGAATCAGAGAGGAGCCACAGATTTCCTTCCACCCAGCATTCCCCCAAGTCTCCTGATAAAAATGATACCTCACTTGTGTGGGTAGGCTTAGAGCCCGCGACAGGAAATGCCCCAAAACGCAACGTGGACACATCACATTTTTTGAAAGAAAACAGAGGTGTTTTTTGCAAAGTGCCTACCTGTAGATTTTGGCCTCTAGCTCAGCCGGCACCTAGGGAAACCTACCAAACCTGTGCATTTTTTAAAACTAGAGACCTAGGGGAATCTAGGATGGGGTGACCTGTGGGGCTCTGAGCAGGTTGTGTTTCCCAGAATCTTTTGCAAACCTCAAAATTTGGCTAAAAAAAACACATTTTCCTCACATTTTGGTGATAGAAAGATCTGGAATCAGAGAGGAGCCACGAATTTCCTTCCACCCAGCGTTCCCCCAAGTCTCCCGATAAAAATGATACCTCACTTGTGTGGGTAGGCCTAGAGCCCAATACAGGAAAGGCCCCAAAACGCAACGTGGACACATCACATTTTTTGAAAGCAAACAAAGGTGTTTTTTGCAAAGTGCCTACCTGTAGAGTTTGGCCTCTAGCTCAACCGGCACCTAGGGAAACCTACGAAACCTGTGCATTTTTGAAAACTAGAGACCTAGGGGAATCCAAGATGGGGTGACTTGTGGGGCTCTGACCAGGTTCTGTTACCCAGAATCCTTTGCAAACCTCAAAATTTGCCTAAAAAAACACATTTTCCTCACATTTTGGTGACAGAAAGTTCTGGAATCAGAGAGGAGCCACAAATTTCCTTCCACCCAGCATTCCCCCAAGTCTCCCAATAAAATTGATACCTCACTTGTGTGGGTAGGCCTAGTGCCCGCGACAGGAAATGCCCCAAAACGCAATGTGGACACATCACATTTTTTGAAAGAAAATAGAAGTGTTTTTTGCAAAGTGCCTACCTGTAGATTTTGGCCTCTAGCTCAGCCGGCACCTAGGGAAACCTACCAAACCTGTGCATTTTTTAAAACTAGAGACCTAGGGGAATCTAGGATGGGGTGACTTGTGGGGCTCTGAGCAGGTTGTGTTACCCAGAATCTTTTGCAAACCTCAAAATTTGGCTAAAAAAAACACATTTTCCTCCCATTTTGGTGATAGAAAGATCTGGAATCAGAGAGGAGCCACGAATTTCCTTCCACCCAGCGTTCCCCCAAGTCTCCCGATAAAAATGATACCTCACTTGTGTGGGTAGGCCTAGCGCCCAATACAGGAAAGGCCCCAAAACGCAACGTGGACACATCACATTTTTTGAAAGCAAACAAAGGTGTTTTTTGCAAAGTGCCTACCTGTAGAGTTTGGCCTCTAGCTCAACCGGCACCTAGGGAAACCTACGAAACCTGTGCATTTTTGAAAACTAGAGACCTAGGGGAATCCAAGATGGGGTGACTTGTGGGGCTCTGACCAGGTTCTGTTACTCAGAATCCTTTGTAAACCTCAAAATTTGGCTAAAAAAAACACATCTTCCTCACATTTCGGTGACAGAAAGTTCTGGAATCTGAGAGGAGCCACAAATTTCCCTCCACCCAGCATTCCCCCAAGTCTCCCAATAAAAATGATACCTCACTTGTGTGGGTAGGCCTAGCGCCCGCGACAGGAAAGGCCCAAAAACGCAAAGTGGACACATCAATTTTTTTTAAAGAAAACAGAGGTGTTTTTTGTAAAGTGCCTACCTATAGATTTTGGCCTCTAGCTCAGCCGGCACCTAGGGAAACCTACCAAACCTGTGCATTTGTTAAAACTAGAGACCTAGGGGAATCCATGATGGGGTGACTTGTGGGGCTCTGACCAGGTTCTGTTACCCAGAATCCTTTGCAAACCTCAACATTTGGCTAAAAAAACAAATTTTCCTCACATTTTGGTGACAGAAAGTTCTGGAATCTGAGAGGAGCCACAAATGTCCTTCCACCCAGCATTCCCCCAAGTCTCCCAATAAAATTGATACCTCACTTGTGTGGGTAGGCCTAGTGCCCGCGACAGGAAATGCCCCAAAACGCAACGTGGACACATCACATTTTTTTAAAGAAAATAGAAGTGTTTTTTGCAAAGTGCCTACCTGTAGATTTTGGCCTCTAGCTCAGCCGGCTCCTAGGGAAACCTACCAAACCTATGCATTTTTGAAAAATAGAGAACTAGGGGAATCCAAGATGGGGTGACTTGTGGCGCTCTGACCAGGTTCTGTTACCCAGAATCCTTTGCAAACCTCGAAATTTGGCTAAAAAAACACGTTTTCCTCACATTTTGGTGACAGAAAGTTCTGGAATCAGAGAGGAGCCACAAATTTCCTTCCACCCAGCATTCCCCCAAGTCTCCTGATAAAAATGATACCTCACTTGTGTGGGTAGGCTTAGAGCCCGCGACAGGAAATGCCCCAAAACGCAACGTGGACACATCACATTTTTTGAAAGAAAACAGAGGTGTTTTTTGCAAAGTGCCTACCTGTAGATTTTGGCCTCTAGCTCACCCGGCACCTAGGGAAACCTACCAAACCTGTGCATTTTTTAAAACTAGAGACCTAGGGGAATCTAGGATGGGGTGACTTGTGGGGCTCTGAGCAGGTTGTGTTACCCAGAATCTTTTGCAAACCTCAAAATTTGGCTAAAAAAAACACATTTTCCTCACATTTTGGTGATAGAAAGATCTGGAATCAGAGAGGAGCCACGAATTTCCTTCCACCCAGCGTTCCCCCAAGTCTCCCGATAAAAATGATACCTCACTTGTGTGGGTAGGCCTAGCGCCCAATACAGGAAAGGCCCCAAAACGCAACGTGGACACATCACATTTTTTGAAAGCAAACAAAGGTGTTTTTTGCAAAGTGCCTACCTGTAGAGTTTGGCCTCTAGCTCAACCGGCACCTAGGGAAACCTACGAAACCTGTGCATTTTTGAAAACTAGAGACCTAGGGGAATCCAAGATGGGGTGACTTGTGGGGCTCTGACCAGGTTCTGTTACCCAGAATCCTTTGCAAACCTCAACATTTGGCTAAAAAAACACATTTTCCTCACATTTTGGTGACAGAAAGTTCTGGAATCAGAGAGGAGCCACAAATTTCCTTCCACCCAGCATTCCCCCAAGTCTCCCAATAAAATTGATACCTCACTTGTGTGGGTAGGCCTAGTGCCCGCGACAGGAAATGCCCCAAAACGCAACGTGGACACATCACATTTTTTTAAAGAAAATAGAAGTGTTTTTTGCAAAGTGCCTACCTGTAGATTTTGGCCTCTAGCTCAGCCGGCTCCTAGGGAAACCTACCAAACCTATGCATTTTTGAAAAATAGAGAACTAGGGGAATCCAAGATGGGGTGACTTGTGGCGCTCTGACCAGGTTCTGTTACCCAGAATCCTTTGCAAACCTCGAAATTTGGCTAAAAAAACACGTTTTCCTCACATTTTGGTGACAGAAAGTTCTGGAATCAGAGAGGAGCCACAAATTTCCTTCCACCCAGCATTCCCCCAAGTCTCCTGATAAAAATGATACCTCACTTGTGTGGGTAGGCTTAGAGCCCGCGACAGGAAATGCCCCAAAACGCAACGTGGACACATCACATTTTTTGAAAGAAAACAGAGGTGTTTTTTGCAAAGTGCCTACCTGTAGATTTTGGCCTCTAGCTCAGCCGGCACCTAGGGAAACCTACCAAACCTGTGCATTTTTTTAAACTAGAGACCTAGGGGAATCTAGGATGGGGTGACCTGTGGGGCTCTGAGCAGGTTGTGTTACCCAGAATCTTTTGCAAACCTCAAAATTTGGCTAAAAAAAACACATTTTCCTCACATTTTGGTGATAGAAAGATCTGGAATCAGAGAGGAGCCACGAATTTCCTTCCACCCAGCGTTCCCCCAAGTCTCCCGATAAAAATGATACCTCACTTGTGTGGGTAGGCCTAGCGCCCAATACAGGAAAGGCCCCAAAACGCAACGTGGACACATCACATTTTTTGAAAGCAAACAAAGGTGTTTTTTGCAAAGTGCCTACCTGTAGAGTTTGGCCTCTAGCTCAACCGGCACCTAGGGAAACCTACGAAACCTGTGCATTTTTGAAAACTAGAGACCTAGGGGAATCCAAGATGGGGTGACTTGTGGGGCTCTGACCAGGTTCTGTTACCCAGAATCCTTTGCAAACCTCAAAATTTGCCTAAAAAAACACATTTTCCTCACATTTTGGTGACAGAAAGTTCTGGAATCAGAGAGGAGCCACAAATTTCCTTCCACCCAGCATTCCCCCAAGTCTCCCAATAAAATTGATACCTCACTTGTGTGGGTAGGCCTAGTGCCCGCGACAGGAAATGCCCCAAAACGCAACGTGGACACATCACATTTTTTTAAAGAAAATAGAAGTGTTTTTTGCAAAGTGCCTACCTGTAGATTTTGGCCTCTAGCTCAGCCGGCACCTAGGGAAACCTACCAAACCTGTGCATTTTTTAAAACTAGAGACCTAGGGGAATCTAGGATGGGGTGACTTGTGGGGCTCTGAGCAGGTTGTGTTACCCAGAATCTTTTGCAAACCTCAAAATTTGGCTAAAAAAAACACATTTTCCTCCCATTTTGGTGATAGAAAGATCTGGAATCAGAGAGGAGCCACGAATTTCCTTCCACCCAGCGTTCCCCCAAGTCTCCCGATAAAAATGATACCTCACTTGTGTGGGTAGGCCTAGCGCCCAATACAGGAAAGGCCCCAAAACGCAACGTGGACACATCACATTTTTTGAAAGCAAACAAAGGTGTTTTTTGCAAAGTGCCTACCTGTAGAGTTTGGCCTCTAGCTCAACCGGCACCTAGGGAAACCTACAAAACCTGTGCATTTTTGAAAACTAGAGACCTAGGGGAATCCAAGATGGGGTGACTTGTGGGGCTCTGACCAGGTTCTGTTACTCAGAATCCTTTGTAAACCTCAAAATTTGGCTAAAAAAAACACATCTTCCTCACATTTCGGTGACAGAAAGTTCTGGAATCTGAGAGGAGCCACAAATTTCCCTCCACCCAGCATTCCCCCAAGTCTCCCAATAAAAATGATACCTCACTTGTGTGGGTAGGCCTAGCGCCCGCGACAGGAAAGGCCCAAAAACGCAAAGTGGACACATCAATTTTTTTTAAAGAAAACAGAGGTGTTTTTTGTAAAGTGCCTACCTATAGATTTTGGCCTCTAGCTCAGCCGGCACCTAGGGAAACCTACCAAACCTGTGCATTTGTTAAAACTAGAGACCTAGGGGAATCCATGATGGGGTGACTTGTGGGGCTCTGACCAGGTTCTGTTACCCAGAATCCTTTGCAAACCTCAACATTTGGCTAAAAAAACAAATTTTCCTCACATTTTGGTGACAGAAAGTTCTGGAATCTGAGAGGAGCCACAAATGTCCTTCCACCCAGCATTCCCCCAAGTCTCCCAATAAAATTGATACCTCACTTGTGTGGGTAGGCCTAGTGCCCGCGACAGGAAATGCCCCAAAACGCAACGTGGACACATCACATTTTTTTAAAGAAAATAGAAGTGTTTTTTGCAAAGTGCCTACCTGTAGATTTTGGCCTCTAGCTCAGCCGGCTCCTAGGGAAACCTACCAAACCTATGCATTTTTGAAAAATAGAGAACTAGGGGAATCCAAGATGGGGTGACTTGTGGCGCTCTGACCAGGTTCTGTTACCCAGAATCCTTTGCAAACCTCGAAATTTGGCTAAAAAAACACGTTTTCCTCACATTTTGGTGACAGAAAGTTCTGGAATCAGAGAGGAGCCACAAATTTCCTTCCACCCAGCATTCCCCCAAGTCTCCTGATAAAAATGATACCTCACTTGTGTGGGTAGGCTTAGAGCCCGCGACAGGAAATGCCCCAAAACGCAACGTGGACACATCACATTTTTTGAAAGAAAACAGAGGTGTTTTTTGCAAAGTGCCTACCTGTAGATTTTGGCCTCTAGCTCACCCGGCACCTAGGGAAACCTACCAAACCTGTGCATTTTTTAAAACTAGAGACCTAGGGGAATCTAGGATGGGGTGACTTGTGGGGCTCTGAGCAGGTTGTGTTACCCAGAATCTTTTGCAAACCTCAAAATTTGGCTAAAAAAAACACATTTTCCTCACATTTTGGTGATAGAAAGATCTGGAATCAGAGAGGAGCCACGAATTTCCTTCCACCCAGCGTTCCCCCAAGTCTCCCGATAAAAATGATACCTCACTTGTGTGGGTAGGCCTAGCGCCCAATACAGGAAAGGCCCCAAAACGCAACGTGGACACATCACATTTTTTGAAAGCAAACAAAGGTGTTTTTTGCAAAGTGCCTACCTGTAGAGTTTGGCCTCTAGCTCAACCGGCACCTAGGGAAACCTACGAAACCTGTGCATTTTTGAAAACTAGAGACCTAGGGGAATCCAAGATGGGGTGACTTGTGGGGCTCTGACCAGGTTCTGTTACCCAGAATCCTTTGCAAACCTCAACATTTGGCTAAAAAAACACATTTTCCTCACATTTTGGTGACAGAAAGTTCTGGAATCAGAGAGGAGCCACAAATTTCCTTCCACCCAGCATTCCCCCAAGTCTCCCAATAAAATTGATACCTCACTTGTGTGGGTAGGCCTAGTGCCCGCGACAGGAAATGCCCCAAAACGCAACGTGGACACATCACATTTTTTTAAAGAAAATAGAAGTGTTTTTTGCAAAGTGCCTACCTGTAGATTTTGGCCTCTAGCTCAGCCGGCTCCTAGGGAAACCTACCAAACCTATGCATTTTTGAAAAATAGAGAACTAGGGGAATCCAAGATGGGGTGACTTGTGGCGCTCTGACCAGGTTCTGTTACCCAGAATCCTTTGCAAACCTCGAAATTTGGCTAAAAAAACACGTTTTCCTCACATTTTGGTGACAGAAAGTTCTGGAATCAGAGAGGAGCCACAAATTTCCTTCCACCCAGCATTCCCCCAAGTCTCCTGATAAAAATGATACCTCACTTGTGTGGGTAGGCTTAGAGCCCGCGACAGGAAATGCCCCAAAACGCAACGTGGACACATCACATTTTTTGAAAGAAAACAGAGGTGTTTTTTGCAAAGTGCCTACCTGTAGATTTTGGCCTCTAGCTCAGCCGGCACCTAGGGAAACCTACCAAACCTGTGCATTTTTTTAAACTAGAGACCTAGGGGAATCTAGGATGGGGTGACCTGTGGGGCTCTGAGCAGGTTGTGTTACCCAGAATCTTTTGCAAACCTCAAAATTTGGCTAAAAAAAACACATTTTCCTCACATTTTGGTGATAGAAAGATCTGGAATCAGAGAGGAGCCACGAATTTCCTTCCACCCAGCGTTCCCCCAAGTCTCCCGATAAAAATGATACCTCACTTGTGTGGGTAGGCCTAGCGCCCAATACAGGAAAGGCCCCAAAACGCAACGTGGACACATCACATTTTTTGAAAGCAAACAAAGGTGTTTTTTGCAAAGTGCCTACCTGTAGAGTTTGGCCTCTAGCTCAACCGGCACCTAGGGAAACCTACGAAACCTGTGCATTTTTGAAAACTAGAGACCTAGGGGAATCCAAGATGGGGTGACTTGTGGGGCTCTGACCAGGTTCTGTTACCCAGAATCCTTTGCAAACCTCAAAATTTGCCTAAAAAAACACATTTTCCTCACATTTTGGTGACAGAAAGTTCTGGAATCAGAGAGGAGCCACAAATTTCCTTCCACCCAGCATTCCCCCAAGTCTCCCAATAAAATTGATACCTCACTTGTGTGGGTAGGCCTAGTGCCCGCGACAGGAAATGCCCCAAAACGCAATGTGGACACATCACATTTTTTGAAAGAAAATAGAAGTGTTTTTTGCAAAGTGCCTACCTGTAGATTTTGGCCTCTAGCTCAGCCGGCACCTAGGGAAACCTACCAAACCTGTGCATTTTTTAAAACTAGAGACCTAGGGGAATCTAGGATGGGGTGACTTGTGGGGCTCTGAGCAGGTTGTGTTACCCAGAATCTTTTGCAAACCTCAAAATTTGGCTAAAAAAAACACATTTTCCTCCCATTTTGGTGATAGAAAGATCTGGAATCAGAGAGGAGCCACGAATTTCCTTCCACCCAGCGTTCCCCCAAGTCTCCCGATAAAAATGATACCTCACTTGTGTGGGTAGGCCTAGCGCCCAATACAGGAAAGGCCCCAAAACGCAACGTGGACACATCACATTTTTTGAAAGCAAACAAAGGTGTTTTTTGCAAAGTGCCTACCTGTAGAGTTTGGCCTCTAGCTCAACCGGCACCTAGGGAAACCTACAAAACCTGTGCATTTTTGAAAACTAGAGACCTAGGGGAATCCAAGATGGGGTGACTTGTGGGGCTCTGACCAGGTTCTGTTACTCAGAATCCTTTGTAAACCTCAAAATTTGGCTAAAAAAAACACATCTTCCTCACATTTCGGTGACAGAAAGTTCTGGAATCTGAGAGGAGCCACAAATTTCCCTCCACCCAGCATTCCCCCAAGTCTCCCAATAAAAATGATACCTCACTTGTGTGGGTAGGCCTAGCGCCCGCGACAGGAAAGGCCCAAAAACGCAAAGTGGACACATCAATTTTTTTTAAAGAAAACAGAGGTGTTTTTTGTAAAGTGCCTACCTATAGATTTTGGCCTCTAGCTCAGCCGGCACCTAGGGAAACCTACCAAACCTGTGCATTTGTTAAAACTAGAGACCTAGGGGAATCCATGATGGGGTGACTTGTGGGGCTCTGACCAGGTTCTGTTACCCAGAATCCTTTTCAAACCTCAACATTTGGCTAAAAAAACACATTTTCCTCACATTTTGGTGACAGAAAGTTCTGGAATCAGAGAGGAGCCACAAATTTCCTTCCACCCAGCATTCCCCCAAGTCTCCCAATAAAATTGATACCTCACTTGTGTGGGTAGGCCTAGTGCCCGCGACAGGAAATGCCCCAAAACGCAATGTGGACACATCACATTTTTTGAAAGAAAATAGAAGTGTTTTTTGCAAAGTGCCTACCTGTAGATTTTGGCCTCTAGCTCAGCCGGCACCTAGGGAAACCTACCAAACCTGTGCATTTTTTAAAACTAGAGACCTAGGGGAATCTAGGATGGGGTGACTTGTGGGGCTCTGAGCAGGTTGTGTTACCCAGAATCTTTTGCAAACCTCAAAATTTGGCTAAAAAAAACACATTTTCCTCCCATTTTGGTGATAGAAAGATCTGGAATCAGAGAGGAGCCACGAATTTCCTTCCACCCAGCGTTCCCCCAAGTCTCCCGATAAAAATGATACCTCACTTGTGTGGGTAGGCCTAGCGCCCAATACAGGAAAGGCCCCAAAACGCAACGTGGACACATCACATTTTTTGAAAGCAAACAAAGGTGTTTTTTGCAAAGTGCCTACCTGTAGAGTTTGGCCTCTAGCTCAACCGGCACCTAGGGAAACCTACGAAACCTGTGCATTTTTGAAAACTAGAGACCTAGGGGAATCCAAGATGGGGTGACTTGTGGGGCTCTGACCAGGTTCTGTTACTCAGAATCCTTTGTAAACCTCAAAATTTGGCTAAAAAAAACACATCTTCCTCACATTTCGGTGACAGAAAGTTCTGGAATCTGAGAGGAGCCACAAATTTCCCTCCACCCAGCATTCCCCCAAGTCTCCCAATAAAAATGATACCTCACTTGTGTGGGTAGGCCTAGCGCCCGCGACAGGAAAGGCCCAAAAACGCAAAGTGGACACATCAATTTTTTTTAAAGAAAACAGAGGTGTTTTTTGTAAAGTGCCTACCTATAGATTTTGGCCTCTAGCTCAGCCGGCACCTAGGGAAACCTACCAAACCTGTGCATTTGTTAAAACTAGAGACCTAGGGGAATCCATGATGGGGTGACTTGTGGGGCTCTGACCAGGTTCTGTTACCCAGAATCCTTTGCAAACCTCAACATTTGGCTAAAAAAACAAATTTTCCTCACATTTTGGTGACAGAAAGTTCTGGAATCTGAGAGGAGCCACAAATGTCCTTCCACCCAGCATTCCCCCAAGTCTCCCAATAAAATTGATACCTCACTTGTGTGGGTAGGCCTAGTGCCCGCGACAGGAAATGCCCCAAAACGCAACGTGGACACATCACATTTTTTTAAAGAAAATAGAAGTGTTTTTTGCAAAGTGCCTACCTGTAGATTTTGGCCTCTAGCTCAGCCGGCTCCTAGGGAAACCTACCAAACCTATGCATTTTTGAAAAATAGAGAACTAGGGGAATCCAAGATGGGGTGACTTGTGGCGCTCTGACCAGGTTCTGTTACCCAGAATCCTTTGCAAACCTCGAAATTTGGCTAAAAAAACACGTTTTCCTCACATTTTGGTGACAGAAAGTTCTGGAATCAGAGAGGAGCCACAAATTTCCTTCCACCCAGCATTCCCCCAAGTCTCCTGATAAAAATGATACCTCACTTGTGTGGGTAGGCTTAGAGCCCGCGACAGGAAATGCCCCAAAACGCAACGTGGACACATCACATTTTTTGAAAGAAAACAGAGGTGTTTTTTGCAAAGTGCCTACCTGTAGATTTTGGCCTCTAGCTCACCCGGCACCTAGGGAAACCTACCAAACCTGTGCATTTTTTAAAACTAGAGACCTAGGGGAATCTAGGATGGGGTGACTTGTGGGGCTCTGAGCAGGTTGTGTTACCCAGAATCTTTTGCAAACCTCAAAATTTGGCTAAAAAAAACACATTTTCCTCACATTTTGGTGATAGAAAGATCTGGAATCAGAGAGGAGCCACGAATTTCCTTCCACCCAGCGTTCCCCCAAGTCTCCCGATAAAAATGATACCTCACTTGTGTGGGTAGGCCTAGCGCCCAATACAGGAAAGGCCCCAAAACGCAACGTGGACACATCACATTTTTTGAAAGCAAACAAAGGTGTTTTTTGCAAAGTGCCTACCTGTAGAGTTTGGCCTCTAGCTCAACCGGCACCTAGGGAAACCTACGAAACCTGTGCATTTTTGAAAACTAGAGACCTAGGGGAATCCAAGATGGGGTGACTTGTGGGGCTCTGACCAGGTTCTGTTACCCAGAATCCTTTGCAAACCTCAACATTTGGCTAAAAAAACACATTTTCCTCACATTTTGGTGACAGAAAGTTCTGGAATCAGAGAGGAGCCACAAATTTCCTTCCACCCAGCATTCCCCCAAGTCTCCCAATAAAATTGATACCTCACTTGTGTGGGTAGGCCTAGTGCCCGCGACAGGAAATGCCCCAAAACGCAACGTGGACACATCACATTTTTTTAAAGAAAATAGAAGTGTTTTTTGCAAAGTGCCTACCTGTAGATTTTGGCCTCTAGCTCAGCCGGCTCCTAGGGAAACCTACCAAACCTATGCATTTTTGAAAAATAGAGAACTAGGGGAATCCAAGATGGGGTGACTTGTGGCGCTCTGACCAGGTTCTGTTACCCAGAATCCTTTGCAAACCTCGAAATTTGGCTAAAAAAACACGTTTTCCTCACATTTTGGTGACAGAAAGTTCTGGAATCAGAGAGGAGCCACAAATTTCCTTCCACCCAGCATTCCCCCAAGTCTCCTGATAAAAATGATACCTCACTTGTGTGGGTAGGCTTAGAGCCCGCGACAGGAAATGCCCCAAAACGCAACGTGGACACATCACATTTTTTGAAAGAAAACAGAGGTGTTTTTTGCAAAGTGCCTACCTGTAGATTTTGGCCTCTAGCTCAGCCGGCACCTAGGGAAACCTACCAAACCTGTGCATTTTTTTAAACTAGAGACCTAGGGGAATCTAGGATGGGGTGACCTGTGGGGCTCTGAGCAGGTTGTGTTACCCAGAATCTTTTGCAAACCTCAAAATTTGGCTAAAAAAAACACATTTTCCTCACATTTTGGTGATAGAAAGATCTGGAATCAGAGAGGAGCCACGAATTTCCTTCCACCCAGCGTTCCCCCAAGTCTCCCGATAAAAATGATACCTCACTTGTGTGGGTAGGCCTAGCGCCCAATACAGGAAAGGCCCCAAAACGCAACGTGGACACATCACATTTTTTGAAAGCAAACAAAGGTGTTTTTTGCAAAGTGCCTACCTGTAGAGTTTGGCCTCTAGCTCAACCGGCACCTAGGGAAACCTACGAAACCTGTGCATTTTTGAAAACTAGAGACCTAGGGGAATCCAAGATGGGGTGACTTGTGGGGCTCTGACCAGGTTCTGTTACCCAGAATCCTTTGCAAACCTCAAAATTTGCCTAAAAAAACACATTTTCCTCACATTTTGGTGACAGAAAGTTCTGGAATCAGAGAGGAGCCACAAATTTCCTTCCACCCAGCATTCCCCCAAGTCTCCCAATAAAATTGATACCTCACTTGTGTGGGTAGGCCTAGTGCCCGCGACAGGAAATGCCCCAAAACGCAATGTGGACACATCACATTTTTTGAAAGAAAATAGAAGTGTTTTTTGCAAAGTGCCTACCTGTAGATTTTGGCCTCTAGCTCAGCCGGCACCTAGGGAAACCTACCAAACCTGTGCATTTTTTAAAACTAGAGACCTAGGGGAATCTAGGATGGGGTGACTTGTGGGGCTCTGAGCAGGTTGTGTTACCCAGAATCTTTTGCAAACCTCAAAATTTGGCTAAAAAAAACACATTTTCCTCCCATTTTGGTGATAGAAAGATCTGGAATCAGAGAGGAGCCACGAATTTCCTTCCACCCAGCGTTCCCCCAAGTCTCCCGATAAAAATGATACCTCACTTGTGTGGGTAGGCCTAGCGCCCAATACAGGAAAGGCCCCAAAACGCAACGTGGACACATCACATTTTTTGAAAGCAAACAAAGGTGTTTTTTGCAAAGTGCCTACCTGTAGAGTTTGGCCTCTAGCTCAACCGGCACCTAGGGAAACCTACGAAACCTGTGCATTTTTGAAAACTAGAGACCTAGGGGAATCCAAGATGGGGTGACTTGTGGGGCTCTGACCAGGTTCTGTTACTCAGAATCCTTTGTAAACCTCAAAATTTGGCTAAAAAAAACACATCTTCCTCACATTTCGGTGACAGAAAGTTCTGGAATCTGAGAGGAGCCACAAATTTCCCTCCACCCAGCATTCCCCCAAGTCTCCCAATAAAAATGATACCTCACTTGTGTGGGTAGGCCTAGCGCCCGCGACAGGAAAGGCCCAAAAACGCAAAGTGGACACATCAATTTTTTTTAAAGAAAACAGAGGTGTTTTTTGTAAAGTGCCTACCTATAGATTTTGGCCTCTAGCTCAGCCGGCACCTAGGGAAACCTACCAAACCTGTGCATTTGTTAAAACTAGAGACCTAGGGGAATCCATGATGGGGTGACTTGTGGGGCTCTGACCAGGTTCTGTTACCCAGAATCCTTTGCAAACCTCAACATTTGGCTAAAAAAACAAATTTTCCTCACATTTTGGTGACAGAAAGTTCTGGAATCAGAGAGGAGCCACAAATTTCCTTCCACCCAGCATTCCCCCAAGTCTCCCAATAAAATTGATACCTCACTTGTGTGGGTAGGCCTGGTGCCCACGACAGGAAATGCCCCAAAACGCAACGTGGACACATCACATTTTTTTAAAGAAAATAGAAGTGTTTTTTTCAAAGTGCCTACCTGTAGATTTTGGCCTCTACCTCAGCCGGCTCCTAGGGAAACCTACCAAACCTATGCATTTTTGAAAAATAGAGAACTAGGGGAATCCAAGATGGGGTGACTTGTGGCACTCTGACCAGGTTCTGTTACCCAGAATCCTTTGCAAACCTCGAAATTTGGCTAAAAAAACACGTTTTCCTCACATTTTGGTGACAGAAAGTTCTGGAATCAGAGAGGAGCCACAAATTTCCTTCCACCCAGCGTTCCCCAAGTCTCCCAATAAAAATGATACCTCACTTGTGTGGGTAGGCCTACCGCCCGCGACAGGAAAGGCCCCAAAACGCAACGTGGACAAATCACATTTTTTGAAAGAAAACAAAGGTGTTTTTTGCAAAGTGCCTACCTGTAGAGTTTGGCCTCTAGCTCAGCCGACACCTCGGGAAACCTACAAAACCTGTGCATTTTTGAAAACTAGAGACCTAGGGGAATCCAAGATGGGGTGACTTGTGGAGCTCTGACTAGGTTCTGTTACCTAGAATCCTTTGCAAACCTCAAAATTTGGCTAAAAAAACAAATTTTCCTCACATTTTGGTGACAGAAAGTTCTGGAATCAGAGAGGAGCCACAAATTTCCCTCCACCCAGCATTCCCCCAAGTCTCCCAATAAAATTGATACCTCACTTGTGTGGGTAGGCCTAGTGCCCGCGACAGGAAATGCCCCAAAACGCAACGTGGACACATCACATTTTTTTAAAGAAAATAGAAGTGTTTTTTGCAAAGTGCCTACCTGTTGATTTTGGCCTCTAGCTCAGCCGGCTCCTAGGGAAACCTACCAAACCTATGCATTTTTGAAAAATAGAGAAGTAGGGGAATCCAAGATGGGGTGACTTGTGGCGCTCTGACCAGGTTCTGTTACCCAGAATCCTTTGCAAACCTCGAAATTTGGCTAAAAAAACACGTTTTCCTCACATTTTGGTGACAGAAAGTTCTGGAATCAGAGAGGAGCCACAAATTTCCTTCCACCCAGCATTCCCCCAAGTCTCCTGATAAAAATAATACCTCACTTGTGTGGGTAGGCTTAGAGCCCGCGACAGGAAATGCCCCAAAACGCAACGTGGACACATCACATTTTTTGAAAGAAAACAGAGGTGTTTTTTGCAAAGTGCCTACCTGTAGATTTTGGCCTCTAGCTCAGCCGGCACCTAGGGAAACCTACCAAACCTGTGCATTTTTGAAAACTAGGGACCTAGGGGAATCCAAGATGGGGTGACTTGTGGGGCTCTGACCAGGTTCTGTTACTCAGAATCCTTTGTAAACCTCAAAATTTGGCTAAAAAAACACATCTTCCTCACATTTTGGTGACAGAAAGTTCTGGAATCTGAGAGGAGCCACAAATTTCCCTCCACCCAGCGTTCCCCCAAGTCTCCCAATAAAAATGATACCTCACTTGTGTGGGTAGGCCCAGCGCCCGCGACAGGAAAGGCCCCAAAACGCAACGTGGACACATCACATTTTGTGAAAGAAAATAGAAGTGTTTTTTGCAAAGTGCCTACCTGTAGATTTTGGCCTCTACCTCAGCCGGCTCCTAGGGAAACCTACCAAACCTATGCATTTTTGAAAAATAGAGAACTAGGGGAATCCAAGATGGGGTGACGTGTGGCACTCTGACCAGGTTCTGTTACCCAGAATCCTTTGCAAACCTCGAAATTTGGCTAAAAAAACACGTTTTCCTCACATTTTGGTGACAGAAAGTTCTGGACTCAGAGAGGAGCCACAAATTTCCTTCCACCCAGCATTCCCCCAAGTCTCCCAATAAAATTGATACCTCACTTGTGTGGGTAGGCCTAGTGCCCGCGACAGGAAATGCCCCAAAACGCAACGTGGACACATCACATTTTTTGAAAGAAAATAGAAGTGTTTTTTGCAAAGTGCCTACCTGTAGATTTTGGCCTCTAGCTCAGCCGGCACCTAGGGAAACCTACCAAACCTGTGCATTTTTTAAAACTAGAGACCTAGGGGAATCTAGGATGGGGTGACTTGTGGGGCTCTGAGCAGGTTGTGTTACCCAGAATCTTTTGCAAACCTCAAAATTTGGCTAAAAAAAACACATTTTCCTCACATTTTGGTGATAGAAAGATCTGGAATCAGACAGGAGCCACGAATTTCCTTCCACCCAGCGTTCCCCCAAGTCTCCCGATAAAAATGATACCTCACTTGTGTGGGTAGGCCTAGCGCCCAATACAGGAAAGGCCCCAAAACGCAACGTGGACACATCACATTTTTTGAAAGCAAACAAAGGTGTTTTTTGCAAAGTGCCTACCTGTAGAGTTTGGCCTCTAGCTCAACCGGCACCTAGGGAAACCTACGAAACCTGTGCATTTTTGAAAACTAGAGACCTAGGGGAATCCAAGATGGGGTGACTTGTGGGGCTCTGACCAGGTTCTGTTACCCAGAATCCTTTGCAAACCTCAAAATTTGCCTAAAAAAACACATTTTCCTCACATTTTGGTGACAGAAAGTTCTGGAATCAGAGAGGAGCCAAAAATTTCCTTCCACCCAGCATTCCCCCACTTCTCCTGATAAAAATGATACCTCACTTGTGTGGGTAGGCCTAGAGCCCGCGACAGGAAATGCCCCAAAACGCAACGTGGACACATCACATTTTTTGAAAGAAAATAGAAGTGTTTTTTGCAAAGTGCCTACCTGTAGATTTTGGCCTCTAGCTCAGCCGGCACCTAGGGAAACCTACCAAACCTGTGCATTTTTTAAAACTAGAGACCTAGGGGAATCTAGGATGGGGTGACTTGTGGGGCTCTGAGCAGGTTGTGTTACCCAGAATCTTTTGCAAACCTCAAAATTTGGCTAAAAAAAACACATTTTCCTCACATTTTGGTGATAGAAAGATCTGGAATCAGAGAGGAGCCACGAATTTCCTTCCACCCAGCGTTCCCCCAATAAAAATGATACCTCACTTGTGTGGGTAGGCCTAGCGCCCAATACAGGAAAGGCCCCAAAACGCAACGTGGACACATCACATTTTTTGAAAGCAAACAAAGGTGTTTTTTGCAAAGTGCCTACCTGTAGAGTTTGGCCTCTAGCTCAACCGGCACCTAGGGAAACCTACGAAACCTGTGCATTTTTGAAAACTAGAGACCTAGGGGAATCCAAGATGGGGTGACTTGTGGGGCTCTGACCAGGTTCTGTTACCCAGAATCCTTTGCAAACCTCAAAATTTGCCTAAAAAAACACATTTTCCTCACATTTTGGTGACAGAAAGTTCTGGAATCAGAGAGGAGCCAAAAATGTCCTTCCACCCAGCATTCCCCCACGTCTCCTGATAAAAATGATACCTCACTTGTGTGGTTAGGCCTAGAGCCCGCGACAGGAAATGCCCCAAAACGCAACGTGGACACATCACATTTTTTGAAAGAAAACAGAGGTGTTTTTTGCAAAGTGCCTACCTGTAGATTTTGGCCTCTAGCTCAGCCGTCACCTAGGGAAACCTACCAAACCTGTGCATTTTTGAAAACTAGAGACCTAGGGGAATCCAAGATGGGGTGACTTGTGGGGCTCTGACCAGGTTCTGTTACTCAGAATCCTTTGTAAACCTCAAAATTTGGCTAAAAAAACACATTTTCCTCACATTTTGGTGACAGAAAGTTCTGGAATCTGAGAGGAGCCACAAATTTCCCTCCACCCAGCGTTCCCCCAAGTCTCCCAATAAAAATGATACCTCACTTGTGTGGGTAGGCCCAGCGCCCGCGACAGGAAAGGCCCCAAAACGCAACGTGGACACATCACATTTTGTGAAAGAAAATAGAAGTGTTTTTTGCAAAGTGCCTACCTGTAGATTTTGGCCTCTATCTCAGCCAGCTCCTAGGGAAACCTACCAAACCTATGCATTTTTGAAAAATAGAGAACTAGGGGAATCCAAGATGGGGTGACTTGTGGCACTCTGACCAGGTTCTGTTACCCAGAATCCTTTGCAAACCTCGAAATTTGGCTAAAAAAACACGTTTTCCTCACATTTTGGTGACAGAAAGTTCTGGACTCAGAGAGGAGCCACAAATTTCCTTCCACCCAGCATTCCCCCAAGTCTCCCAATAAAATTGATACCTCACTTGTGTGGGTAGGCCTAGTGCCCGCGACAGGAAATGCCCCAAAACGCAATGTGGACACATCACATTTTTTGAAAGAAAATAGAAGTGTTTTTTGCAAAGTGCCTACCTGTAGATTTTGGGCTCTAGCTCAGCCGGCACCTAGGGAAACCTACCAAACCTGTGCATTTTTTAAAACTAGAGACCTAGGGGAATCTAGGATGGGGTGACTTGTGGGGCTCTGAGCAGGTTGTGTTACCCAGAATCTTTTGCAAACCTCAAAATTTGGCTAAAAAAAACACATTTTCCTCACATTTTGGTGATAGAAAGATCTGGAATCAGAGAGGAGCCACGAATTTCCTTCCACCCAGCGTTCCCCCAAGTCTCCCGATAAAAATGATACCTCACTTGTGTGGGTAGGCCTAGCGCCCAATACAGGAAAGGCCCCAAAACGCAACGTGGACACATCACATTTTTTGAAAGCAAACAAAGGTGTTTTTTGCAAAGTGCCTACCTGTAGAGTTTGGCCTCTAGCTCAACCGGCACCTAGGGAAACCTACGAAACCTGTGCATTTTTGAAAACTAGAGACCTAGGGGAATCCAAGATGGGGTGACTTGTGGGGCTCTGACCAGGTTCTGTTACTCAGAATCCTTTGTAAACCTCAAAATTTGGCTAAAAAAAACACATCTTCCTCACATTTTGGTGACAGAAAGTTCTGGAATCTGAGAGGAGCCACAAATTTCCCTCCACCCAGCATTCCCCCAAGTCTCCCAATAAAAATGATACCTCACTTGTGTGGGTAGGCCTAGCGCCCGCGACAGGAAAGGCCCAAAAACGCAAAGTGGACACATCAATTTTTTTTAAAGAAAACAGAGGTGTTTTTTGCAAAGTGCCTACCTGTAGATTTTGGCCTCTAGCTCAGCCGGCACCTAGGGAAACCTACCAAACCTGTGCATTTGTTAAAACTAGAGACCTAGGGGAATCCATGATGGGGTGACTTGTGGGGCTCTGACCAGGTTCTGTTACCCAGAATCCTTTGCAAACCTCAACATTTGGCGAAAAAAACTAATTTTCCTCACATTTTGGTGACAGAAAGTTCTGGAATCTGAGAGGAGCCAAAAATTTCCTTCCACCCAGCATTCCCCCACGTCTCCTGATAAAAATGATACCTCACTTGTGTGGGTAGGCCTAGAGCCCGCGACAGGAAATGCCCCAAAACGCAACGTGGACACATCACATTTTTTGAAAGAAAATAGAAGTGTTTTTTGCAAAGTGCCTACCTGTAGATTTTGGCCTCTAGCTCAGCCGGCACCTAGGGAAACCTACCAAACCTGTGCATTTTTTAAAACTAGAGACCTAGGGGAATCTAGGATGGGGTGACTTGTGGGGCTCTGATCAGGTTGTGTTACCCAGAATCTTTTGCAAACCTCAAAATTTGGCTAAAAAAAACACATTTTCCTCACATTTTGGTGATAGAAAGATCTGGAATCAGAGAGGAGCCACGAATTTCCTTCCACCCAGCGTTCCCCCAATAAAAATGATACCTCACTTGTGTGGGTAGGCCTAGCGCCCAATACAGGAAAGGCCCCAAAACGCAACGTGGACACATCACATTTTTTGAAAGCAAACAAAGGTGTTTTTTGCAAAGTGCCTACCTGTAGAGTTTGGCCTCTAGCTCAACCGGCACCTAGGGAAACCTACGAAACCTGTGCATTTTTGAAAACTAGAGACCTAGGGGAATCCAAGATGGGGTGACTTGTGGGGCTCTGACCAGGTTCTGTTACCCAGAATCCTTTGCAAACCTCAAAATTTGCCTAAAAAAACACATTTTCCTCACATTTTGGTGACAGAAAGTTCTGGAATCAGAGAGGAGCCAAAAATGTCCTTCCACCCAGCATTCCCCCACGTCTCCTGATAAAAATGATACCTCACTTGTGTGGGTAGGCCTAGAGCCCACGACAGGAAATGCCCCAAAACGCAACGTGGACACATCACATTTTTTGAAAGAAAACAGAGGTGTTTTTTGCAAAGTGCCTACCTGTAGATTTTGGCCTCTAGCTCAGCCGTCACCTAGGGAAACCTACCAAACCTGTGCATTTTTGAAAACTAGAGACCTAGGGGAATCCAAGATGGGGTGACTTGTGGGGCTCTGACCAGGTTCTGTTACTCAGAATCCTTTGTAAACCTCAAAATTTGGCTAAAAAAACACATTTTCCTCACATTTTGGTGACAGAAAGTTCTGGAATCTGAGAGGAGCCACAAATTTCCCTCCACCCAGCGTTCCCCCAAGTCTCCCAATAAAAATGATACCTCACTTGTGTGGGTAGGCCCAGCGCCCGCGACAGGAAAGGCCCCAAAACGCAACGTGGACACATCACATTTTGTGAATGAAAATAGAAGTGTTTTTTGCAAAGTGCCTACCTGTAGATTTTGGCCACTATCTCAGCCGGCTCCTAGGGAAACCTACCAAACCTATGCATTTTTGAAAAATAGAGAACTAGGGGAATCCAAGATGGGGTGACGTGTGGCACTCTGACCAGGTTCTGTTACCCAGAATCCTTTGCAAACCTCGAAATTTGGCTAAAAAAACACGTTTTCCTCACATTTTGGTGACAGAAAGTTCTGGACTCAGAGAGGAGCCACAAATTTCCTTCCACCCAGCATTCCCCCAAGTCTCCCAATAAAATTGATACCTCACTTGTGTGGGTAGGCCTAGTGCCCGCGACAGGAAATGCCCCAAAACGCAATGTGGACACATCAAATTTTTTGAAAGAAAATAGAAGTGTTTTTTGCAAAGTGCCTACCTGTAGATTTTGGCCTCTAGCTCAGCCGGCACCTAGGGAAACCTACCAAACCTGTGCATTTTTTAAAACTAGAGACCTAGGGGAATCTAGGACGGGGTGACTTGTGGGGCTCTGAGCAGGTTGTGTTACCCAGAATCTTTTGCAAACCTCAAAATTTGGCTAAAAAAAACACATTTTCCTCACATTTTGGTGATAGAAAGATCTGGAATCAGAGAGGAGCCACGAATTTCCTTCCACCCAGCGTTCCCCCAAGTCTCCCGATAAAAATGATACCTCACTTGTGTGGGTAGGCCTAGCGCCCAATACAGGAAAGGCCCCAAAACGCAACGTGGACACATCACATTTTTTGAAAGCAAACAAAGGTGTTTTTTGCAAAGTGCCTACCTGTAGAGTTTGGCCTCTAGCTCAACCGGCACCTAGGGAAACCTACGAAACCTGTGCATTTTTGAAAACTAGAGACCTAGGGGAATCCAAGATGGGGTGACTTGTGGGGCTCTGACCAGGTTCTGTTACTCAGAATCCTTTGTAAACCTCAAAATTTGGCTAAAAAAAACACATCTTCCTCACATTTTGGTGACAGAAAGTTCTGGAATCTGAGAGGAGCCACAAATTTCCCTCCACCCAGCATTCCCCCAAGTCTCCCAATAAAAATGATACCTCACTTGTGTGGGTAGGCCTAGCGCCCGCGACAGGAAAGGCCCAAAAACGCAAAGTGGACACATCAATTTTTTTTAAAGAAAACAGAGGTGTTTTTTGCAAAGTGCCTACCTGTAGATTTTGGCCTCTAGCTCAGCCGGCACCTAGGGAAACCTACCAAACCTGTGCATTTGTTAAAACTAGAGACCTAGGGGAATCCATGATGGGGTGACTTGTGGGGCTCTGACCAGGTTCTGTTACCCAGAATCCTTTGCAAACCTCAACATTTGGCGAAAAAAACTAATTTTCCTCACATTTTGGTGACAGAAAGTTCTGGAATCTGAGAGGAGCCAAAAATTTCCTTCCACCCAGCATTCCCCCACGTCTCCTGATAAAAATGATACCTCACTTGTGTGGGTAGGCCTAGAGCCCGCGACAGGAAATGCCCCAAAACGCAACGTGGACACATCACATTTTTTGAAAGAAAATAGAAGTGTTTTTTGCAAAGTGCCTACCTGTAGATTTTGGCCTCTAGCTCAGCCGGCACCTAGGGAAACCTACCAAACCTGTGCATTTTTTAAAACTAGAGACCTAGGGGAATCTAGGATGGGGTGACTTGTGGGGCTCTGATCAGGTTGTGTTACCCAGAATCTTTTGCAAACCTCAAAATTTGGCTAAAAAAAACACATTTTCCTCACATTTTGGTGATAGAAAGATCTGGAATCAGAGAGGAGCCACGAATTTCCTTCCACCCAGCGTTCCCCCAATAAAAATGATACCTCACTTGTGTGGGTAGGCCTAGCGCCCAATACAGGAAAGGCCCCAAAACGCAACGTGGACACATCACATTTTTTGAAAGCAAACAAAGGTGTTTTTTGCAAAGTGCCTACCTGTAGAGTTTGGCCTCTAGCTCAACCGGCACCAAGGGAAACCTACGAAACCTGTGCATTTTTGAAAACTAGAGACCTAGGGGAATCCAAGATGGGGTGACTTGTGGGGCTCTGACCAGGTTCTGTTACCCAGAATCCTTTGCAAACCTCAAAATTTGCCTAAAAAAACACATTTTCCTCACATTTTGGTGACAGAAAGTTCTGGAATCAGAGAGGAGCCAAAAATGTCCTTCCACCCAGCATTCCCCCACGTCTCCTGATAAAAATGATACCTCACTTGTGTGGGTAGGCCTAGAGCCCACGACAGGAAATGCCCCAAAACGCAACGTGGACACATCACATTTTTTGAAAGAAAACAGAGGTGTTTTTTGCAAAGTGCCTACCTGTAGATTTTGGCCTCTAGCTCAGCCGTCACCTAGGGAAACCTACCAAACCTGTGCATTTTTGAAAACTAGAGACCTAGGGGAATCCAAGATGGGGTGACTTGTGGGGCTCTGACCAGGTTCTGTTACTCAGAATCCTTTGTAAACCTCAAAATTTGGCTAAAAAAAACACATCTTCCTCACATTTTGGTGACAGAAAGTTCTGGAATCTGAGAGGAGCCACAAATTTCCCTCCACCCAGCATTCCCCCAAGTCTCCCAATAAAAATGATACCTCACTTGTGTGGGTAGGCCTAGCGCCCGCGACAGGAAAGGCCCAAAAACGCAAAGTGGACACATCAATTTTTTTTAAAGAAAACAGAGGTGTTTTTTGCAAAGTGCCTACCTGTAGATTTTGGCCTCTAGCTCAGCCGGCACCTAGGGAAACCTACCAAACCTGTGCATTTGTTAAAACTAGAGACCTAGGGGAATCCATGATGGGGTGACTTGTGGGGCTCTGACCAGGTTCTGTTACCCAGAATCCTTTGCAAACCTCAACATTTGGCGAAAAAAACTAATTTTCCTCACATTTTGGTGACAGAAAGTTCTGGAATCTGAGAGGAGCCAAAAATTTCCTTCCACCCAGCATTCCCCCACGTCTCCTGATAAAAATGATACCTCACTTGTGTGGGTAGGCCTAGAGCCCGCGACAGGAAATGCCCCAAAACGCAACGTGGACACATCACATTTTTTGAAAGAAAATAGAAGTGTTTTTTGCAAAGTGCCTACCTGTAGATTTTGGCCTCTAGCTCAGCCGGCACCTAGGGAAACCTACCAAACCTGTGCATTTTTTAAAACTAGAGACCTAGGGGAATCTAGGATGGGGTGACTTGTGGGGCTCTGATCAGGTTGTGTTACCCAGAATCTTTTGCAAACCTCAAAATTTGGCTAAAAAAAACACATTTTCCTCACATTTTGGTGATAGAAAGATCTGGAATCAGAGAGGAGCCACGAATTTCCTTCCACCCAGCGTTCCCCCAATAAAAATGATACCTCACTTGTGTGGGTAGGCCTAGCGCCCAATACAGGAAAGGCCCCAAAACGCAACGTGGACACATCACATTTTTTGAAAGCAAACAAAGGTGTTTTTTGCAAAGTGCCTACCTGTAGAGTTTGGCCTCTAGCTCAACCGGCACCTAGGGAAACCTACGAAACCTGTGCATTTTTGAAAACTAGAGACCTAGGGGAATCCAAGATGGGGTGACTTGTGGGGCTCTGACCAGGTTCTGTTACCCAGAATCCTTTGCAAACCTCAAAATTTGCCTAAAAAAACACATTTTCCTCACATTTTGGTGACAGAAAGTTCTGGAATCAGAGAGGAGCCAAAAATGTCCTTCCACCCAGCATTCCCCCACGTCTCCTGATAAAAATGATACCTCACTTGTGTGGGTAGGCCTAGAGCCCACGACAGGAAATGCCCCAAAACGCAACGTGGACACATCACATTTTTTGAAAGAAAACAGAGGTGTTTTTTGCAAAGTGCCTACCTGTAGATTTTGGCCTCTAGCTCAGCCGTCACCTAGGGAAACCTACCAAACCTGTGCATTTTTGAAAACTAGAGACCTAGGGGAATCCAAGATGGGGTGACTTGTGGGGCTCTGACCAGGTTCTGTTACTCAGAATCCTTTGTAAACCTCAAAATTTGGCTAAAAAAACACATTTTCCTCACATTTTGGTGACAGAAAGTTCTGGAATCTGAGAGGAGCCACAAATTTCCCTCCACCCAGCGTTCCCCCAAGTCTCCCAATAAAAATGATACCTCACTTGTGTGGGTAGGCCCAGCGCCCGCGACAGGAAAGGCCCCAAAACGCAACGTGGACACATCACATTTTGTGAAAGAAAATAGAAGTGTTTTTTGCAAAGTGCCTACCTGTAGATTTTGGCCACTATCTCAGCCGGCTCCTAGGGAAACCTACCAAACCTATGCATTTTTGAAAAATAGAGAACTAGGGGAATCCAAGATGGGGTGACGTGTGGCACTCTGACCAGGTTCTGTTACCCAGAATCCTTTGCAAACCTCGAAATTTGGCTAAAAAAACACGTTTTCCTCACATTTTGGTGACAGAAAGTTCTGGACTCAGAGAGGAGCCACAAATTTCCTTCCACCCAGCATTCCCCCAAGTCTCCCAATAAAATTGATACCTCACTTGTGTGGGTAGGCCTAGTGCCCGCGACAGGAAATGCCCCAAAACGCAATGTGGACACATCAAATTTTTTGAAAGAAAATAGAAGTGTTTTTTGCAAAGTGCCTACCTGTAGATTTTGGCCTCTAGCTCAGCCGGCACCTAGGGAAACCTACCAAACCTGTGCATTTTTTAAAACTAGAGACCTAGGGGAATCTAGGACGGGGTGACTTGTGGGGCTCTGAGCAGGTTGTGTTACCCAGAATCTTTTGCAAACCTCAAAATTTGGCTAAAAAAAACACATTTTCCTCACATTTTGGTGATAGAAAGATCTGGAATCAGAGAGGAGCCACGAATTTCCTTCCACCCAGCGTTCCCCCAAGTCTCCCGATAAAAATGATACCTCACTTGTGTGGGTAGGCCTAGCGCCCAATACAGGAAAGGCCCCAAAACGCAACGTGGACACATCACATTTTTTGAAAGCAAACAAAGGTGTTTTTTGCAAAGTGCCTACCTGTAGAGTTTGGCCTCTAGCTCAACCGGCACCTAGGGAAACCTACGAAACCTGTGCATTTTTGAAAACTAGAGACCTAGGGGAATCCAAGATGGGGTGACTTGTGGGGCTCTGACCAGGTTCTGTTACTCAGAATCCTTTGTAAACCTCAAAATTTGGCTAAAAAAAAACACATCTTCCTCACATTTTGGTGACAGAAAGTTCTGGAATCTGAGAGGAGCCACAAATTTCCCTCCACCCAGCATTCCCCCAAGTCTCCCAATAAAAATGATACCTCACTTGTGTGGGTAGGCCTAGCGCCCGCGACAGGAAAGGCCCAAAAACGCAAAGTGGACACATCAATTTTTTTTAAAGAAAACAGAGGTGTTTTTTGCAAAGTGCCTACCTGTAGATTTTGGCCTCTAGCTCAGCCGGCACCTAGGGAAACCTACCAAACCTGTGCATTTGTTAAAACTAGAGACCTAGGGGAATCCATGATGGGGTGACTTGTGGGGCTCTGACCAGGTTCTGTTACCCAGAATCCTTTGCAAACCTCAACATTTGGCTAAAAAAACAAATTTTCCTCACATTTTGGTGACAGAAAGTTCTGGAATCAGAGAGGAGCCACAAATTTCCTTCCACCCAGCATTCCCCCAAGTCTCCCAATAAAATTGATACCTCACTTGTGTGGGTAGGCCTGGTGCCCACGACAGGAAATGCCCCAAAACGCAACGTGGACACATCACATTTTTTTAAAGAAAATAGAAGTGTTTTTTTCAAAGTGCCTACCTGTAGATTTTGGCATCTACCTCAGCCGGCTCCTAGGGAAACCTACCAAACCTATGCATTTTTGAAAAATAGAGAACTAGGGGAATCCAAGATGGGGTGACTTGTGGCGCTCTGACCAGGTTCTGTTACCCAGAATCCTTTGCAAACCTCGAAATATGGCTAAAAAAACACGTTTTCCTCACATTTTGGTGACAGAAAGTTCTGGAATCAGAGAGGAGCCACACATTTCCTTCCACCCAGCGTTCCCCCAAGTCTCCCAATAACAATGATACCTCACTTGTGTGGGTAGGCCTACCGCCCGCGACAGGAAAGGCCCCAAAACGCAACGTGGACAAATCACATTTTTTGAAAGAAAACAAAGGTGTTTTTTGCAAAGTGCCTACCTGTAGAGTTTGGCCTCTAGCTCAGCCGACACCTCGGGAAACCTACAAAACCTGTGCATTTTTGAAAACTAGAGACCTAGGGGAATCCAAGATGGTGTGACTTGTGGAGCTCTGACTAGGTTCTGTTACCTAGAATCCTTTGCAAACCTCAACATTTGGCTAAAAAAACACATTTTCCTCACATTTTGGTGACCGAAAGTTCTTGAATCAGAGAGGAGCCACAAATTTCCCTCCACCCAGCATTCCCCCAAGTCTCCCAATAAAATTGATACCTCACTTGTGTGGGTAAGCGTAGTGCCCGCAACAGGAAATGCCCCAAAACGCAACGTGGACACATCACATTTTTTTAAAGAAAATAGAAGTGTTTTTTGCAAAGTGCCTACCTGTAGATTTTGGCCTCTACCTCAGCCGGCTCCTAGGGAAACCTACCAAACCTATGCATTTTTGAAAAATAGAGAACTAGGGGAATCCAAGATGGGGTGACTTGTGGCGCTCTGACCAGGTTCTGTTACCCAGAATCCTTTGCAAACCTCGAAATTTGGCTGAAAAAATACGTTTTCCTCACATTTTGGTGACAGAAAGTTCTGGAATCAGAGAGGAGCCACAAATTTCCTTCCACCCAGCATTCCCCCAAGTCTCCTGATAAAAATGATACCTCACTTGTGTGGGTAGACTTAGAGCCCGCGACAGGAAATGCCCCAAAACGCAACGTGGACACATCACATTTTTTGAAAGAAAACAGAGGTGTTTTTTGCAAACTGCCTACCTGTAGATTTTGGCCTCTAGCTCAGCCGGCACCTAGGGAAACCTACAAAACCTGTGCATTTTTGAAAACTAGGGACCTAGGGGAATCCAAGATGGGGTGACTTGTGGGGCTCTGACCAGGTTCTGTTACTCAGAATCCTTTGTAAACCTCAAAATTTGGCTAAAAAAACACATCTTCCTCACATTTTGGTGACAGAAAGTTCTGGAATCTGAGAGGAGCCACAAATTTCCCTCCACCCAGCGTTCCCCCAAGTCTCCCAATAAAAATGATACCTCACTTGTGTGGGTAGGCCTACTGCCCGCGACAGGAAATGCCCCAAAACGCAATGTGGACACATCACATTTTTTGAAAGAAAATAGAAGTGTTTTTTGCAAAGTGCCTACCTGTAGATTTTGGCCTCTAGCTCAGCCGGCACCTAGGGAAACCTACCAAACCTGTGCATTTTTTTAAACTAGAGACCTAGGGGAATCTAGGATGGGGTGACTTGTGGGGCTCTGAGCAGGTTGTGTTACCCAGAATCTTTTGCAAACCTCAAAATTTGGCTAAAAAAAACACATTTTCCTCACATTTTGGTGATAGAAAGATCTGGAATCAGAGAGGAGCCACGAATTTCCTTCCACCCAGCGTTCCCCCAAGTCTCCCGATAAAAATGATACCTCACTTGTGTGGGTAGGCCTAGCGCCCAATACAGGAAAGGCCCCAAAACGCAACGTGGACACATCACATTTTTTGAAAGCAAACAAAGGTGTTTTTTGCAAAGTGCCTACCTGTAGAGTTTGGCCTCTAGCTCAACCGGCACCTAGGGAAACCTACGAAACCTGTGCATTTTTGAAAACTAGAGACCTAGGGGAATCCAAGATGGGGTGACTTGTGGGGCTCTGACCAGGTTCTGTTACTCAGAATCCTTTGTAAACCTCAAAATTTGGCTAAAAAAAACACATCTTCCTCACATTTTGGTGACAGAAAGTTCTGGAATCTGAGAGGAGCCACAAATTTCCCTCCACCCAGCATTCCCCCAAGTCTCCCAATAAAAATGATACCTCACTTGTGTGGGTAGGCCTAGCGCCCGCGACAGGAAAGGCCCTAAAACGCAAAGTGGACACATCAATTTTTTTTAAAGAAAACAGAGGTGTTTTTTGCAAAGTGCCTACCTGTAGATTTTGGCCTCTAGCTCAGCCGGCACCTAGGGAAACCTACCAAACCTGTGCATTTGTTAAAACTAGAGACCTAGGGGAATCCATGATGGGGTGACTTGTGGGGCTCTGACTAGGTTCTGTTACCCAGAATCCGTTGCAAACCTCAACATTTGGCTAAAAAAACAAATTTTCCTCACATTTTGGTGACAGAAAGTTCTGGAATCAGAGAGGAGCCACAAATTTCCTTCCACCCAGCATTCCCCCAAGTCTCCCAATAAAATTGATACCTCACTTGTGTGGGTAGGCCTGGTGCCCACGACAGGAAATGCCCCAAAACGCAACGTGGACACATCACATTTTTTTAAAGAAAATAGAAGTGTTTTTTTCAAAGTGCCTACCTGTAGATTTTGGCCTCTACCTCAGCCGGCTCCTAGGGAAACCTACCAAACCTATGCATTTTTGAAAAATAGAGAACTAGGGGAATCCAAGATGGGGTGACTTGTGGCGCTCTGACCAGGTTCTGTTACCCAGAATCCTTTGCAAACCTCGAAATTTGGCTAAAAAAACACGTTTTCCTCACATTTTGGTGACAGAAAGTTCTGGAATCAGAGAGGAGCCACAAATTTCCTTCCACCCAGCATTCCCCCAAGTCTCCTGATAAAAATGATACCTCACTTGTGTGGGTAGACTTAGAGCCCGCGACAGGAAATGCCCCAAAACGCAACGTGGACACATCACATTTTTTGAAAGAAAACAGAGGTGTTTTTTGCAAACTGCCTACCTGTAGATTTTGGCCTCTAGCTCAGCCGGCACCTAGGGAAACCTACCAAACCTGTGCATTTTTGAAAACTAGGGACCTAGGGGAATCCAAGATGGGGTGACTTGTGGGGCTCTGACCAGGTTCTGTTACTCAGAATCCTTTGTAAACCTCAAAATTTGGCTAAAAAAACACATCTTCCTCACATTTTGGTGACAGAAAGTTCTGGAATCTGAGAGGAGCCACAAATTTCCCTCCACCCAGCGTTCCCCCAAGTCTCCCAATAAAAATGATACCTCACTTGTGTGGGTAGGCCTAGCGCCCGCGACAGGAAAGGCCCCAAAACGCAACGTGGACACATCACATTTTTTTAAAGAAACCAGAGGTGTTTTTTGCAAAGTGCCTACCTGTAGATTTTGGCCTCTAGCTCAGCCGGCACCTAGGGAAACCTACCAAACCTGTGCATTTGTTAAAACTAGAGACCTAGGGGAATCCAAGATGGGGTGACTTGTGGGGCTCTGACCAGGTTCTGTTACCCAGAATCCTTTGCAAACCTCAACATTTGGCTAAAAAAACACATTTTCCTCACATTTTGGTGACAGAAAGTTCTGGAATCAGAGAGGAGCCACACATTTCCTTCCACCCAGCATTCCCCCAAGTCTCCCAATATAATTGATACCTCACTTGTGTGGGTAGGCCTAGTGCCCGCGACAGGAAATGCCCCAAAACGCAACGTGGACACATCACATTTTTTTAAAGAAAATAGAAGTTTTTTTTGCAAAGTGCCTACCTGTAGATTTTGGCCTCTAGCTCAGCCGGCTCCTAGGGAAACCTACCAAACCTATGCATTTTTGAAAAATAGAGAACTAGGGGAATCCAAGATGGGGTGACTTGTGGCGCTCTGACCAGGTTCTGTTACCCAGAATCCTTTGCAAACCTCGAAATTTGGCTAAAAAAACACGTTTTCCTCACATTTTGGTGACAGAAAGTTCTGGAATCAGAGAGGAGCCACAAATTTCCTTCCACCCAGCATTCCCCCAAGTCTCCTGATAAAAATGATACCTCACTTGTGTGGGTAGGCCTAGAGCCCGCGACAGGAAATGCCCCAAAACGCAACGTGGACAAATCACATTTTTTGAAAGAAAACAGAGGTGTTTTTTGCAAAGTGCCTACCTGTAGATTTTGGCCTCTAGCTCAGCCGGCACCTAGGGAAACCTACCAAACCTGTGCATTTGTGAAAACTAGGGACCTAGGGGAATCCAAGATGGGGTGACTTGTGGGGCTCTGACCAGGTTCTGTTACTCAGAATCCTTTGTAAACCTCAAAATTTGGCTAAAAAAACACATCTTCCTCACATTTTGGTGAGAGAAAGTTCTGGAATCTGAGAGGAGCCACAAATTTCCCTCCACCCAGCGTTCCCCCAAGTCTCCCAATAAAAATGATACCTCACTTGTGTGGGTAGGCCTAGCGCCCACGACAGGAAAGGCCCCAAAACGCAACGTGGACACATCACATTTTTTTAAAGAAAACAGAGGTGTTTTTTGCAAAGTGCCTACCTGTTAATTTTGGCCTCTAGCTCAGCCGGCACCTAGGGAAACCTACCAAACCTGTGCATTTGTTAAAACTAGAGACCTAGGGGAATCCAAGATGGGGTGACTTGTGGGGCTCTCACCAGGTTCTGTTACCCAGAATCCTTTGCAAACCTCAACATTTGGCTAAAAAAACACATTTTCCTCACATTTTGGTGACAGAAAGTTCTGGAATCAGAGAGGAGCCACAAATTTCCTTCCACCCAGCATTCCCCCAAGTCTCCCAATAAAACTGATGCCTCACTTGTGTGGGTAGGACTAGTGCCCGCGACAGGAAATGCCCCAAAACGCAATGTGGACACATCACATTTTTTGAAAGAAAAATAGAAGTGTTTTTCGCAAAGTGCCCACCTGTAGATTTTGGCCTCTACCTCAGCCGGCTCCTAGGGAAACCTACCAAACCTGTGCATTTTTTAAAACTAGAGACCTAGGGGAATCCAGGATGGGGTGACTTGTGGGGCTCTGAGCAGGTTGTGTTACTCAGAATCTTTTGCAAACCTCAAAATCTGGCAAAAAAAACACATTTTCCTCACATTTTGGTGACAGAAAGATCTGGAATCAGAGAGGAGCCACAAATTTCCTTCCACCCAGCGTTCCCCCAAGTCTCCCGATAAAAATGATACCTCACTTGTGTGGGTAGGCTTAGCGCCCGCGACAGGAAAGGCCCCAAAACGCAACGTGGACAAATCACATTTTTTGAAAGATAACAAAGGTGTTTTTTGCAAAGTGCCTACCTGTAAAGTTTGGCCTCTAGCTCAGCCGGCACCTAGGGAAACCTACTAAACCTGTGCATTTTTGAAAACTAGAGACCTAGGGGAATCCAAGATGGGGTGACTTGTGGGGCTCTGACCAGGTTCTGTTACTCAGAATCCTTTGTAAACCTCAAAATTTGGCTAAAAAAAACACATCTTCCTCACATTTTGGTGACAGAAAGTTCTGGAATCTGAGAGGAGCCACAAATTTCCCTCCACCCAGCATTCCCCCAAGTCTCCCAATAAAAATGATACCTCACTTGTGTGGGTAGGCCTAGCGCCCGCGACAGGAAAGGCCCAAAAACGCAAAGTGGACACATCAATTTTTTTTAAAGAAAACAGAGGTGTTTTTTGCAAAGTGCCTACCTGTAGATTTTGGCCTCTAGCTCAGCCGGCACCTAGGGAAACCTACCAAACCTGTGCATTTGTTAAAACTAGAGACCTAGGGGAATCCATGATGGGGTGACTTGTGGGGCTCTGACCAGGTTCTGTTACCCAGAATCCTTTGCAAACCTCAACATTTGGCTAAAAAAAACACATTTTCCTCACATTTTGGTGACAGAAAGTTCTTGAATCAGAGAGGAGCCACAAATTTCCCTCCACCCAGCATTCCCCCAAGTCTCCCAATAAAATTGATACCTCACTTGTGTGGGTAAGCGTAGTGCCCGCAACAGGAAATGCCCCAAAACGCAACGTGGACACATCACATTTTTTTAAAGAAAATAGAAGTGTTTTTTGCAAAGTGCCTACCTGTAGATTTTGGCCTCTACCTCAGCCGGCTCCTAGGGAAACCTACCAAACCTATGCATTTTTGAAAAATAGAGAACTAGGGGAATCCAAGATGGGGTGACTTGTGGCGCTCTGACCAGGTTCTGTTACCCAGAATCCTTTGCAAACCTCGAAATTTGGCTAAAAAAATACGTTTTCCTCACATTTTGGTGACAGAAAGTTCTGGAATCAGAGAGGAGCCACAAATTTCCTTCCACCCAGCATTCCCCCAAGTCTCCTGATAAAAATGATACCTCACTTGTGTGGGTAGACTTAGAGCCCGCGACAGGAAATGCCCCAAAACGCAACGTGGACACATCACATTTTTTGAAAGAAAACAGAGGTGTTTTTTGCAAACTGCCTACCTGTAGATTTTGGCCTCTAGCTCAGCCGGCACCTAGGGAAACCTACCAAACCTGTGCATTTTTGAAAACTAGGGACCTAGGGGAATCCAAGATGGGGTGACTTGTGGGGCTCTGACCAGGTTCTGTTACTCAGAATCCTTTGTAAACCTCAAAATTTGGCTAAAAAAAACACATCTTCCTCACATTTTGGTGCCAGAAAGTTCTGGAATCTGAGAGGAGCCACAAATTTCCCTCCACCCAGCATTCCCCCAAGTCTCCCAATAAAAATGATACCTCACTTGTGTGGGTAGGCCTAGCGCCCGCGACAGGAAAGGCCCAAAAACGCAAAGTGGACACATCAATTTTTTTTAAAGAAAACAGAGGTGTTTTTTGCAAAGTGCCTACCTGTAGATTTTGGCCTCTAGCTCAGCCGGCACCTAGGGAAACCTACCAAACCTGTGCATTTGTTAAAACTAGAGACCTAGGGGAATCCATGATGGGGTGACTTGTGGGGCTCTGACCAGGTTCTGTTACCCAGAATCCTTTGCAAACCTCAACATTTGGCTAAAAAAACTAATTTTCCTCACATTTTGGTGACAGAAAGTTCTGGAATCAGAGAGGAGCCACAAATTTCCTTCCACCCAGCATTCCCCCAAGTCTCCCAATAAAATTGATACCTCACTTGTGTGGGTAGGCCTGGTGCCCACGACAGGAAATGCCCCAAAAGCAACGTGGACACATCACATTTTTTTAAAGAAAATAGAAGTGTTTTTTTCAAAGTGCCTACCTGTAGATTTTGGCCTCTACCTCAGCCGGCTCCTAGGGAAACCTACCAAACCTATGCATTTTTGAAAAATAGAGAACTAGGGGAATCCAAGATGGGGTGACTTGTGGCGCTCTGACCAGGTTCTGTTACCCAGAATCCTTTGCAAACCTCGAAATATGGCTAAAAAAACACGTTTTCCTCACATTTTGGTGACAGAAAGTTCTGGAATCAGAGAGGAGCCACACATTTCCTTCCACCCAGCGTTCCCCCAAGTCTCCCAATAAAAATGATACCTCACTTGTGTGGGTAGGCCTACCGCCCGCGACAGGAAAGGCCCCAAAACGCAACGTGGACAAATCACATTTTTTGAAAGAAAATAAAGGTGTTTTTTGCAAAGTGCCTACCTGTAGAGTTTGGCCTCTAGCTCAGCCGACACCTCGGGAAACCTACAAAACCTGTGCATTTTTGAAAACTAGAGACCTAGGGGAATCCAAGATGGTGTGACTTGTGGAGCTCTGACTAGGTTCTGTTACCTAGAATCCTTTGCAAACCTCAACATTTGGCTAAAAAAAACACATTTTCCTCACATTTTGGTGACAGAAAGTTCTTGAATCAGAGAGGAGCCACAAATTTCCCTCCACCCAGCATTCCCCCAAGTCTCCCAATAAAATTGATACCTCACTTGTGTGGGTAAGCGTAGTGCCCGCAACAGGAAATGCCCCAAAACGCAACGTGGACACATCACATTTTTTTAAAGAAAATAGAAGTGTTTTTTGCAAAGTGCCTACCTGTAGATTTTGGCCTCTACCTCAGCCGGCTCCTAGGGAAACCTACCAAACCTATGCATTTTTGAAAAATAGAGAACTAGGGGAATCCAAGATGGGGTGACTTGTGGCGCTCTGACCAGGTTCTGTTACCCAGAATCCTTTGCAAACCTCGAAATTTGGCTAAAAAAATAAGTTTTCCTCACATTTTGGTGACAGAAAGTTCTGGAATCAGAGAGGAGCCACAAATTTCCTTCCACCCAGCATTCCCCCAAGTCTCCTGATAAAAATGATACCTCACTTGTGTGGGTAGACTTAGAACCCGCGACAGGAAATGCCCCAAAACGCAACGTGGACACATCACATTTTTTGAAAGAAAACAGAGGTGTTTTTTGCAAACTGCCTACCTGTAGATTTTGGCCTCTAGCTCAGCCAGCACCTAGGGAAACCTACCAAACCTGTGCATTTTTGAAAACTAGGGACCTAGGGAATCCAAGATGGGGTGACTTGTGGGGCTCTGACCAGGTTCTGTTACTCAGAATCCTTTGTAAACCTCAAAATTTGGCTAAAAAAACACATCTTCCTCATATTTTGGTGACAGAAAGTTCTGGAATCTGAGAGGAGCCACAAATTTCCCTCCACCCAGCGTTCCCCCAAGCCTCCCAATAAAAATGATACCTCACTTGTGTGGGTAGGCCTACTGCCCGCGACAGGAAATGCCCCAAAACGCAATGTGGACACATCACATTTTTTGAAAGAAAATAGAAGTGTTTTTTGCAAAGTGCCTACCTGTAGATTTTGGCCTCTAGCTGAGCCGGCACCTAGGGAAACCTACCAAACCTGTGCATTTTTTAAAACTAGAGACCTAGGGGAATCTAGGATGGGGTGACTTGTGGGGCTCTGAGCAGGTTGTGTTACCCAGAATCTTTTGCAAACCTCAAAATTTGACTAAAAAAAACACATTTTCCTCACATTTTGGTGATAGAAAGATCTGGAATCAGAGAGGAGCCACGAATTTCCTTCCACCCAGCGTTCCCCCAAGTCTCCCGATAAAAATGATACCTCACTTGTGTGGGTAGGCCTAGCGCCCAATACAGGAAAGGCCCCAAAACGCAACGTGGACACATCACATTTTTTGAAAGCAAACAAAGGTGTTTTTTGCAAAGTGCCTACCTGTAGAGTTTGGCCTCTAGCTCAACCGGCACCTAGGGAAACCTACGAAACCTGTGCATTTTTGAAAACTAGAGACCTAGGGGAATCCAAGATGGGGTGACTTGTGGGGCTCTGACCAGGTTCTGTTACTCAGAATCCTTTGTAAACCTCAAAATTTGGCTAAAAAAAACACATCTTCCTCACATTTTGGTGACAGAAAGTTCTGGAATCTGAGAGGAGCCACAAATTTCCCTCCACCCAGCATTCCCCCAAGTCTCCCAATAAAAATGATACCTCACTTGTGTGGGTAGGCCTAGCGCCCGCGACAGGAAAGGCCCAAAAACGCAAAGTGGACACATCAATTTTTTTTAAAGAAAACAGAGGTGTTTTTTGCAAAGTGCCTACCTGTAGATTTTGGCCTCTAGCTCAGCCGGCACCTAGGGAAACCTACCAAACCTGTGCATTTGTTAAAACTAGAGTCCTAGGGGAATCCATGATGGGGTGACTTGTGGGGCTCTGACTAGGTTCTGTTACCCAGAATCCGTTGCAAACCTCAACATTTGGCTAAAAAAACAAATTTTCCTCACATTTTGGTGACAGAAAGTTCTGGAATCAGAGAGGAGCCACAAATTTCCTTCCACCCAGCATTCCCCCAAGTCTCCCAATAAAATTGATACCTCACTTGTGTGGGTAGGCCTGGTGCCCACGACAGGAAATGCCCCAAAACGCAACGTGGACACATCACATTTTTTTAAAGAAAATAGAAGTGTTTTTTTCAAAGTGCCTACCTGTAGATTTTGGCCTCTACCTCAGCCGGCTCCTAGGGAAACCTACCAAACCTATGCATTTTTGAAAAATAGAGAACTAGGGGAATCCAAGATGGGGTGACTTGTGGCGCTCTGACCAGGTTCTGTTACCCAGAATCCTTTGCAAACCTCGAAATTTGGCTAAAAAAACACGTTTTCCTCACATTTTGGTGACAGAAAGTTCTGGAATCAGAGAGGAGCCACAAATTTCCTTCCACCCAGCATTCCCCCAAGTCTCCTGATAAAAATGATACCTCACTTGTGTGGGTAGACTTAGAGCCCGCGACAGGAAATGCCCCAAAACGCAACGTGGACACATCACATTTTTTGAAAGAAAACAGAGGTGTTTTTTGCAAACTGCCTACCTGTAGATTTTGGCCTCTAGCTCAGCCGGCACCTAGGGAAACCTACCAAACCTGTGCATTTTTGAAAACTAGGGACCTAGGGGAATCCAAGATGGGGTGACTTGTGGGGCTCTGACCAGGTTCTGTTACTCAGAATCCTTTGTAAACCTCAAAATTTGGCTAAAAAAACACATCTTCCTCACATTTTGGTGACAGAAAGTTCTGGAATCTGAGAGGAGCCACAAATTTCCCTCCACCCAGCGTTCCCCCAAGTCTCCCAATAAAAATTATACCTCACTTGTGTGGGTAGGCCTAGCGCCCGCGACAGGAAAGGCCCCAAAACGCAACGTGGACACATCACATTTTTTTAAAGAAACCAGAGGTGTTTTTTGCAAAGTGCCTACCTGTAGATTTTGGCCTCTAGCTCAGCCGGCACCTAGGGAAACCTACCAAACCTGTGCATTTGTTAAAACTAGAGACCTAGGGGAATCCAAGATGGGGTGACTTGTGGGGCTCTGACCAGGTTCTGTTACCCAGAATCCTTTGCAAACCTCAACATTTGGCTAAAAAAACACATTTTCCTCACATTTTGGTGACAGAAAGTTCTGGAATCAGAGAGGAGCCACACATTTCCTTCCACCCAGCATTCCCCCAAGTCTCCCAATATAATTGATACCTCACTTGTGTGGGTAGGCCTAGTGCCCGCGACAGGAAATGCCCCAAAACGCAACGTGGACACATCACATTTTTTTAAAGAAAATAGAAGTGTTTTTTGCAAAGTGCCTACCTGTAGATTTTGGCCTCTAGCTCAGCCGGCTCCTAGGGAAACCTACCAAACCTATGCATTTTTGAAAAATAGAGAACAAGGGGAATCCAAGATGGGGTGACTTGTGGCGCTCTGACCAGGTTCTGTTACTCAGAATCCTTTGTAAACCTCAAAATTTGGCTAAAAAAACACATCTTCCTCACATTTTGGTGAGAGAAAGTTCTGGAATCTGAGAGGAGCCACAAATTTCCCTCCACCCAGCGTTCCCCCAAGTCTCCCAATAAAAATTATACCTCACTTGTGTGGGTAGGCCTAGCGCCCACGACAGGAAAGGCCCCAAAACGCAACGTGGACACATCACATTTTTTTAAAGAAAACAGAGGTGTTTTTTGCAAAGTGCCTACCTGTTAATTTTGGCCTCTAGCTCAGCCGGCACCTAGGGAAACCTACCAAACCTGTGCATTTGTTAAAACTAGAGACCTAGGGGAATCCAAGATGGGGTGACTTGTGGGGCTCTCACCAGGTTCTGTTACCCAGAATCCTTTGCAAACCTCAACATTTGGCTAAAAAAACACATTTTCCTCACATTTTGGTGACAGAAAGTTCTGGAATCAGAGAGGAGCCACAAATTTCCTTCCACCCAGCATTCCCCCAAGTCTCCCAATAAAACTGATGCCTCACTTGTGTGGGTAGGACTAGTGCCCGCGACAGGAAATGCCCCAAAACGCAATGTGGACACATCACATTTTTTGAAAGAAAAATAGAAGTGTTTTTCGCAAAGTGCCCACCTGTAGATTTTGGCCTCTACCTCAGCCGGCTCCTAGGGAAACCTACCAAACCTGTGCATTTTTTAAAACTAGAGACCTAGGGGAATCCAGGATGGGGTGACTTGTGGGGCTCTGAGCAGGTTGTGTTACTCAGAATCTTTTGCAAACCTCAAAATTTGGCTAAAAAAACACATTTTCCTCACATTTTGGTGACAGAAAGATCTGGAATCAGAGAGGAGCCACAAATTTCCTTCCACCCAGCGTTCCCCCAAGTCTCCCGATAAAAATGATACCTCACTTGTGTGGGTAGGCCTAGCGCCCGCGACAGGAAAGGCCCCAAAACGCAACGTGGACAAATCACATTTTTTGAAAGATAACAAAGGTGTTTTTTGCAAAGTGCCTACCTGTAAAGTTAGGCCTCTAGCTCAGCCGGCACCTAGGGAAACCTACTAAACCTGTGCATTTTTTAAAACTAGAGACCTAGGGGAATCCAAGATGGGGTTACTTGTGGAGCTCTGATCAGGTTCTGTTACCCAGAATCCTTTGCAAACCTCAAAATTTGGCTAAAAAAACACATTTTCCTCACATTTTGGTGACAGAAAGTTCTGGAATCTGAGAGGAGCCACAAATTTCCCTCCACCCAGCATTCCCCCAAGTCTCGCAATAAAAATGATACCTCACTTATGTGGGTAGGCCTAGCGCTCGCGACAGGAAAGGCCCCAAAACGCAATGTGGACACATCACATTTTTTTAAAGAAAACAGAAGTGTTTTTTGCAAAGTGCCTACCTGTAGATTTTGGCCTCTAGCTCAGCCGGCACCTAGGGAAACCTACCAAACCTGTGCATTTGTTAAAACTAGAGACCTAGGGGAATCCAAGATGGGGTGACTTGTGGGGTTCTCACCAGGTCCTGTTACCCAGAATCCTTTGCAAACCTCAACATTTGGCTAAAAAAACACATTTTCCTCACATTTTGGTGACAGAAAGTTCTGGAATCAGAGAGGAGCAACAAATTTCCTTCCACCCAGCATTCCCCCAAGTCTCCCAATAAAATTGATACCTCACTTGTGTGGGTAGGCCTAGTGCCCGCGACAGGAAATGCCCCAAAACGCAACGTGGACACATCACATTTTTTTAAAGAAAATAGAAGTGTTTTTTGCAAAGTGCCCACCTGTAGATTTTGGCCTCTACCTCAGCCGGCTCCTAGGGAAACCTACCAAACCTATGCATTTTTGAAAAATAGAGAACTAGGGGAATCCAAGATGGGGTGACTTGTGGCGCTCTGACCAGGTTCTGTTACCCAGAATCCTTTGCAAACCTCGAAATTTGGCTAAAAAAACACATTTTCCTCACATTTTGGTGACAGAAAGTACTGGAATCAGAGAGGAGCCACAAATTTCCTTCCACCCAGCATTCCCCCAAGTCTCCTGATAAAAATGATACCTCACTTGTGTGGGTAGGCCTAGAGCCCGCGACAGGAAATACCCCAAAACGCAACGTGGACACATCACATTTTTTGAAAGAAAACAGAGGTGTTTTTTGCAAAGTGCCTACCTGTAGATTTTGGCCTCTAGCTCAGGCGGCACCTAGGGAAACCTACCAAACCTGTGCATTTTTTAAAACTAGAGACCTAGGGGAATCCAAGATGGGGTGACTTGTGGGGCTCTGAGCAGGTTGTGTTACCCAGAATCTTTTGCAAACCTCAAAATTTGCCTAAAAAAACACATTTTAATCACATTTTGGTGACAGAAAGATCTGGAATCAGAGAGGAGCCACAAATTTCCTTCCACCCAGCGTTCCCCCAAGTCTCCCGATAAAAATGATACCTCACTTGTGTGGGTAGGCCTAGCGCCCGCGACAGGAAAGGCCCCAAAACGCAACGTGGACAAATCACATTTTTTTAAAGAAAACAAAGGTGTTTTTTGCAAAGTGCCTACCTGTAGAGTTTGGCCTCTAGCTCAGCCGGCACCTAGGGAAACCTACAAAACCTGTGCATTTTTGAAAACAAGAGACCTAGGGGAATCCAAGATGGGGTTACTTGTGGAGCTCTGATCAGGTTCTGTTACCCAGAATCCTTTGCAAACCTCAAAATTTGGCTAAAAAAACACATTTTCCTCACATTTTGGTGACAGAAAGTTCTGGAATCTGAGAGAAGCCACAAATTTCCCTCCACCCAGCATTCCCCCAAGTCTCCCAATAAAAATGATACCTCACTTGTGTGGGTAGGCCTAGCGCTCGCGACAGGAAAGGCCCCAAAAGGCATTGTGGACACATCACATTTTTTTAAAGAAAACAGAGGTGTTTTTTGCAAAGTGCCTACCTGTAGATTTTGGCCTCTAGCTCAGCCGGAACCTGTGGAAACCTACCAAACCTGTGCCTTTTTTAAAACTAGAGACCTAGGGGAATCCAAGATGGGGTGACTTGTGGGGCTCTGACCAGGTTCTGTTACCCAGAATCCTTTGCAAACCTCCAAATTTGGCTAAAAAAACACATTTTCCTCACATTTTGGTGACAGAAAGTTCCGGAATCAGAGAGGAGCCACAAATTTCCTTCCACCCAGCGTTCCCCCAAGTCTCCCGATAAAAATGATACCTCGCTTGTGTGGGTAGGCCTAGCGCCCGCGACAGGAAAGGCCCCAAAACGCAACGTGGACACATCACATTTTTTGAAAGAAAACAGAGGTGTTTTTTGCAAAGTGCCTACCTGTAGATTTGGGCCTCTAGCTCAGCCGGCACCTAGGGAAACCTACCAAACCTGGGCATTTTTTAAAACTAGAGACCTAGGGGAATCCAAGATGGGGTGACTTGTGGGGCTCTGACTAGGTTCTGTTACCCAGAATCCTTTGCAAACCTCGAAATTTGGCTAAAAAAACACATTTTACTCACATTTTGGTGACAGAAAGTTCCGGAATCAGAGAGGAGCCACAAATTTCCTTCCACCCAGCATTCCCCCAAGTCTCCTGATAAAAATGATACCTCACTTGTGTGGGTAGGCCTAGAGCCTGCAACAGGAAATGCCCCAAAACGCAACGTGGACACATCACATTTTTTTAAAGAAAACAGAGGTGTGTTTTGCAAAGTGCCTACCTGTAGATTTTGGCCTCTAGCTCAGCCGTCACCTAGGGAAACCTACCAAACCTGTGCATTTTTTAAAACTAGAGACCTAGGGGAATCCAAGATGGGGTGACTTGTGGGGCTCTGACCAGGTTCTGTTACCCAGAATCTTTTGCAAACCTCAAAATTTGACTAAACAAAACATATTTTTCTCACATTTTGGTGACAGAAAGTTCTGGAATCAGAGAGCAGCCACAAATTTCCTTCCATCCAGCGTTCCCCCAAGTCTCCCGATAAAATTGATACCTCACTTGTGTGGGTAGGCCTAGAGCCCGCGACAGGAAATGCCCCAAAACGCAACGTGGACACATCACATTTTTTGAAAGAAAACAGAGGTGTTTTTTGCAAAGTGCCTACCTGTAGATTTTGGCCTCTAGCTCAGCCGGCACCTAGGGAAACCTACCAAACCTGTGCATTTTTTAAAACTAGAGACCTAGGGGAATCCAAGATGGGGTGACTTGTGGGGCTCTGAGCAGGTTGTGTTACCCAGAATCTTTTCCAAACCTCAAAATATGCCTAAAAAAACACATTTTAATCACATTTTGGTGACAGAAAGATCTGGAATCAGAGAGGAGCCACAAATTTCCTTCCACCCAGCGTTCCCCCAAGTCTCCTGATAAAAATGATACCTCACTTGTGTGGGTAGGCCTAGAGCCTGCAACAGGAAATGCCCCAAAACGCAACGTGGACACATCACATTTTTTTAAAGAAAACAGAGGTGTGTTTTGCAAAGTGCCTACCTGTAGATTTTGGCCTCTAGCTCAGCCGTCACCTAGGGAAACCTACCAAACCTGTGCATTTTTTAAAACTAGAGACCTAGGGGAATCCAAGATGGGGTGACTTGTGGGGCTCTGAGCAGGTTCTGTTACCCAGAATCTTTTGCAAACCTCAAAATTTGACTAAACAAAACATATTTTTCTCACATTTTGGTGACAGAAAGTTCTGGAATCAGAGAGCAGCCACAAATTTCCTTCCATCCAGCGTTCCCCCAAGTCTCCCGATAAAATTGATACCTCACTTGTGTGGGTAGGCCTAGAGCCCGCGACAGGAAATGCCCCAAAACGCAACGTGGACACATCACATTTTTTGAAAGAAAACAGAGGTGTTTTTTGCAAAGTGCCTACCTGTAGATTTTAGCCTCTAGCTCAGCCGGCACCTAGGGAAACCTACCAAACCTGTGCATTTTTTAAAACTAGAGACCTAGGGGAATCCAAGATGGGGTGACTTGTGGGGCTCTGAGCAGGTTGTGTTACCCAGAATCTTTTGCAAACCTCAAAATTTGCCTAAAAAAAACACATTTTAATCACATTTTGGTGACAGAAAGATCTGGAATCAGAGAGGAGCCACAAATTTCCTTCCACCCAGCGTTCCCCCAAGTCTCCCGATAAAAATGATACCTCACTTGTGTGGGTAGGCCTAGCGCCCGCGACAGGAAAGGCCCCAAAACGCAACGTGGACAAATCACATTTTTTTAAAGAAAACAAAGGTGTTTTTTGCAAAGTGCCTACCTGTAGAGTTTGGCCTCTAGCTCAGCCGGCACCTAGGGAAACCTACAAAACCTGTGCATTTTTGAAAACTAGAGACCTAGGGGAATCCAAGATGGGGTTACTTGTGGAGCTCTGATCAGGTTCTGTTACCCAGAATCCTTTGCAAACCTCAACATTTGGCTAAAAAAACACATTTTCCTCACATTTTGGTGACAGAAAGTTCTGGAATCTGAGAGAAGCCACAAATTTCCCTCCACCCAGCATTCCCCCAAGTCTCCCAATAAAAATGATACATCACTTGTGTGGGTAGGCCTAGCGCCCGCGACAGGAAAGGCCCCAAAAGGCATCGTGGACACATCACATTTTTTTAAAGAAAACAGAGGTGTTTTTTGCAAAGTGCCTACCTGTAGATTTTGGCCTCTAGCTCAGCCGGAACCTGTGGAAACCTACCAAACCTGTGCCTTTTTTAAAACTAGAGACCTAGGGGAATCCAAGATTGGGTGACTTGTGGGGCTCTGACCAGGTTCTGTTACCCAGAATCCTTTGCAAACCTCCAAATTTGGCTAAAAAAACACATTTTCCTCACATTTTGGTGACAGAAAGTTCTGGAATCAGAGAGGAGCCACAAATTTCCTTCCACCCAGCGTTCCCCCAAGTCTCCCGATAAAAATTATACCTCACTTGTGTGGGTAGGCCTAGCGCCCGTGACAGGAAAGGACCCAAAACGCAACGTGGACACATCACATTTTTTGAAAGAAAACAGAGGTGTTTTTTGCAAAGTGCCTACCTGTAGATTTGGGCCTCTAGCTCAGCCGGCACCTAGGGAAACCTACCAAACCTGGGCATTTTTTAAAACTAGAGACCTAGGGGAATCCAAGATGGGGTGACTTGTGGGGCTCTGACTAGGTTCTGTTACCCAGAATCCTTTGCAAACCTCGAAATTTGGCTAAAAAAACACATTTTCCTCAAATTTTGGTGACAGAAAGTTCTGGAATCAGAGAGGAGCCACAAATTTCCTTCCACCCAGCATTCCCCCAAGTCTCCTGATAAAAATGATACCTCACTTGTGTGGGTAGGCCTAGAGCCCGCAACAGGAAATGCCCCAAAACGCAACGTGGACACATCACATTTTTTTAAAGAAAACAGAGGTGTGTTTTGCAAAGTGCCTACCTGTAGATTTTGGCCTCTAGCTCAGCCGTCACCTAGGGAAACCTACCAAACCTGTGCATTTTTTAAAACTAGAGACCTAGGGGAATCCAAGATGGGGTGACTTGTGGGGCTCTGACCAGGTTCTGTTACTCAGAATCCTTTGTAAACCTCATAATTTGGCTAAAAAAACACGTTTTCCTCACATTTTGGTGACAGAAAGTTCTGGAATCAGAGAGGAGCTACAAATTTCCTTCCACCCAGCATTCCCCCAAGTCTCCCAATAAAATTGATACATCACTTGTGTGGGTAGGCCTAGTGACCGCGACAGGAAATGCCCCAAAACGCAACGTGGACACATCACATTTTTTGAAAAAAAATAGAAGTGTTTTTTGCAAAGTGCCTACCTGTAGATTTTGGCCTCTACCTCAGCCGGCTCCTAGGGAAACCTACCAAACCTATGCATTTTTTTAAAATAGAGAACTAGGGGAATCCAAGATGGGGTGACTTGTGGCGCTCTGACCAGGTTCTGTTACCCAGAATCCTTTGCAAACCTCGAAATTTGGCTAAAAAAACACGTTTTCCTCACATTTTGGTGACAGAAAGTTCTGGAATCAGAGAGGAGCCACAAATTTCCTTCCACCCAGCATTCCCCCAAGTCTCCCAATAAAATTGATACATCACTTGTGTGGGTAGGCCTAGTGACCGCGACAGGAAATGCCCCAAAACACAACATGGACACATCACATTTTTTGAAAAAAAATAGAAGTGTTTTTTGCAAAGTGCCTACCTGTAGATTTTGGCCTCTAGCTCAGCCGACACCTAGGGAAACCTACCAAACCTGTGCATTTTTTAAAACTAGAGACCTAGGGGAATCCAAGATGGGGTGACTTGTGGGGCTCTGAGCAGGTTGTGTTACCCAGAATCTTTTGCAAACCTCAAAATTTGACTAAACAAAACATATTTTTCTCACATTTTGGTGACAGAAAGTTCTGGAATCAGAGAGCAGCCACAAATTTCCTTCCATCCAGCGTTCCCCCAAGTCTCCCGATAAAAATGATACCTCACTTGTGTGGGTAGGCCTAGCGCCTGTGACAGGAAATGCCTAAAAACGCAACGTGGACACATCACATTTTTTTAAAGAAAATAGAGGTGTTTGTTGCAAAGTGCCTACCTCTAGATTTTGGCCTGTAGCTCAGCCGGCACCTTGGGAAACCTACTAAACCTGTGCATTTATGAAAACTAGAGACCTAGGGGAATCCAGGATGGGGTGACTTGTGGGGCTCTGAGCAGGTTGTGTTACCCAGAATCTTTTGCAAACCTCAAAATTTGGCTAAAAAAACACATTTTCCTCAAATTTTGGTGACAGAAAGTTCTGGAATCAGAGAGGAGCCACAAATTTCCTTCCACCCAGCATTCCCCCAAGTCTCCTGATAAAAATGATACCTCACTTGTGTGGGTAGGCCTAGAGCCCGCGACAGGAAATGCCCCAAAATGCAACGTGGACACATCACATTTTTTTTAAAGAAAACAGAGGTGTTTTTTGCAAAGTGCCTACCTGTAGATTTTGGCCTCTAGCTCAGCCGGCACCTAGGGAAACCTACCAAACCTGTGCATTTGTTAAAACTATAGACCTAGGGGAATCCAAGATGGGGTGACTTGTGGGGCTCTGACCAGGTTCTGTTACCCAGAATCCTTTGCAAACCACAACATTTGGCTAAAAAAACAATTTTTCCTCACATTTTGGTGACAGAAAGTTCTGGAATCAGAGAGGAGCCACAAATTTCCTTCCACCCAGCATTCCCCCAAGTCTCCCAATAAAATTGATACCTCACTTGTGTGGGTAGGCCTAGTGCCCGCAACAGGAAATGCCCCAAAACGCAACGTGGACACATCACATTTTTTTAAAGAAAATAGAAGTGTTTTTTGCAAAGTGCCTACCTGTAGATTTTGGCCTCTACCTCAGCCGGCTCCTAGGGAAACCTACCAAACCTATGCATTTTTGAAAAATAGAGAACTAGGGGAATCTAAGATGGGGTGACTTGTGGCGCTCTGACCAGGTTCTGTTACCCAGAATCCTTTGCAAACCTCGAAATTTGGCTAAAAAAACACGTTTTCCTCACATTTTGGTGACAGAAAGTTCTGGAATCAGAGAGGAGCCACAAATTTCCTTCCACCCAGCGTTCCCCCAAGACTCCCAATAAAAATTATACCTCACTTGTGTGGGTAGGCCTACCGCCCGTGACAGGAAAGGCCCCAAAACGCAACGTGGACAAATCACATTTTTTGAAAGAAAACAAAGGTGTTTTTTGCAAAGTGCCTACCTGTAGAGTTTGGCCTCTAGCTCAGCCGACACTTCGGTAAACCTACAAAACCTGTGCATTTTTTAAAACTAGAGACCTAGGGGAATCCAAGATGGGGTGACTTGTGGAGCTCTGACTAGGTTCTGTTACCTAGAATCCTTTGCAAACCTCGAAATTTGGCTGAAGAAACACATTTTCCTCAAATTTTGGTGACAGAAAGTTCTGGAATCAGAGAGAAGCCACAAATTTCCTTCCACCCAGCATTCCCCCAAGTCTCCTGATAAAAATGATACCTCACTTGTGTGGGTAGGCCTAGAGCCCGCGACAGAAAATGCCCCAAAACGCAAAATGGACAAATCACATTTTTTTAAAGAAAACAGAGGTGTTTTTTGCAAAGTGCCTACCTGTAGATTTTGGCCTATAGCTCAGCCGTCACCTATGGAAACCTACCAAACCTGTGCATTTTTGAAAACTAGAGACCTAGGGGAATCCAAGATGGGGTGACTTGTGGGGCTCTGACCAGGTTCTGTTACTCAGAATCCTTTGTAAACCTCAAAATGTGGCTAAACAAACACATCTTCCTCACATTTTGGTGACAGAAAGTTCTGGAATCTGAGAGGAGCCACAAATTTCGCTCCACCCAGCGTTCCCCCAAGTCTCCCAATAAAAATGATACCTCACTTGTGTGGGTAGGCCTAGTGCCCGCGACAGGAAATGCCCCAAAACGCAACGTGGACACACCACATTTTTTGAAAGAAAATAGAAGTGTTTTTTGCAAAGTGCCTACCTGTAGATTTTGGCCTCTACCTCAGCCGGCTCCTAGGGAAACCTACCAAACCTATGCATTTTTGAAAAACAGAGAACTAGGGGAATCCAAGATGGGGTGACTTGTGGCGCTCTGATCAGGTTCTGTTACCCAGAATCCTTTGCAAACCTCGAAATGTGGCAAAAAAAACACGTTTACCTCACATTTTGGTGACAGAAAGTTCTGGAATCAGAGAGAAGCCACAAATTTCCTTCCACCCAGCATTCCCCCAAGTCTCCTGATAAAAATGATACCTCACTGGTGTGGGTAGGCCTAGAGCCCGCGACAGGATATGCCCCAAAACTCAACATGGACACATCACATTTTTTGAAAGAAAACAGAGGTGTTTTTTGCAAAGTGCCTACCTGTAGATTTTGGCCTCTAGCTCAGCCGGCACCTAGGGAAACCTACCAAACCTGTGCATTTTTTTAAACTAGAGACCTAGGGGAATCCAGGATGGGGTGACTTGTGGGGCTCTGAGCAGGTTGTGTTACCCAGAATCTTTTGCAAACCTCAAAATTTGGCTAAAAAAACACATTTTGGTGACAGAAAGATCTGGAATCAAAGAGGAGCCACAAATTTCCTTCCACCAAGCGTTCCCCCAAGTCTCCCGATAAAAATGACACCTCACTTGTGTGGGTAGGCCTAGCGCCCGCGACAGGAAAGGCCCCAAAACGCAACGTGGACAAATCACATTTTTTGAAAGAAAACAAAGGTGTTTTTTGCAAAGTGCCAACCTGTAGAGTTTGGCCTCTAGCTCAGCCGGAACCTAGGGAAACCTACAAAACCTGTGCATTTTTGAAAACTAGAGACCTAGGGGAATCCAAGATGGGGTGACTTGTGGAGCTCTGATCAGGTTCTGTTACCCAGAATCCTTTGCAAACCTCTAAATTTGGCTAAAAAAACACATTTTCCTCACATTTGGGTGACAGAAAGATCTGGAATCAGAGAGGAGCCACAAATTTCCCTCCACCCAGCGTTCCCCCAAGTCTCCTGATAAAAATGATACCTCACTTGTGTGGGTAGCCCTAGCGCCCGCGACAGGAAAGGCCCCAAAACGCAACGTGGACAAATCCCATTTTTTGAAAGAAAACAAAGGTGTTTTTTGCAAAGTGCCTACCTGTAAATTTTGGCCTCTACCTCAGCCGGCTCCTAGGGAAACCTACCAAACCTATGCATTTTTGAAAAATAGAGAACTAGGGGAATCCAAGATGGGGTGACTTGTGGCGCTCTGACCAGGTTCTGTTACCCAGAATCCTTTGCAAACCTCGAAATTTGGCTAAAAAAACACGTTTTCCTCACATTTTGGTGACAGAAAGTTCTGGAATCAGAGAGGAGCCACAAATTTCCTTCCACCCAGCATTCCCCCAAGTCTCCCAATAAAATTGATACATCACTTGTGTGGGTAGGCCTAGTGACCGCGACAGGAAATGCCCCAAAACGCAACGTGGACACATCACATTTTTTGAAAAAAAATAGAAGTGTTTTTTGCAAAGTGCCTACCTGTAGATTTTGGCCTCTAGCTCAGCCGGCACCTAGGGAAACCTACCAAACCTGTGCATTTTTTAAAACTAGAGACCTAGGGGAATCCAAGATGGGGTGACTTGTGGGGCTCTGAGCAGGTTGTGTTACCCAGAATCTTTTGCAAACCTCAAAATTTGACTAAACAAAACATATTTTTCTCACATTTTGGTGACAGAAAGTTCTGGAATCAGAGAGCAGCCACAAATTTCCTTCCATCCAGCGTTCCCCCGAGTCTCCCGATAAAAATGATACCTCACTTGTGTGGGTAGGCCTAGCGCCTGTGACAGGAAATGCCTAAAAACGCAACGTGGACACATCACATTTTTTTAAAGAAAATAGAGGTGTTTGTTGCAAAGTGCCTACCTCTAGATTTTGGCCTGTATCTCAGCCGGCACCTTGGGAAACCTACTAAACCTGTGCATTTTTGAAAACTAGAGACCTAGGGGAATCCAGGATGGGGTGACTTGTGGGGCTCTGAGCAGGTTGTGTTACCCAGAATCTTTTGCAAACCTCAAAATTTGGCTAAAAAAACACATTTTCCTCAAATTTTGGTGACAGAAAGTTCTGGAATCAGAGAGGAGCCACAAATTTCCTTCCACCCAGCATTCCCCCAAGTCTCCTGATAAAAATGATACCTCACTTGTGTGGGTAGGCCTAGAGCCCGCGACAGGAAATGCCCCAAAACGCAACGTGGACACATCACATTTTTTTAAAGAAAACAGAGGTGTGTTTTGCAAAGTGCCTACCTGTAGATTTTGGCCTATAGCTCAGCCGTCACCTAGGGAAACCTACCAAACCTGTGCATTTTTTTAAACTAGAGACCTAGGGGAATCCAAGATGGGGTGACTTGTGGGGCTCTGACCAGGTTCTTTTACTCACAATCCTTTGTAAACCTCAAAATTTGGCTAAAAAAACACATTTTCCTCACATTTTGGTGACAGAAAGTTCTGGAATCTGAGAGGAGCCACAAATTTCCCTCCACCCAGCGTTCCCCCAAGTCTCCCAATAAAAATGATACCTCACTTGTGTGGGTAGGACCAGCGCCTGCGACAGGAAAGGCCCCAAAATGCAACGTGGACACATCACAATTTTTTAAAGAAAACAGAGGTGTTTTTTGCAAAGTGCCTACCTGTAGATTTTGGCCTCTAGCTCAGCCGGCACCTAGGGAAACCTACCAAACCTGTGCATTTGTTAAAACTAGAGACCTAGGGGAATCCAAGATGGGGTGACTTGTGGGGCTCTGACCAGGTTCTGTTACCCAGAATCCTTTGCAAACCTCAACATTTGGCTAAAAAAACAATTTTTCCTCACATTTTGGTGACAGAAAGTTCTGGAATCAGAGAGGAGCCACAAATTTCCTTCCACCCAGCATTCCCCCAAGTCTCCCAATAAAATTGATACCTCACTTGTGTGGGTAGGCCTAGTGCCCGCAACAGGAAATGCCCCAAAACGCAAGGTGGACACATCACATTTTTTTAAAGAAAATAGAAGTGTTTTTTGCAAAGTGCCTACCTGTAGATTTTGGCCTCTACCTCAGCCGGCTCCTAGGGAAACCTACCAAACCTATGCATTTTTTAAAAATAGAGAACTAGGGGAATCTAAGATGGGGTGACTTGTGGCGCTCTGACCAGGTTCTGTTACCCAGAATCCTTTGCAAACCTCGAAATTTGGCTAAAAAAACACGTTTTCCTCACATTTTGGTGACAGAAAGTTCTGGAATCAGAGAGGAGCCACAAATTTCCTTCCACCCAGCGTTCCCCCAAGTCTCCCAATAAAAATGATACCTCACTTGTGTGGGTAGGCCTACCGCCCGCGACAGGAAAGGCCCCAAAACGCAACGTGGACAAATCACATTTTTTGAAAGAAAACAAAGGTGTTTTTTGCAAAGTGCCTACCTGTAGAGTTTGGCCTCTAGCTCAGCCGACACTTCGGGAAACCTACAAAACCTGTGCATTTTTGAAAACTAGAGACCTAGGGGAATCCAAGATGGGGTGACTTGTGGAGCTCTGACTAGGTTCTGTTACCTAGAATCCTTTGCAAACCTCGAAATTTGGCTAAAAAAACACATTTTCCTCAAATTTTGGTGACAGAAAGTTCTGGAATCAGAGAGAAGCCACACATTTCCTTCCACCCAGCATTCCCCCAAGTCTCCTGATAAAAATGATACCTCACTTGTGTGGGTAGGCCTAGAGCCCGCGACAGAAAATGCCCCAAAACGCAAAATGGACAAATCACATTTTTTGAAAGAAAACAGAGGTGTTTTTTGCAAAGTGCCTACCTGTAGATTTTGGCCTATAGCTCAGCCGTCACCTATGGAAACCTACCAAACCTGTGCATTTTTGAAAACTAGAGACCTAGGGGAATCCAAGATGGGGTGACTTGTGGGGCTCTGACCAGGTTCTGTTACTCAGAATCCTTTGTAAACCTCAAAATGTGGCTAAACAAACACATCTTCCTCACATTTTGGTGACAGAAAGTTCTGGAATCTGAGAGGAGCCACAAATTTCGCTCCACCCAGCGTTCCCCCAAGTCTCCCAATAAAAATGATACCTCACTTGTGTGGGTAGGCCTAGTGCCCGCGACAGGAAATGCCCCAAAACGCAACGTGGACACATCACATTTTTTTAAAGAAAATAGAAGTGTTTTTTGCAAAGTGCCTACCTGTAGATTTTGGCCTCTACCTCAGCCGGCTCCTAGGGAAACCTACCAAACCTATGCATTTTTGAAAAACAGAGAACTAGGGGAATCCAAGATGGGGTGACTTGTGGCGCTCTGATCAGGTTCTGTTACCAAGAATCCTTTGCAAACCTCGAAATGTGGCTAAAAAAACAAGTTTACCTCACATTTTGGTGACAGAAAGTTCTGGAATCAGAGAGAAGCCACAAATTTCCTTCCACCCAGCATTGCCCCAAGTCTCCTGATAAAAATGATACTTCACTTGTGTGGGTAGGCCTAGAGCCCGCGACAGGATATGCCCCAAAACTCAACATGGACACATCACATTTTTTGAAAGAAAACAGAGGTGTTTTTTGCAAAGTGCCTACCTGTAGATTTTGGCCTCTAGCTCAGCCGGCACCTAGGGAAACCTACCACACCTGTGCATTTTTTTAAACTAGAGACCTAGGGGAATCCAGGATGGGGTGACTTGTGGGGCTCTGAGCAGGTTCTGTTACCCAGAATCTTTTGCAAACCTCAAAATTTGGCTAAAAAAACACATTTTCCTCACATTTTGGTGACAGAAAGATCTGGAATCAAAGAGGAGCCACAAATTTCCTTACACCAAGCATTCCCCCAAGTCTCCCGATAAAAATGACACCTCACTAGTGTGGGTAGGCCTAGCGCCCGCGACAGGAAAGGCCCCAAAACGCAACGTGGACAAATCACATTTTTTGAAAGAAAACAAAGGTGTTTTTTGCAAAGTGCCAACCTGTAGAGTTTGGCCTCTAGCTCAGCCGGAACCTAGGGAAACCTACAAAACCTGTGCATTTTTGAAAACTAGAGACCTAGGGGAATCCAAGATGGGGTGACTTGTGGAGCTCTGATCAGGTTCTGTTACCCAGAATCCTTTGCAAACCTCCAAATTTGGCTAAAAAAACAAATTTTCCTCACATTTGGGTGACAGAAAGATCTGGAATCAGAGAGGAGCCACAAATTTCCTTCCACCCAGCATTCCCCCAAGTCTCCCAATAAAATTGATACATCACTTGTGTGGGTAGGCCTAGTGACCGCGACAGGAAATGCCCCAAAACGCAACGTGGACACATCACATTTTTTGAAAAAAAATAGAAGTGTTTTTTGCAAAGTGCCTACCTGTAGATTTTGGCCTCTAGCTCAGCCGGCACCTAGGGAAACCTACCAAACCTGTGCATTTTTTAAAACTAGAGACCTAGGGGAATCCAAGATGGGGTGACTTGTGGGGCTCTGAGCAGGTTGTGTTACCCAGAATCTTTTGCAAACCTCAAAATTTGACTAAACAAAACATATTTTTCTCACATTTTGGTGACAGAAAGTTCTGGAATCAGAGAGCAGCCACAAATTTCCTTCCATCCAGCGTTCCCCCAAGTCTCCCGATAAAAATTATACCTCACTTGTGTGGGTAGGCCTAGCGCCTGTGACAGGAAATGCCTAAAAACGCAACGTGGACACATCACATTTTTTTAAAGAAAATAGAGGTGTTTGTTGCAAAGTGCCTACCTGTAGATTTTGGCCTGTAGCTCAGCCGGCACCTTGGGAAACCTACTAAACCTGTGCATTTTTGAAAACTAGAGACCTAGGGGAATCCAGGATGGGGTGACTTGTGGGGCTCTGAGCAGGTTGTGTTACCCAGAATCTTTTGCAAACCTCAAAATTTGGCTAAAAAAACACATTTTCCTCAAATTTTGGTGACAGAAAGTTCTGGAATCAGAGAGGAGCCACAAATTTCCTTCCACCCAGCATTCCCCCAAGTCTCCTGATAAAAATGATACCTCACTTGTGTGGGTAGGCCTAGAGCCCACGACAGGAAATACCCCAAAACGCAACGTGGACACATCACATTTTTTTAAAGAAAACAGAGGTGTGTTTTGCAAAGTGCCTACCTGTAGATTTTGGCCTCTAGCTCAGCCGTCACCTAGGGAAACCTACCAAACCTGTGCATTTGTTAAAACTAGAGACCTAGGGGAATAAATGATGGGGTGACTTGTGGGGCTCTGACCAGGTTCTGTTACCCAGAATCCTTTGCAAACCTCAACATTTGGCTAAAAAAACAAATTTTCCTCACATTTTGGTGACAGAAAGTTCTGGAATCAGAGAGGAGCCACAAATTTCCTTCCACCCAGCATTCCCCCAAGTCTCCCAATAAAATTGATACCTCACTTGTGTGGGTAGGCCTAGTGCCCGCAACAGGAAATGCCCCAAAACGCAACGTGGACACATCACATTTTTTTAAAGAAAATAGAAGCGTTTTTTGCAAAGTGCCTAACTGTAGATTTTGGCCTCTACCTCAGCCGGCTCCTAGGGAAACCTACCAAACCTATGCATTTTTGAAAAATAGAGAACTAGGGGAATCCAAGATGGGGTGACTTGTGGCGCTCTGACCAGGTTCTGTTACCCAGAATCCTTTGCAAACCTCGAAATTTGGCTAAAAAAACACGTTTTCCTCACATTTTGGTGACAGAAAGTTCTGGAATCAGAGAGGAGCCACAAATTTCCTTCCACCCAGCGTTCCCCCAAGTCTCCCAATAAAAATGATACCTCACTTGTGTGGGTAGGCCTACCGCCCCCGACAGGAAAGGCCCCAAAACGCAACGTGGACAAATCACATTTTTTGAAAGAAAACAAAGGTGTTTTTTGCAAAGTGCCTACCTGTAGTGTTTGGCCTCTAGCTCAGCCGACACCTCGGGAAACCTACAAAACCTGTGCATTTTTGAAAACTAGAGACCTAGGGGAATCCAAGATGGGGTGACTTGTGGAGCTCTGACTAGGTTCTGTTACCTAGAATCCTTTGCAAACCTCGAAATTTGGCTAAAAAAACACATTTTCCTCAAATTTTGGTGACAGAAAGTTCTGGAATCAGAGAGGAGCCACAAATTTCCTTCCACCCAGCATTCCCCCAAGTCTCCTGATAAAAATGATACCTCACTTGTGTGGGTAGGCCTAGAGCCCGCGACAGGAAATGCCCCAAAACGCAACGTGGACAAATCACATTTTTTGAAAGAAAACAGAGGTGTTTTTTGCAAAGTGCCTACCTGTAGATTTTGGCCTATAGCTCAGCCGTAGCCTATGGAAACCTACCAAACCTGTGCATTTTTGAAAACTAGAGACCTAGGGGAATCCAAGATGGGGTGACTTGTGGGGCTCTGACCAGGTTCTGTTACTCAGAATCCTTTGTAAACCTCAAAATGTGGCTAAACAAACACATCTTCCTCACATTTTGGTGACAGAAAGTTCTGGAATCTGAGAGGAGCCACAAATTTCCCTCCACCCACCGTTCCCCCAAGTCTCCCAATAAAAATGATACCTCACTTGTGTGGGTAGGCCTAGTGACCGCAACAGGAAATGCCCCAAAACGCAACGTGGACACATCACATTTTTTGAAAGAAAATAGAAGTGTTTTTTGCAAAGTGCCTACCTGTAGATTTTGGCCTCTACCTCAGCCGGCTCCTAGGGAAACCTACCAAACCTATGCATTTTTGAAAAACAGAGAACTAGGGGAATCCAAGATGGGGTGACTTGTGGCGCTCTGATCAGGTTCTGTTACCCAGAATCCTTTGCAAACCTCGAAATGTGGCTAAAAAAACACGTTTACCTCACATTTTGGTGACAGAAAGTTCTGGAATCAGAGAGAAGCCACAAATTTCCTTCCACCCAGCATTCCCCCAAGTCTCCTGATAAAAATGATACCTCACTTGTGTGGGTAGGCCTAGAGCCCGCGACAGGAAATGCCCCAAAACGCAACGTGGACACATCACATTTTTTTAAAGAAAACAGAGGTGTGTTTTGCAAAGTGCCTACCTGTAGATTTTGGCCTCTAGCTCAGCCGTCACCTAGGGAAACCTACCAAACCTGTGCATTTGTTAAAACTAGAGACCTAGGGGAATAAATGATGGGGTGACTTGTGGGGCTCTGACCAGGTTCTGTTACCCAGAATCCTATGCAAACCTCAACATTTGGCTAAAAAAACAAATTTTCCTCACATTTTGGTGACAGAAAGTTCTGGAATCAGAAAGGAGCCACAAATTTCCTTCCACCCAGCATTCCCCCAAGTCTCCCAATAAAATTGATACCTCACTTGTGTGGGTAGGCCTAGTGCCCGCAACAGGAAATGCCCCAAAACGCAACGTGGACACATCACATTTTTTTAAAGAAAATAGAAGCGTTTTTTCCAAAGTGCCTAACTGTAGATTTTGGCCTCTACCTCAGCCGGCTCCTAGGGAAACCTACCAAAACTATGCATTTTTGAAAAATAGAGAACTAGGGGAATCCAAGATGGGGTGACTTGTGGCGCTCTGACCAGGTTCTGTTACCCAGAATCCTTTGCAAACCTCGAAATTTGGCTAAAAAAACACGTTTTCCTCACATTTTGGTGACAGAAAGTTCTGGAATCAGAGAGGAGCCACAAATTTCCGTCCACCCAGCGTTCCCCCAAGTCTCCCAATAAAAATGATACCTCACTTGTGTGGGTAGGCCTAGTGCCCGCGACAGGAAAGGCCCCAAAACGCAACGTGGACACATCACATTTTTTGAAAGAAAATAGAAGTGTTTTTTGCAAAGTGCCTACCTGTAGATTTTGGCCTCTACCTCAGCCGGCTCCTAGGGAAACCTACCAAACCTATGCATTTTTGAAAAACAGAGAACTAGGGGAATCCAAGATGGGGTGACTTGTGGCGCTCTGATCAGGTTCTGTTACCCAGAATCCTTTGCAAACATCGAAATGTGGCTAAAAAAACACGTTTACCTCACATTTTGGTGACAGAAAGTTCTGGAATCAGAGAGAAGCCACAAATTTCCTTCCACCCAGCATTCCCCCAAGTCTCCTGATAAAAATGATACCTCACTTGTGTGGGTAGGCCTAGAGCCCGCGACAGGATATGCCCCAAAACTCAACATGGACACATCACATTTTTTGAAAGAAAACAGAGGTGTTTTTTGCAAAGTGCCAACCTGTAGAGTTTGGCCTCTAGCTCAGCCGGAACCTAGGGAAACCTACAAAACCTGTGCATTTTTGAAAACTAGAGACCTAGGGGAATCCAAGATGGGGTGACTTGTGGAGCTCTGATCAGGTTCTGTTACCCAGAATCCTTTGCAAACCTCCAAATTTGGCTAAAAAAACACATTTTCCTCACATTTGGGTGACAGAAGGATCTGGAATCAGAGAGGAGCCACAAATTTCCTTCCACCCAGCGTTCCCCCAAGTCTCCCGATAAAAATGATACCTCACTTGTGTGGGTAGGCCTAGCGCCCGCGACAGGAAAGGCCCCAAAACGCAACGTGGACAAATCACATTTTTTTTAAAGAAAACAAAGGTGTTTTTTGCAAAGTGCCTACCTGTAGATTTTGGCCTCTACCTCAGCCGGCTCCTAGGGAAACCTACCAAACCTATGCATTTTTGAAAAACAGAGAACTAGGGGAATCCAAGATGGGGTGACTTGTGGCGCTCTGATCAGGTTCTGTTACCCAGAATCCTTTGCAAACCTCGACATGTGGCTAAAAAAACACATTTTCCTCACATTTTGGTGACAGAAAGATCTGGAATCAAAGAGGAGCCACGAATTTCCTTCCACCAAGCGTTCCCCCAAGTCTCCCGATAAAAATGATACCTCACTTGTGTGGGTAGGCCTAGCGCCCGCGACAGGAAAGGCCCCAAAACGCAACGTGGACAAATCACATTTTTGAAAGAAAACAAAGGTGTTTTTTGCAAAGTGCCTACCTGTAGAGTTTGGCCTCTAGCTCAGCCAGCACCTAGGGAAACCTACAAAACCTGTGCATTTTTGAAAACTAGAGACCTAGGGGAATCCAAGATGGGGTGACTTGTGGAGCTCTGATCAGGTTCTGTTACCCAGAATCCTTTGCAAACCTCCAAATTTGGCTAAAAAAACACATTTTCCTCACATTTGGGTGACAGAAAGATCTGGAATCAGAGAGGAGCCACAAATTTCCTTCCACCCAGCGTTCCCCCAAGTCTCCCGATAAAAATGATACCTCACTTGTGTGGGTAGGCCTAGCGCCCGCGACAGGAAAGGCCCCAAAACGCAACGTGGACAAATCACATTTTTTGAAAGAAAACAAAGGTGTTTTTTGCAAAGTGCCTACCTGTAGATTTTGGCCTCTACCTCAGCCGGCTCCTAGGGAAACCTACCAAACCTATGCATTTTTGAAAAATAGAGAACTAGGGGAATCCAAGATGGGGTGACTTGTGGCGCTCTGACCAGGTTCTGTTACCCAGAATCCTTTGCAAACCTCGAAATTTGGCTAAAAAAACACGTTTTCCTCACATTTTGGTGACAGAAAGTTCTGGAATCAGAGAGGAGCCACAAATTTCCTTCCACCCAGCATTCCCCCAAGTCTCCCAATAAAATTGATACATCACTTGTGTGGGTAGGCCTAGTGACCGCGACAGGAAATGCCCCAAAACGCAACGTGGACACATCACATTTTTTGAAAAAAAATAGAAGTGTTTTTTGCAAAGTGCCTACCTGTAGATTTTGGCCTCTAGCTCAGCCGGCACCTAGGGAAACCTACCAAACCTGTGCATTTTTTAAAACTAGAGACCTAGGGGAATCCAAGATGGGGTGACCTGTGGGGCTCTGAGCAGGTTGTGTTACCCAGAATCTTTTGCAAACCTCAAAATTTGACTAAACAAAACATATTTTTCTCACATTTTGGTGACAGAAAGTTCTGGAATCAGAGAGCAGCCACAAATTTCCTTCCATCCAGCGTTCCCCCAAGTCTCCCGATAAAAATGATACCTCACTTGTGTGGGTAGGCCTAGCGCCTGTGACAGGAAATGCCTAAAAACGCAACATGGACACATCACATTTTTTTAAAGAAAATAGAGGAGTTTGTTGCAAAGTGCCTACCTGTAGATTTTGGCCTGTAGCTCAGCCGGCACCTTGGGAAACCTACTAAACCTGTGCATTTTTGAAAACTAGAGACCTAGGGGAATCCAGGATGGGGTGACTTGTGGGGCTCTGAGCAGGTTGTGTTACCCAGAATCTTTTGCAAACCTCAAAATTTGGCTAAAAAAAATTATTTTCCTCAAATTTTGGTGACAGAAAGTTCTGGAATCAGAGAGGAGACACAAATTTCCTTCCACCCAGCATTCCCCCAAGTCTCCTGATAAAAATGATACCTCACTTGTGTGGGTAGGCCTAGAGCCCGCGACAGGAAATGCCCCAAAACGCAACGTGGACACATCACATTTTTTTAAAGAAAACAGAGGTGTGTTTTGCAAAGTGCCTACCTGTAGATTTTGGCCTCTAGCTCAGCCGGCACCTAGGGAAACCTACCAAACCTGTGCATTTTTTAAAACTAGAGACCTAGGGGAATCCAAGATGGGGTGACTTGTGGGGCTCTGACCAGGTTCTGTTACTCAGAATCCTTTGTAAACCTCAAAATTTGGCTAAAAAAACACATTTTCCTCACATTTTGGTGACAGAAAGTTCTGGAATCTGAGAGGAGCCACAAATTTCCCTCCACCCAGCGTTCCCCCAAGTCTCCCAATAAAAATGATACCTCACTTGTGTGGGTAGGCCCAGCGCCTGCGACAGGAAAGGCCCCAAAACGCAACGTGGACACATCACATTTTTTTAAAGAAAACAGAGGTGTTTTTTGCAAAGTGCCTACCTGTAGATTTTGGCCTCTAGCTCAGCCGTCACCTAGGGAAACCTACCAAACCTGTGCATTTGTTAAAACTAGAGACCTAGGGGAATCCAAGATGGGGTGACTTGTGGGGCTCTGACCAGGTTCTGTTACCCAGAATCCTTTGCAAACCTCAACATTTGGCTAAAAAAACAAATTTTCCTCACATTTTGGTGACAGAAAGTTCTGGAATCAGAGAGGAGCCACAAATTTCCTTCCACCCAGCATTCCCCCAAGTCTCCCAATAAAATTGATACCTCACTTGTGTGAGTAGGCCTAGTGCCCGCAACAGGAAATGCCCCAAAACGCAACGTGGACAAATCACATTTTTTTAAAGAAAACAGAGGTGTTTTTTGCAAAGTGCCTACCTGTAGATTTTGGCCTCTACCTCAGCCGGCTCCTAGGGAAACCTACCAAACCTATGCATTTTTGAAAAATAGAGAACTAGGGGAATCCAAGATGGGGTGACTTGTGGCGCTCTGACCAGGTTCTGTTACCCAGAATCCTTTGCAAACCTCGAAATTTGGCTAAAAAAACACGTTTTCCTCACATTTTGGTGACAGAAAGTTCTGGAATCAGAGAGGAGCCACAAATTTCCTTCCACCCAGCATTCCCCCAAGTCTCCCAATAAAATTGATACATCACTTGTGTGGGTAGGCCTAGTGACCGCGACAGGAAATGCCCCAAAACGCAACGTGGACACATCACATTTTTTGAAAAAAAATAGAAGTGTTTTTTGCAAAGTGCCTACCTGTAGATTTTGGCCTCTAGCTCAGCCGGCACCTAGGGAAACCTACCAAACCTGTGCATTTTTTAAAACTAGAGACCTAGGGGAATCCAAGATGGGGTGACCTGTGGGGCTCTGAGCAGGTTGTGTTACCCAGAATCATTTGCAAACCTCAAAATTTGACTAAACAAAACATATTTTTCTCACATTTTGGTGACAGAAAGTTCTGGAATCAGAGAGCAGCCACAAATTTCCTTCCATCCAGCGTTCCCCCAAGTCTCCCGATAAAAATGATACCTCACTTGTGTGGGTAGGCCTAGCGCCTGTGACAGGAAATGCCTAAAAACGCAACATGGACACATCACATTTTTTTAAAGAAAATAGAGGAGTTTGTTGCAAAGTGCCTACCTGTAGATTTTGGCCTGTAGCTCAGCCGGCACCTTGGGAAACCTACTAAACCTGTGCATTTTTGAAAACTAGAGACCTAGGGGAATCCAGGATGGGGTGACTTGTGGGGCTCTGAGCAGGTTGTGTTACCCAGAATCTTTTGCAAACCTCAAAATTTGGCTAAAAAAAATTATTTTCCTCAAATTTTGGTGACAGAAAGTTCTGGAATCAGAGAGGAGACACAAATTTCCTTCCACCCAGCATTCCCCCAAGTCTCCTGATAAAAATTATACCTCACTTGTGTGGGTAGGCCTAGAGCCCGCGACAGGAAATGCCCCAAAACGCAACGTGGACACATCACATTTTTTTAAAGAAAACAGAGGTGTGTTTTGCAAAGTGCCTACCTGTAGATTTTGGCCTCTAGCTCAGCCGGCACCTAGGGAAACCTACCAAACCTGTGCATTTTTTAAAACTAGAGACCTAGGGGAATCCAAGATGGGGTGACTTGTGGGGCTCTGACCAGGTTCTGTTACTCAGAATCCTTTGTAAACCTCAAAATTTGGCTAAAAAAACACATTTTCCTCACATTTTGGTGCCAGAAAGTTCTGGAATCTGAGAGGAGCCACAAATTTCCTTCCACCCAGCATTCCCCCAAGTCTCCCAATAAAATTGATACCTCACTTGTGTGGGTAGGCCTAGAGCCCGCGACAGGAAATGCCCCAAAACGCAACGTGGACAAATCACATTTTTTGAAAGAAAACAGAGGTGTTTTTTGCAAAGTGCCTACCTGTAGATTTTGGCCTCTAGCTCAGCCGGCACCTAGGGAAACCTACCAAACCTGTGCATTTTTTTAAACTAGAGACCTAGGGGAATCCAGGATGGGGTGACTTGTGGGGCTCTGAGCAGGTTGTGTTACCCAGAATATTTTGCAAACCTCAAAATTTGGCTAAAAAAACACATTTTCCTCAAATTTTGGTGACAGAAAGTTCTGGAATCAGAGAGGAGCCACAAATTTCCTTCCACCCAGCATTCCCCCAAGTCTCCTGATAAAAATGATACCTCACTTGTGTGGGTAGGCCTAGAGCCCGCGACAGGAAATGCCCCAAAACGCAACGTGGACACATCACATTTTTTTAAAGAAAACAGAGGTGTTTTTTGCAAAGTGCCAACCTGTTGAGTTTGGCCTCTAGCTCAGCCGGAACCTAGGGAAACCTACCAAACCTGTGCATTTGTTAAAACTAGAGACCTAGGGGAATAAATGATGGGGTGACTTGTGGGGCTCTGACCAGGTTCTGTTACCCAGAATCCTTTGCAAACCTCCAAATTTGGCTAAAAAAACAAATTTTCCTCACATTTTGGTGACAGAAAGTTCTGGAATCAGAGAGGAGCCACAAATTTCCTTCCACCCAGCATTCCCCCAAGTGTCCCAATAAAATTGATACATCACTTGTGTGGGTAGGCCTAGTGACCGCGACAGGAAATGCCCCAAAACGCAACGTGGACACATCACATTTTTTTAAAGAAAATAGAAGTGTTTTTTGCAAAGTGCCTACCTGTAGATTTTGGCCTCTAGCTCAGCCGGCACCTAGGGAAACCTACCAAACCTGTGCATTTTTTAAAACTAGAGACCTAGGGGAATCCAAGATGGGGTGACCTGTGGGGCTCTGAGCAGGTTGTGTTACCCAGAATCTTTTGCAAACCTCAAAATTTGACTAAACAAAACATATTTTTCTCACATTTTGGTGACAGAAAGTTCTGGAATCAGAGAGCAGCCACAAATTTCCTTCCATCCAGCGTTCCCCCAAGTCTCCCGATAAAAATGATACCTCACTTGTGTGGGTAGGCCTAGCGCCTGTGACAGGAAATGCCTAAAAACGCAACGTGGACACATCACATTTTTTTAAAGAAAATAGAGGTGTTTGTTGCAAAGTGCCTACCTGTAGATTTTGGCCTGTAGCTCAGCCGGCACCTTGGGAAACCTACTAAACCTGTGCATTTTTGAAAACTAGAGACCTAGGGGAATCCAGGATGGGGTGACTTGTGGGGCTCTGAGCAGGTTGTGTTACCCAGAATCTTTTGCAAACCTCAAAATTTGGCTAAAAAAACACATTTTCCTCAAATTTTGGTGACAGAAAGTTCTGGAATCAGAGAGGAGCCACAAATTTCCTTCCACCCAGCATTCCCCCAAGTCTCCTGATAAAAATGATACCTCACTTGTGTGGGTAGGCCTAGAGCCCGCGACAGGAAATGCCCCAAAACGCAACGTGGACACATCACATTTTTTTAAAGAAAACAGAGGTGTGTTTTGCAAAGTGCCTACCTGTAGATTTTGGCCTCTAGCTCAGCCGTCACCTAGGGAAACCTACCAAACCTGTGCATTTGTTAAAACTAGAGACCTAGGGGAATAAATGATGGTGTGACTTGTGGGGCTCTGACCAGGTTCTGTTACCCAGAATCCTTTGCAAACCTCAACATTTGGCTAAAAAAACAAATTTTCCTCACATTTTGGTGACAGAAAGTTCTGGAATCAGAGAGGAGCCACAAATTTCCTTCCACCCAGCATTCCCCCAAGTCTCCCAATAAAATTGATACCTCACTTGTGTGGGTAGGCCTAGTGCCCGCAACAGGAAATGCCCCAAAACGCAACGTGGACACATCACATTTTTTTAAAGAAAATAGAAGTGTTTTTTGCAAAGTGCCTACCTGTAGGTTTTGGCCTCTAGCTCAGCCGGCACCTAGGGAAACCTACCAAACCTGTGCATTTTTTAAAACTAGAGACCTAGGGGAATCCAAGATGGGGTGACCTGTGGGGCTCTGAGCAGGTTGTGTTACCCAGAATCTTTTGCAAACCTCAAAATTTGACTAAACAAAACATATTTTTCTCACATTTTGGTGACAGAAAGTTCTGGAATCAGAGAGCAGCCACAAATTTCCTTCCATCCAGCGTTCCCCCAAGTCTCCCGATAAAAATGATACCTCACTTGTGTGAGTAGGCCTAGCGCCTGTGACAGGAAATGCCTAAAAACGCAACATGGACACATCACATTTTTTTAAAGAAAATAGAGGAGTTTGTTGCAAAGTGCCTACCTGTAGATTTTGGCCTGTAGCTCAGCCGGCACCTTGGGAAACCTACTAAACCTGTGCATTTTTGAAAACTAGAGACCTAGGGGAATCCAGGATGGGGTGACTTGTGGGGCTCTGAGCAGGTTGTGTTACCCAGAATCTTTTGCAAACCTCAAAATTTGGCTAAAAAAAATTATTTTCCTCAAATTTTGGTGACAGAAAGTTCTGGAATCAGAGAGGAGACACAAATTTCCTTCCACCCAGCATTCCCCCAAGTCTCCTGATAAAAATGATACCTCACTTGTGTGGGTAGGCCTAGAGCCCGCGACAGGAAATGCCCCAAAACGCAACGTGGACACATCACATTTTTTTAAAGAAAACAGAGGTGTGTTTTGCAAAGTGCCTACCTGTAGATTTTGGCCTCTAGCTCAGCCGGCACCTAGGGAAACCTACCAAACCTGTGCATTTTTTAAAACTAGAGACCTAGGGGAATCCAAGATGGGGTGACTTGTGGGGCTCTGACCAGGTTCTGTTACTCAGAATCCTTTGTAAACCTCAAAATTTGGCTAAAAAAACACATTTTCCTCACATTTTGGTGACAGAAAGTTCTGGAATCTGAGAGGAGCCACAAATTTCCCTCCACCCAGCGTTCCCCCAAGTCTCCCAATAAAAATGATACCTCACTTGTGTGGGTAGGCCCAGCGCCTGCGACAGGAAAGGCCCCAAAACGCAACGTGGACACATCACATTTTTTTAAAGAAAACAGAGGTGTTTTTTGCAAAGTGCCTACCTGTAGATTTTGGCCTCTAGCTCAGCCGGCACCTAGGGAAACCTACCAAACCTGTGCATTTGTTAAAACTAGAGACCTAGGGGAATCCAAGATGGGGTGACTTGTGGGGCTCTGACCAGGTTCTGTTACCCAGAATCCTTTGCAAACCTCAACATTTGGCTAAAAAAACAAATTTTCCTCACATTTTGGTGACAGAAAGTTCTGGAATCAGAGAGGAGCCACAAATTTCCTTCCACCCAGCATTCCCCCAAGTCTCCCAATAAAATTGATACCTCACTTGTGTGGGTAGGCCTAGTGCCCGCAACAGGAAATGCCCCAAAACGCAACGTGGACAAATCACATTTTTTGAAAGAAAACAGAGGTGTTTTTTGCAAAGTGCCTACCTGTAGATTTTGGCCTCTACCTCATCCGGCTCCTAGGGAAACCTACCAAACCTATGCATTTTTGAAAAATAGAGAACTAGGGGAATCCAAGATGGGGTGACTTGTGGCGCTCTGACCAGGTTCTGTTACCCAGAATCCTTTGCAAACCTCGAAATTTGGCTAAAAAAACACGTTTTCCTCACATTTTGGTGACAGAAAGTTCTGGAATCAGAGAGGAGCCACAAATTTCCTTCCACCCAGCATTCCCCCAAGTCTCCCAATAAAATTGATACATCACTTGTGTGGGTAGGCCTAGTGACCGCGACAGGAAATGCCCCAAAACGCAACGTGGACACATCACATTTTTTGAAAAAAAATAGAAGTGTTTTTTGCAAAGTGCCTACCTGTAGATTTTGGCCTCTAGCTCAGCCGGCACCTAGGGAAACCTACCAAACCTGTGCATTTTTTAAAACTAGAGACCTAGGGGAATCCAAGATGGGGTGACCTGTGGGGCTCTGAGCAGGTTGTGTTACCCAGAATCTTTTGCAAACCTCAAAATTTGACTAAACAAAACATATTTTTCTCACATTTTGGTGACAGAAAGTTCTGGAATCAGAGAGCAGCCACAAATTTCCTTCCATACAGCGTTCCCCCAAGTCTCCCGATAAAAATGATACCTCACTTGTGTGGGTAGGCCTAGCGCCTGTGACAGGAAATGCCTAAAAACGCAACATGGACACATCACATTTTTTTAAAGAAAATAGAGGAGTTTGTTGCAAAGTGCCTACCTGTAGATTTTGGCCTGTAGCTCAGCCGGCACCTAGGGAAACCTACCAAACCTGTGCATTTTTTAAAACTAGAGACCTAGGGGAATCCAAGATGGGGTGACTTGTGGGGCTCTGAGCAGGTTGTGTTACCCAGAATCTTTTGCAAACCTCAAAATTTGACTAAACAAAACATATTTTTCTCACATTTTGGTGACAGAAAGTTCTGGAATCAGAGAGCAGCCACAAATTTCCTTCCATCCAGCGTTCCCCCAAGTCTCCCGATAAAAATGATACCTCACTTGTGTGGGTAGGCCTAGCGCCTGTGACAGGAAATGCCTAAAAACGCAACGTGGACACATCACATTTTTTTAAAGAAAACAGAGGTGTTTTTTGCAAAGTGCCTACCTGTAGATTTTGGCCTCTAGCTCAGCCGGCACCTAGGGAAACCTACCAAACCTGTGCATTTGTTAAAACTAGAGACCTAGGGGAATCCAAGATGGGGTGACTTGTGGGGCTCTGACCAGGTTCTGTTACCCAGAATCCTTTGCAAACCTCAACATTTGGCTAAAAAAACAAATTTTCCTCAAATTTTGGTGACAGAAAGTTCTGGAATCAGAGAGGAGCCACAAATTTCCTTCCACCCAGCATTCCCCCAAGTCTCCCAATAAAATTGATACCTCACTTGTGTGGGTAGGCCTAGTGCCCGCAACAGGAAATGCCCCAAAACGCAACGTGGACAAATCACATTTTTTGAAAGAAAACAGAGGTGTTTTTTGCAAAGTGCCTACCTGTAGATTTTGGCCTCTACCTCAGCCGGCTCCTAGGGAAACCTACCAAACCTATGCATTTTTGAAAAATAGAGAACTAAGGGAATCCAAGATGGGGTGACTTGTGGCGCTCTGACCAGGTTCTGTTACCCAGAATCCTTTGCAAACCTCGAAATTTGGCTAAAAAAACACGTTTTCCTCACATTTTGGTGACAGAAAGTTCTGGAATCAGAGAGGAGCCACAAATTTCCTTCCACCCAGCATTCCCCCAAGTCTCCCAATAAAATTGATACATCACTTGTGTGGGTAGGCCTAGTGACCGCGACAGGAAATGCCCCAAAACGCAACGTGGACACATCAAATTTTTTGAAAAAAAATAGAAGTGTTTTTTGCAAAGTGCCTACCTGTAGATTTTGGCCTCTAGCTCAGCCGGCACCTAGGGAAACCTACCAAACCTGTGCATTTTTTAAAACTAGAGACCTAGGGGAATCCAAGATGGGGTGACCTGTGGGGCTCTGAGCAGGTTGTGTTACCCAGAATCTTTTGCAAACCTCAAAATTTGACTAAACAAAACATATTTTTCTCACATTTTGGTGACAGAAAGTTCTGGAATCAGAGAGCAGCCACAAATTTCCTTCCATCCAGCGTTCCCCCAAGTCTCCCGATAAAAATGATACCTCACTTGTGTGGGTAGGCCTAGCGCCTGTGACAGGAAATGCCTAAAAACGCAACATGGACACATCACATTTTTTTAAAGAAAATAGAGGAGTTTGTTGCAAAGTGCCTACCTGTAGATTTTGGCCTCTAGCTCAGCCGGCACCTTGGGAAACCTACTAAACCTGTGCATTTTTGAAAACTAGAGACCTAGGGGAATCCAGGATGGGGTGACTTGTGGGGCTCTGACCAGGTTCTGTTACCCAGAATCCTTTGCAAACCTCAACATTTGGCTAAAAAAACACATTTTCCTCACATTTTGGTGACAGAAAGTTCTGGAATCTGAGAGGAGCCACAAATTTCCCTCCACCCAGCGTTCCCCCAAGTCTCCCAATAAAAATGATACCTCACTTGTGTGGGTAGGCCCAGCGCCTGCGACAGGAAAGGCCCCAAAACGCAACGTGGACACATCACATTTTTTGAAAGAAAACAGAGGTGTTTTTTGCAAAGTGCCTACCTGTAGATTTTGGCCTCTAGCTCAGCCGGCACCTAGGGAAACCTACCAAACCTGTGCATTTGTTAAAACTAGAGACCTAGGGGAATCCAAGATGGGGTGACTTGTGGGGCTCTGACCAGGTTCTGTTACCCAGAATCCTTTGCAAACCTCAACATTTGGCTAAAAAAACAAATTTTCCTCACATTTTGGTGACAGAAAGTTCTGGAATCAGAGAGGAGCCACAAATTTCCTTCCACCCAGCATTCCCCCAAGTCTCCCAATAAAATTGATACCTCACTTGTGTGGGTAGGCCTAGTGCCCGCAACAGGAAATGCCCCAAAACGCAACGTGGACAAATCACATTTTTTGAAAGAAAACAGAGGTGTTTTTTGCAAAGTGCCTACCTGTAGATTTTGTCCTATAGCTCAGCCGTCACCTATGGAAACCTACCAAACCTGTGCATTTTTGAAAACTAGAGACCTAGGGAAATCCAAGATGGGGTGACTTGTGGGGCTCTGACCAGGTTCTGTTACCCAGAATCCTTTGCAAACCTCAACATTTGGCTAAAAAAACAAATTTTCCTCACATTTTGGTGACAGAAAGTTCTGGAATCAGAGAGGAGCCACAAATTTCCTTCCACCCAGCATTCCCCCAAGTCTCCCAATAAAATTGATACCTCACTTGTGTGGGTAGGCCTAGAGCCCGCGACAGGAAATGCCCCAAAACGCAACGTGGACAAATCACATTTTTTGAAAGAAAACAGAGGTGTTTCTTGCAAAGTGCCTACCTGTAGATTTTGGCCTATAGCTCAGCCGTCACCTATGGAAACCTACCAAACCTGTGCATTTTTGAAAACTAGAGACCTAGGGAAATCCAAGATGGGGTGACTTGTGGGGCTCTGACCAGGTTCTGTTACTCAGAATCCTTTGTAAACCTCAAAATGTGGCTAAACAAACACATCTTCCTCACATTTTGGTGCCAGAAAGTTCTGGAATCTGAGAGGAGCCACAAATTTCCCTCCACCCAGCGTTCCCCCAAGTCTCCCAATAAAAATGATACCTCACTTGTGTGGGTAGGCCTAGTGCCCGCGACAGGAAATGCCCCAAAACGCAACGTAGACACATCACATTTTTTGAAAGAAAATAGAAGTGTTTTTTGCAAAGTGCCTACCTGTAGATTTTGGCCTCTACCTCAGCCGGCTCCTAGGGAAACCTACCAAACCTATGCATTTTTGAAAAACAGAGAACTAGGGGAATCCAAGATGGGGTGACTTGTGGCGCTCTGATCAGGTTCTGTTACCCAGAATCCTTTGCAAACCTCGAAATGTGGCTAAAAAAACACGTTTACCTCACATTTTGGTGACAGAAAGTTCTGGAATCAGAGAGAAGCCACAAATTTCCTTCCACCCAGCATTCCCCCAAGTCTCCTGATAAAAATGATACCTCACTTGTGTGGGTAGGCCTAGAGCCCGCGACAGGATATGCCCCAAAACTCAACATGGACACATCACATTTTTTGAAAGAAAACAGAGGTGTTTTTTGCAAAGTGCCTACCTGTAGATTTTGGCCTCTAGCTCAGCCGGCACCTAGGGAAACCTACCAAACCTGTGCATTTTTTTAAACTAGAGACCTAGGGGAATCCAGGATGGGGTGACTTGTGGGGCTCTGAGCAGGTTGTGTTACCCAGAATCTTTTGCAAACCTCAAAATTTGGCTAAAAAAACACATTTTCCTCACATTTTGGTGACAGAAATATCTGGAATCAAAGAGGAGCCACAAATTTCCTTACACCAAGCATTCCCCCAAGTCTCCCGATAAAAATGACACCTCACTAGTGTGGGTAGGCCTAGCGCCCGCGACAGGAAAGGCCCCAAAACGCAACGTGGACAAATCACATTTTTTGAAAGAAACAAAGGTGTTTTTTGCAAAGTGCCTACCTGTAGATTTTGGCCTCTAGCTCAGCCGGCACCTAGGGAAACCTACCAAACCTGTGCATTTTTTAAAACTAGAGACCTAGGGGAATCCAAGATGGGGTGACTTGTGGGGCTCTGAGCAGGATGTGTTACCCAGAATCTTTTGCAAACCTCAAAATTTGACTAAACAAAACATATTTTTCTCACATTTTGGTGACAGAAAGTTCTGGAATCAGAGAGCAGCCACAAATTTCCTTCCATCCAGCGTTCCCCCAAGTCTCCCGATAAAAATGATACCTCACTTGTGTGGGTAGGCCTAGCGCCTGTGACAGGAAATGCCTAAAAACGCAACGTGGACACATCACATTTTTTTAAAGAAAATAGAGGTGTTTGTTGCAAAGTGCCTACCTGTAGATTTTGGCCTGTAGCTCAGCCGGCACCTTGGGAAACCTACTAAACCTGTGCATTTTTGAAAACTAGAGACCTAGGGGAATCCAGGATGGGGTGACTTGTGGGGCTCTGAGCAGGTTGTGTTACCCAGAATCTTTTGCAAACCTCAAAATTTGGCTAAAAAAACACATTTTCCTCAAATTTTGGTGACAGAAAGTTCTGGAATCAGAGAGGAGCCACAAATTTCCTTCCACCCAGCATTCCCCCAAGTCTCCTGATAAAAATGATACCTCACTTGTGTGGGTAGGCCTAGAGCCCGCGACAGGAAATGCCCCAAAACGCAACGTGAACACATCACATTTTTTTAATGAAAACAGAGGTGTGTTTTGCAAAGTGCCTACCTGTAGATTTTGGCCTCTAGCTCAGCCGTCACCTAGGGAAACCTACCAAACCTGTGCATTTGTTAAAACTAGAGACCTAGGGGAATAAATGATGGGGTGACTTGTGGGGCTCTGACCAGGTTCTGTTACCCAGAATCCTTTGCAAACCTCAACATTTGGCTAAAAAAACAAATTTTCCTCACATTTTGGTGACAGAAAGTTCTGGAATCAGAGAGGAGCCACAAATTTCCTTCCACCCAGCATTCCCCCAAGTCTCCCAATAAAATTGATACCTCACTTGTGTGGGTAGGCCTAGTGCCCGCAACAGGAAATGCCCCAAAACACAACGTGGACACATCACATTTTTTTAAAGAAAATAGAAGTGTTTTTTGCAAAGTGCCTACCTGTAGGTTTTGGCCTCTAGTTCAGCCGGCACCTAGGGAAACCTACCAAACCACTGCATTTTTTAAAACTAGAGACCTAGGGGAATCCAAGATGGGGTGACCTGTGGGGCTCTGAGCAGGTTGTGTTACCCAGAATCTTTTGCAAACTTCAAAATTTGACTAAACAAAACATATTTTTCTCACATTTTGGTGACAGAAAGTTCTGGAATCAGAGAGCAGCCACAAATTTCCTTCCATCCAGCGTTCCCCCAAGTCTCCCGATAAAAATGATACCTCACTTGTGTGGGTAGGCCTAGCGCCTGTGACAGGAAATGCCTAAAAACGCAACATGGACACATCACATTTTTTTAAAGAAAATAGAGGAGTTTGTTGCAAAGTGCCTACCTGTAGATTTTGGCCTGTAGCTCAGCCGGCACCTTGGGAATCCTACTAAACCTGTGCATTTTTGAAAACTAGAGACCTAGGGGAATCCAGGATGGGGTGACTTGTGGGGCTCTGAGCAGGTTGTGTTACCCAGAATCTTTTGCAAACCTCAAAATTTGGCTAAAAAAAATTATTTTCCTCAAATTTTGGTGACAGAAAGTTCTGGAATCAGAGAGGAGACACAAATTTCCTTCCACCCAGCATTCCCCCAAGTCTCCTGATAAAAATGATACCTCACTTGTGTGGGTAGGCCTAGAGCCCGCGACAGGAAATGCCCCAAAACGCAACGTGGACACATCACATTTTTTTAAAGAAAACAGAGGTGTGTTTTGCAAAGTGCCTACCTGTAGATTTTGGCCTCTAGCTCAGCCGGCACCTAGGGAAACCTACCAAACCTGTGCATTTTTTAAAACTAGAGACCTAGGGGAATCCAAGATGGGGTGACTTGTGGGGCTCTGACCAGGTTCTGTTACTCAGAATCCTTTGTAAACCTCAAAATTTAGCTAAAAAAACACATTTTCCTCACATTTTGGTGACAGAAAGTTCTGGAATCAGAGAGGAGCCACAAATTTCCTTCCACCCAGCATTCCCCCAAGTCTCCCAATAAAATTGATACCTCACTTGTGTGGGTAGGCCTAGAGCCCGCGACAGGAAATGCCCCAAAACGCAACGTGGACAAATCACATTTTTTGAAAGAAAACAGAGGTGTTTTTTGCAAAGTGCCTACCTGTAGATTTTGGCCTATAGCTCAGCCGTCACCTATGGAAACCTACCAAACCTGTGCATTTTTGAAAACTAGAGACCTAGGGAAATCCAAGATGGGGTGACTTGTGGGGCTCTGACCAGGTTCTGTTACTCAGAATCCTTTGTAAACCTCAAAATGTGGCTAAACAAACACATCTTCCTCACATTTTGGTGCCAGAAAGTTCTGGAATCTGAGAGGAGCCACAAATTTCCCTCCACCCAGCGTTCCCCCAAGTCTCCCAATAAAAATGATACCTCACTTGTGTGGGTAGGCCTAGTGCCCGCGACAGGAAATGCCCCAAAACGCAACGTGGACACATCACATTTTTTGAAAGAAAATAGAAGTGTTTTTTGCAAAGTGCCTACCTGTAGATTTTGGCCTCTACCTCAGCCGGCTCCTAGGGAAACCTACCAAACCTATGCATTTTTGAAAAACAGAGAACTAGGGGAATCCAAGATGGGGTGACTTGTGGCGCTCTGATCAGGTTCTGTTACCCAGAATCCTTTGCAAACCTCGAAATGTGGCTAAAAAAACACGTTTACCTCATATTTTGGTGACAGAAAGTTCTGGAATCAGAGAGAAGCCACAAATTTCCTTCCACCCAGCATTCCCCCAAGTCTCCTGATAAAAATGATACCTCACTTGTGTGGGTAGGCCTAGAGCCCGCGACAGGATATGCCCCAAAACTCAACATGGACACATCACATTTTTTGAAAGAAAACAGAGGTGTTTTTTGCAAAGTGCCTACCTGTAGATTTTGGCCTCTAGCTCAGCCGGCACCTAGGGAAACCTACCAAACCTGTGCATTTTTTTAAACTAGAGACCTAGGGGAATCCAGGATGGGGTGACTTGTGGGGCTCTGAGCAGGTTGTGTTACCCAGAATCTTTTGCAAACCTCAAAATTTGGCTAAAAAAACACATTTTCCTCACATTTTGGTGACAGAAAGATCTGGAATCAAAGAGGAGCCACAAATTTCCTTACAGCAAGCATTCCCCCAAGTCTCCCGATAAAAATGACACCTCACTAGTGTGGGTAGGCCTAGCGCCCGCGACAGGAAAGGCCCCAAAACGCAACGTGGACAAATCACATTTTTTGAAAGAAAACAAAGGTGTTTTTTGCAAAGTGCCAACATGTAGAGTTTGGACTCTAGCTCAGCCGGAACCTAGGGAAACATACAAAACCTGTGCATTTTTGAAAACTAGAGACCTAGGGGAATCCAAGATGGGGTGACTTGTGGAGCTCTGATCAGGTTCTGTTACCCAGAATCCTTTGCAAACCTCCAAATTTGGCTAAAAAAACACATTTTCCTCACATTTGGGTGACAGAAAGATCTGGAATCAGAGAGGAGCCACAAATTTCCTTCCACCCAGCATTCCCCCAAGTCTCCCAATAAAATTGATACATCACTTGTGTGGGTAGGCCTAGTGACCGCGACAGGAAATGCCCCAAAACGCAACGTGGACACATCACATTTTTTGAAAAAAAATAGAAGTGTTTTTTGCAAAGTGCCTACCTGTAGATTTTGGCCTCTAGCTCAGCCGGCACCTAGGGAAACCTACCAAACCTGTGCATTTTTTAAAACTAGAGACCTAGGGGAATCCAAGATGGGGTGACTTGTGGTGCTCTGAGCAGGTTGTGTTACCCAGAATCTTTTGCAAACCTCAAAATTTGACTAAACAAAACATATTTTTCTCACATTTTGGTGACAGAAAGTTCTGGAATCAGAGAGCAGCCACAAATTTCCTTCCATCCAGCGTTCCCCCAAGTCTCCCGATAAAAATGATACCTCACTTGTGTGGGTAGGCCTAGCGCCTGTGACAGGAAATGCCTAAAAACGCAACGTGGACACATCACATTTTTTTAAAGAAAATAGAGGTGTTTGTTGCAAAGTGCCTACCTGTAGATTTTGGCCTGTAGCTCAGCCGGCACCTTGGGAAACCTACTAAACCTGTGCATTTTTGAAAACTAGAGACCTAGGGGAATCCAGGATGGGGTGACTTGTGGGGCTCTGAGCAGGTTGTGTTACCCAGAATCTTTTGCAAACCTCAAAATTTGGCTAAAAAAACACATTTTCCTCAAATTTTGGTGACAGAAAGTTCTGGAATCAGAGAGGAGCCACAAATTTCCTTCCACCCAGCATTCCCCCAAGTCTCCTGATAAAAATGATACCTCACTTGTGTGGGTAGGCCTAGAGCCCGCGACAGGAAATGCCCCAAAACGCAACGTGGACACATCACATTTTTTTAAAGAAAACAGAGGTGTGTTTTGCAAAGTGCCTACCTGTAGATTTTGGCCTCTAGCTCAGCCGTCACCTAGGGAAACCTACCAAACCTGTGCATTTGTTAAAACTAGAGACCTAGGGGAATAAATGATGGGGTGACTTGTGGGGCTCTGACCAGGTTCTGTTACCCAGAATCCTTTGCAAACCTCAACATTTGGCTAAAAAAACAAATTTTCCTCACATTTTGGTGACAGAAAGTTCTGGAATCAGAGAGGAGCCTCAAATTTCCTTCCACCCAGCATTCCCCCAAGTCTCCCAATAAAATTGATACCTCACTTGTGTGGGTAGGCCTAGTGCCCGCAACAGGAAATGCCCCAAAACGCAACGTGGACACATCACATTTTTTTAAAGAAAATAGAAGTGTTTTTTGCAAAGTGCCTACCTGTAGATTTTGGCCTCTACCTCAGCCGGCTCCTAGGGAAACCTACCAAACCTATGCATTTTTGAAAAACAGAGAACTAGGGGAATCCAAGATGGGGTGACTTGTGGCGCTCTGACCAGGTTCTGTTACCCAGAATCCTTTGCAAACCTCGACATGTGGCTAAAAAAACACGTTTTCCTCACATTTTGGTGACAGAAAGTTCTGGAATCAGAGAGGAGCCACGAATTTCCTTCCACCAAGCAATCCCCCAAGTCTCCCGATAAAAATGATACCTCACTTGTGTGGGTAGGCCTAGCGCCCGCGACAGGAAAGGCCCCAAAACGCAACGTGGACAAATCACATTTTTTGAAAGAAAACAAAGGTGTTTTTTGCAAAGTGCCTACCTGTAGAGTTTGGCCTCTAGCTCAGCCGACACCTCGGGAAACCTACAAAACCTGTGCATTTTTGAAAACTAGAGACCTAGGGGAATCCAAGATGGGGTGACTTGTGGAGCTCTGATCAGGTTCTGTTACCCAGAATCCTTTGCAAACCTCCAAATGTGGCTAAAAAAACACATTTTCCTCACATTTGGGTGACAGAAAGATCTGGAATCAGAGAGGAGCCACAAATTTCCTTCCACCCAGCGTTCCCCCAAGTCTCCCGATAAAAATGATACCTCACTTGTGTGGGTAGGCCTAGCGCCCGCGACAGGAAATGCCCCAAAACGCAACGTGGACACATCACATTTTTTGAAAGAAAATAGAAGTGTTTTTTGCAAAGTGCCTACCTGTAGATTTTGGCCTCTACCTCAGCCGGCTCCTAGGGAAACCTACCAAACCTATGCATTTTTAAAAACAGAGAACTAGGGGAATCCAAGATGGGGTGACTTGTGGCGCTCTGATCAGGTTCTGTTACCCAGAATCCTTTGCAAACCTCGAAATGTGGCTAAAAAAACACGTTTACCTCACATTTTGGTGACAGAAAGTTCTGGAATCAGAGAGAAGCCACAAATTTCCTTCCACCCAGCATTCCCCCAAGTCTCCTGATAAAAATGATACCTCACTTGTGTGGGTAGGCCTAGAGCCCGCGACAGGATATGCCCCAAAACGCAACGTGGACAAATCACATTATTTGAAAGAAAACAAAGGTGTTTTTTGCAAAGTGCCTACCTGTAGAGTTTGGCCTCTAGCTCAGCCAGCACCTAGGGAAACCTACAAAACCTGTGCATTTTTGAAAACTAGAGACCTAGGGGAATCCAAGATGGGGTGACTTGTGGAGCTCTGATCAGGTTCTGTTACCCAGAATCCTTTGCAAACCTCAACATTTGGCTAAAAAAACACATTTTCCTCACATTTGGGTGACAGAAAGATCTGGAATCAGAGAGGAGCCACAAATTTCCTTCCACCCAGCGTTCCCCCAAGTCTCCCGATAAAAATGATACCTCACTTGTGTGGGTAGGCCTAGCTCCCGCGACAGGAAAGGCCCCAAAACGCAACGTGGACAAATCACATTTTTTGAAAGAAAACAAAGGTGTTTTTTGCAAAGTGCCTACCTGTAAATTTTGGCCTCTACCTCAGCCGGCTCCTAGGGAAACCTACCAAACCTATGCATTTTTGAAAAATAGAGAACTAGGGGAATCCAAGATGGGGTGACTTGTGGCGCTCTGACCAGGTTCTGTTACCCAGAATCCTTTGCAAACCTCGAAATTTGGCTAAAAAAACACGTTTTCCTCACATTTTGGTGACAGAAAGTTCTGGAATCAGAGAGGAGCCACAAATTTCCTTCCACCCAGCATTCCCCCAAGTCTCCCAATAAAATTGATACATCACTTGTGTGGGTAGGCCTAGTGCCCGCGACAGGAAATGCCCCAAAACGCAACGTGGACACATCACATTTTTTGAAAGAAAATAGAAGTGTTTTTTGCAAAGTGCCTACCTGTAGATTTTGGCCTCTACCTCAGCCGGCTCCTAGGGAAACCTACCAAACCTATGCATTTTTGAAAAACAGAGAACTAGGGGAATCCAAGATGGGGTGACTTGTGGCGCTCTGATCAGGTTCTGTTACCCAGAATCCTTTGCAAACCTCGAAATGTGGCTAAAAAAACACGTTTACCTCACATTTTGGTGACAGAAAGTTCTGGAATCAGAGAGAAGCCACAAATTTCCTTCCACCCAGCATTCCCCCAAGTCTCCTGATAAAAATGATACCTCACTTGTGTGGGTAGGCCTAGAGCCCGCGACAGGATATGCCCCAAAACTCAACATGGACACATCACATTTTTTGAAAGAAAACAGAGGTGTTTTTTGCAAAGTGCCAACCTGTAGAGTTTGGCCTCTAGCTCAGCCGCAACCTAGGGAAACCTACAAAACCTGTGCATTTTTGAAAACTAGAGACCTAGGGGAATCCAAGATGGGGTGACTTGTGGAGCTCTGATCAGGTTCTGTTACCCAGAATCCTTTGCAAACCTCCAAATTTGGCTAAAAAAACACATTTTCCTCACATTTTGGTGACAGAAAGATCTGGAATCAAAGAGGAGCCACAAATTTCCTTCCACCCAGCATTCCCCCAAGTCTCCTGATAAAAATGATACCTCACTTGTGTGGGTAGGCCTAGAGCCCGCAACAGGAAATGCCCCAAAACGCAACGTGGACAAATCACATTTTTTGAAAGAAAACAGAGGTGTTTTTTGCAAAGTGCCTACCTGTAGATTTTGGCCTATAGCTCAGCCGTCACCTATGGAAACCTACCAAACCTGTGCATTTTTGAAAACTAGAGACCTAGGGGAATCCAAGATGGGGTGACTTGTGGAGCTCTGACCAGGTTCTCTTACTCAGAATCCTTTGTAAACCTCAAAATGTGGCTAAAAAAACACATCTTCCTCACATTTTGGTGACAGAAAGTTCTGGAATCTGAGAGGAGCCACAAATTTCCCTCCACCCAGCGTTCCCCCAAGTCTCCCAATAAAAATGATACCTCACTTGTGTGGGTAGGCCTAGTGCCCGCGACAGGAAATGCCCCAAAACGCAAAGTGGACACATCACATTTTTTGAAAGAAAATAGAAGTGTTTTTTGCAAAGTGCCTACCTGTAGATTTTGGCCTCTACCTCAGCCGGCTCCTAGGGAAACCTACCAAACCTATGCATTTTTGAAAAACAGAGAACTAGGGGAATCCAAGATGGGGTGACTTGTGGCGCTCTGATCAGGTTCTGTTACCCAGAATCCTTTGCAAACCTCGACATGTGGCTAAAAAAACACATTTTCCTCACATTTTGGTGACAGAAAGATCTGGAATCAAAGAGGAGCCACGAATTTCCTTCCACCAAGCGTTCCCCCAAGTCTCCCGATAAAAATGATACCTCACTTGTGTGGGGCGCCCGCGACAGGAAAGGCCCCAAAACGCAACGTGGACAAATCACATTATTTGAAAGAAAACAAAGGTGTTTTTTGCAAAGTGCCTACCTGTAGAGTTTGGCCTCTAGCTCAGCCAGCACCTAGGGAAACCTACAAAACCTGTGCATTTTTGAAAACTAGAGACCTAGGGGAATCCAAGATGGGGTGACTTGTGGAGCTCTGATCAGGTTCTGTTACCCAGAATCCTTTGCAAACCTCCAAATTTGGCTAAAAAAACACATTTTCCTCACATTTGGGTGACAGAAAGATCTGGAATCAGAGAGGAGCCACAAATTTCCTTCCACCCAGCGTTCCCCCAAGTCTCCCGATAAAAATGATACCTCACTTGTGTGGGTAGGCCTAGCGCCCGCGACAGGAAAGGCCCCAAAACGCAACGTGGACAAATCACATTTTTTTTAAAGAAAACAAAGGTGTTTTTTGCAAAGTGCCTACCTGTAAATTTTGGCCTCTACCTCAGCCGGCTCCTAGGGAAACCTACCAAACCTATGCATTTTTGAAAAATAGAGAACTAGGGGAATCCAAGATGGGGTGACTTGTGGCGCTCTGACCAGGTTCTGTTACCCAGAATCCTTTGCAAACCTCGAAATTTGGCTAAAAAAACACGTTTTCCTCACATTTTGGTGACAGAAAGTTCTGGAATCAGAGAGGAGCCACAAATTTCCTTCCACCCAGCGTTCCCCCAAGTCTCCCGATAAAAATGATACCTCACTTGTGTGGGTAGGCCTAGCGCCCGCGACAGGAAAGGCCCCAAAACGCAACGTGGACAAATCACATTTTTTTAAAGAAAACAAAGGTGTTTTTTGCAAAGTGCCTACCTGTAAATTTTGGCCTCTACCTCAGCCGGCTCCTAGGGAAACCTACCAAACCTATGCATTTTTGAAAACTAGAGACCTAGGGGAATCCAAGATGGGGTGACTTGTGGAGCTCTGACCAGGTTCTCTTACTCAGAATCCTTTGTAAACCTCAAAATGTGGCTAAAAAAACACATCTTCCTCACATTTTGGTGACAGAAAGTTCTGGAATCTGAGAGGAGCCACAAATTTCCCTCCACCCAGCGTTCCCCCAAGTCTCCCAATAAAAATGATACCTCACTTGTGTGGGTAGGCCTAGTGCCCGCGACAGGAAATGCCCCAAAACGCAAAGTGGACACATCACATTTTTTGAAAGAAAATAGAAGTGTTTTTTGCAAAGTGCCTACCTGTAGATTTTGGCCTCTACCTCAGCCGGCTCCTAGGGAAACCTACCAAACCTATGCATTTTTGAAAAACAGAGAACTAGGGGAATCCAAGATGGGGTGACTTGTGGCGCTCTGATCAGGTTCTGTTACCCAGAATCCTTTGCAAACCTCGACATGTGGCTAAAAAAACACATTTTCCTCACATTTTGGTGACAGAAAGATCTGGAATCAAAGAGGAGCCACGAATTTCCTTCCACCAAGCGTTCCCCCAAGTCTCCCGATAAAAATGATACCTCACTTGTGTGGGGCGCCCGCGACAGGAAAGGCCCCAAAACGCAACGTGGACAAATCACATTATTTGAAAGAAAACAAAGGTGTTTTTTGCAAAGTGCCTACCTGTAGAGTTTGGCCTCTAGCTCAGCCAGCACCTAGGAAAACCTACAAAACCTGTGCATTTTTGAAAACTAGAGACCTAGGGGAATCCAAGATGGGGTGACTTGTGGAGCTCTGATCAGGTTCTGTTACCCAGAATCCTTTGCAAACCTCCAAATTTGGCTAAAAAAACACATTTTCCTCACATTTGGGTGACAGAAAGATCTGGAATCAGAGAGGAGCCACAAATTTCCTTCCACCCAGCGTTCCCCCAAGTCTCCCGATAAAAATGATACCTCACTTGTGTGGGTAGGCCTAGCGCCTGTGACAGGAAATGCCTAAAAACGCAACGTGGACACATCACATTTTTTTAAAGAAAATAGAGGTGTTTGTTGCAAAGTGCCTACCTGTAGATTTTGGCCTGTAGCTCAGCCGGCACCTTGGGAAACCTACTAAACCTGTGCATTTTTGAAAACTAGAGACCTAGGGGAATCCAGGATGGGGTGACTTGTGGGGCTCTGAGCAGGTTGTGTTACCCAGAATCTTTTGCAAACCTCAAAATTTGGCTAAAAAAACACATTTTCCTCAAATTTTGGTGACAGAAAGTTCTGGAATCAGAGAGGAGCCACAAATTTCCTTCCACCCAGCATTCCCCCAAGTCTCCTGATAAAAATGATACCTCACTTGTGTGGGTAGGCCTAGAGCCCGCGACAGGAAATGCCCCAAAACGCAACGTGGACACATCACATTTTTTTAAAGAAAACAGAGGTGTGTTTTGCAAAGTGCCTACCTGTAGATTTTGGCCTCTAGCTCAGCCGTCACCTAGGGAAACCTACCAAACCTGTGCATTTGTTAAAACTAGAGACCTAGGGGAATAAATGATGGGGTGACTTGTGGGGCTCTGACCAGGTTCTGTTACCCAGAATCCTTTGCAAACCTCAACATTTGGCTAAAAAAACAAATTTTCCTCACATTTTGGTGACAGAAAGTTCTGGAATCAGAGAGGAGCCTCAAATTTCCTTCCACCCAGCATTCCCCCAAGTCTCCCAATAAAATTGATACCTCACTTGTGTGGGTAGGCCTAGTGCCCGCAACAGGAAATGCCCCAAAACGCAACGTGGACACATCACATTTTTTTAAAGAAAATAGAAGTGTTTTTTGCAAAGTGCCTACCTGTAGATTTTGGCCTCTACCTCAGCCGGCTCCTAGGGAAACCTACCAAACCTATGCATTTTTGAAAAACAGAGAACTAGGGGAATCCAAGATGGGGTGACTTGTGGCGCTCTGACCAGGTTCTGTTACCCAGAATCCTTTGCAAACCTCGACATGTGGCTAAAAAAACACGTTTTCCTCACATTTTGGTGACAGAAAGTTCTGGAATCAGAGAGGAGCCACGAATTTCCTTCCACCAAGCAATCCCCCAAGTCTCCCGATAAAAATGATACCTCACTTGTGTGGGTAGGCCTAGCGCCCGCGACAGGAAAGGCCCCAAAACGCAACGTGGACAAATCACATTTTTTGAAAGAAAACAAAGGTGTTTTTTGCAAAGTGCCTACCTGTAGAGTTTGGCCTCTAGCTCAGCCGACACCTCGGGAAACCTACAAAACCTGTGCATTTTTGAAAACTAGAGACCTAGGGGAATCCAAGATGGGGTGACTTGTGGAGCTCTGATCAGGTTCTGTTACCCAGAATCCTTTGCAAACCTCCAAATGTGGCTAAAAAAACACATTTTCCTCACATTTGGGTGACAGAAAGATCTGGAATCAGAGAGGAGCCACAAATTTCCTTCCACCCAGCGTTCCCCCAAGTCTCCCGATAAAAATGATACCTCACTTGTGTGGGTAGGCCTAGCGCCCGCGACAGGAAATGCCCCAAAACGCAACGTGGACACATCACATTTTTTGAAAGAAAATAGAAGTGTTTTTTGCAAAGTGCCTACCTGTAGATTTTGGCCTCTACCTCAGCCGGCTCCTAGGGAAACCTACCAAACCTATGCATTTTTAAAAACAGAGAACTAGGGGAATCCAAGATGGGGTGACTTGTGGCGCTCTGATCAGGTTCTGTTACCCAAAATCCTTTGCAAACCTCGAAATGTGGCTAAAAAAACACGTTTACCTCACATTTTGGTGACAGAAAGTTCTGGAATCAGAGAGAAGCCACAAATTTCCTTCCACCCAGCATTCCCCCAAGTCTCCTGATAAAAATGATACCTCACTTGTGTGGGTAGGCCTAGAGCCCGCGACAGGATATGCCCCAAAACGCAACGTGGACAAATCACATTATTTGAAAGAAAACAAAGGTGTTTTTTGCAAAGTGCCTACCTGTAGAGTTTGGCCTCTAGCTCAGCCAGCACCTAGGGAAACGTACAAAACCTGTGCATTTTTGAAAACTAGAGACCTAGGGGAATCCAAGATGGGGTGACTTGTGGAGCTCTGATCAGGTTCTGTTACCCAGAATCCTTTGCAAACCTCCAAATTTGGCTAAAAAAACACATTTTCCTCACATTTGGGTGACAGAAAGATCTGGAATCAGAGAGGAGCCACAAATTTCCTTCCACCCAGCGTTCCCCCAAGTCTCCCGATAAAAATGATACCTCACTTGTGTGGGTAGGCCTAGCTCCCGCGACAGGAAAGGCCCCAAAACGCAACGTGGACAAATCACATTTTTTGAAAGAAAACAAAGGTGTTTTTTGCAAAGTGCCTACCTGTAAATTTTGGACTCCACCTCAGCCGGCTCCTAGGGAAACCTACCAAACCTATGCATTTTTGAAAAATAGAGAACTAGGGGAATCCAAGATGGGGTGACTTGTGGCGCTCTGACCAGGTTCTGTTACCCAGAATCCTTTGCAAACCTCGAAATTTGGCTAAAAAAACACGTTTTCCTCACATTTTGGTGACAGAAAGTTCTGGAATCAGAGAGGAGCCACAAATTTCCTTCCACCCAGCATTCCCCCAAGTCTCCCAATAAAATTGATACATCACTTGTGTGGGTAGGCCTAGTGCCCGCGACAGGAAATGCCCCAAAACGCAACGTGGACACATCACATTTTTTGAAAGAAAATAGAAGTGTTTTTTGCAAAGTGCCTACCTGTAGATTTTGGCCTCTACCTCAGCCGGCTCCTAGGGAAACCTACCAAACCTATGCATTTTTGAAAAACAGAGAACTAGGGGAATCCAAGATGGGGTGACTTGTGGCGCTCTGATCAGGTTCTGTTACCCAGAATCCTTTGCAAACCTCGAAATGTGGCTAAAAAAACACGTTTACCTCACATTTTGGTGACAGAAAGTTCTGGAATCAGAGAGAAGCCACAAATTTCCTTCCACCCAGCATTCCCCCAAGTCTCCTGATAAAAATGATACCTCACTTGTGTGGGTAGGCCTAGAGCCCGCGACAGGATATGCCCCAAAACTCAACATGGACACATCACATTTTTTGAAAGAAAACAGAGGTGTTTTTTGCAAAGTGCCAACCTGTAGAGTTTGGCCTCTAGCTCAGCCGCAACCTAGGGAAACCTACAAAACCTGTGCATTTTTGAAAACTAGAGACCTAGGGGAATCCAAGATGGGGTGACTTGTGGAGCTCTGATCAGGTTCTGTTACCCAGAATCCTTTGCAAACCTCCAAATTTGGCTAAAAAAACACATTTTCCTCACATTTTGGTGACAGAAAGATCTGGAATCAAAGAGGAGCCACAAATTTCCTTCCACCCAGCATTCCCCCAAGTCTCCTGATAAAAATGATACCTCACTTGTGTGGGTAGGCCTAGAGCCCGCAACAGGAAATGCCCCAAAACGCAACGTGGACAAATCACATTTTTTGAAAGAAAACAGAGGTGTTTTTTGCAAAGTGCCTACCTGTAGATTTTGGCCTATAGCTCAGCCGTCACCTATGGAAACCTACCAAACCTGTGCATTTTTGAAAACTAGAGACCTAGGGGAATCCAAGATGGGGTGACTTGTGGAGCTCTGACCAGGTTCTCTTACTCAGAATCCTTTGTAAACCTCAAAATGTGGCTAAAAAAACACATCTTCCTCACATTTTGGTGACAGAAAGTTCTGGAATCTGAGAGGAGCCACAAATTTCCCTCCACCCAGCGTTCCCCCAAGTCTCCCAATAAAAATGATACCTCACTTGTGTGGGTAGGCCTAGTGCCCGCGACAGGAAATGCCCCAAAACGCAAAGTGGACACATCACATTTTTTGAAAGAAAATAGAAGTGTTTTTTGCAAAGTGCCTACCTGTAGATTTTGGCCTCTACCTCAGCCGGCTCCTAGGGAAACCTACCAAACCTATGCATTTTTGAAAAACAGAGAACTAGGGGAATCCAAGATGGGGTGACTTGTGGCGCTCTGATCAGGTTCTGTTACCCAGAATCCTTTGCAAACCTCGACATGTGGCTAAAAAAACACATTTTCCTCACATTTTGGTGACAGAAAGATCTGGAATCAAAGAGGAGCCACGAATTTCCTTCCACCAAGCGTTCCCCCAAGTCTCCCGATAAAAATGATACCTCACTTGTGTGGGGCGCCTGCGACAGGAAAGGCCCCAAAACGCAACGTGGACAAATCACATTATTTGAAAGAAAACAAAGGTGTTTTTTGCAAAGTGCCTACCTGTAGAGTTTGGCCTCTAGCTCAGCCAGCACCTAGGGAAACCTACAAAACCTGTGCATTTTTGAAAACTAGAGACCTAGGGGAATCCAAGATGGGGTGACTTGTGGAGCTCTGATCAGGTTCTGTTACCCAGAATCCTTTGCAAACCTCCAAATTTGGCTAAAAAAACACATTTTCCTCACATTTGGGTGACAGAAAGATCTGGAATCAGAGAGGAGCCACAAATTTCCTTCCACCCAGCGTTCCCCCAAGTCTCCCGATAAAAATGATACCTCACTTGTGTGGGTAGGCCTAGCGCCCGCGACAGGAAAGGCCCCAAAACGCAACGTGGACAAATCACATTTTTTTTAAAGAAAACAAAGGTGTTTTTTGCAAAGTGCCTACCTGTAAATTTTGGCCTCTACCTCAGCCGGCTCCTAGGGAAACCTACCAAACCTATGCATTTTTGAAAAATAGAGAACTAGGGGAATCCAAGATGGGGTGACTTGTGGCGCTCTGACCAGGTTCTGTTACCCAGAATCCTTTGCAAACCTCGAAATTTGGCTAAAAAAACACGTTTTCCTCACATTTTGGTGACAGAAAGTTCTGGAATCAGAGAGGAGCCACAAATTTCCTTCCACCCAGCGTTCCCCCAAGTCTCCCGATAAAAATGATACCTCACTTGTGTGGGTAGGCCTAGCGCCCGCGACAGGAAAGGCCCCAAAACGCAACGTGGACAAATCACATTTTTTTAAAGAAAACAAAGGTGTTTTTTGCAAAGTGCCTACCTGTAAATTTTGGCCTCTACCTCAGCCGGCTCCTAGGGAAACCTACCAAACCTATGCATTTTTGAAAACTAGAGACCTAGGGGAATCCAAGATGGGGTGACTTGTGGAGCTCTGACCAGGTTCTCTTACTCAGAATCCTTTGTAAACCTCAAAATGTGGCTAAAAAAACACATCTTCCTCACATTTTGGTGACAGAAAGTTCTGGAATCTGAGAGGAGCCACAAATTTCCCTCCACCCAGCGTTCCCCCAAGTCTCCCAATAAAAATGATACCTCACTTGTGTGGGTAGGCCTAGTGCCCGCGACAGGAAATGCCCCAAAACGCAAAGTGGACACATCACATTTTTTGAAAGAAAATAGAAGTGTTTTTTGCAAAGTGCCTACCTGTAGATTTTGGCCTCTACCTCAGCCGGCTCCTAGGGAAACCTACCAAACCTAGGCATTTTTGAAAAACAGAGAACTAGGGGAATCCAAGATGGGGTGACTTGTGGCGCTCTGATCAGGTTCTGTTACCCAGAATCCTTTGCAAACCTCGACATGTGGCTAAAAAAACACATTTTCCTCACATTTTGGTGACAGAAAGATCTGGAATCAAAGAGGAGCCACGAATTTCCTTCCACCAAGCGTTCCCCCAAGTCTCCCGATAAAAATGATACCTCACTTGTGTGGGGCGCCCGCGACAGGAAAGGCCCCAAAACGCAACGTGGACAAATCACATTATTTGAAAGAAAACAAAGGTGTTTTTTGCAAAGTGCCTACCTGTAGAGTTTGGCCTCTAGCTCAGCCAGCACCTAGGAAAACCTACAAAACCTGTGCATTTTTGAAAACTAGAGACCTAGGGGAATCCAAGATGGGGTGACTTGTGGAGCTCTGATCAGGTTCTGTTACCCAGAATCCTTTGCAAACCTCCAAATTTGGCTAAAAAAACACATTTTCCTCACATTTGGGTGACAGAAAGATCTGGAATCAGAGAGGAGCCACAAATTTCCTTCCACCCAGCGTTCCCCCAAGTCTCCCGATAAAAATGATACCTCACTTGTGTGGGTCGGCCTAGCGCCCGCGACAGGAAAGGCCCCAAAACGCAACGTGGACAAATCACATTTTTTTTAAAGAAAACAAAGGTGTTTTTTGCAAAGTGCCTACCTGTAAATTTTGGCCTCTACCTCAGCCGGCTCCTAGGGAAACCTACCAAACCTATGCATTTTTGAAAAATAGAGAACTAGGGGAATCCAAGATGGGGTGACTTGTGGCGCTCTGACCAGGTTCTGTTACCCAGAATCCTTGGCAAACCTCGAAATTTGGCTAAAAAAACACGTTTTCCTCACATTTTGGTGACAGAAAGTTCTGGAATCAGAGAGGAGCCACAAATTTCCTTCCACCCAGCATTCCCCCAAGTCTCCTGATAAAAATGATACCTCACTTGTGTGGGTAGGCCTAGAGCCCGCAACAGGAAATGCCCCAAAACGCAACGTGGACAAATCACATTTTTTTAAAGAAAACAGAGGTGTTTTTTGCAAAGTGCCTACCTGTAGATTTTGGCCTCTAGCTCAGCCGGCACCTAGGGAAACCTACCAAACCTGTGCATTTGTTAAAACTAGAGACCTAGGGGAATCCAAGATGGGGTGACTTGTGGGGCTCTGACCAGGTTCTGTTACCCAGAATCCTTTGCAAACCTCAACATTTGGCTAAAAAAACAAATTTTCCTCACATTTTGGTGACAGAAAGTTCTGGAATCAGAGAGGAGCCACAAATTTCCTTCCACCCAGCATTCCCCCAAGTCTCCCAATAAAATTGATACCTCACTTGTGTGGGTAGGCCTAGTGCCCGCAACAGGAAATGCCCCAAAACGCAACGTGGACAAATCACATTTTTTGAAAGAAAACAGAGGTGTTTTTTGCAAAGTGCCTACCTGTAGATTTTGGCCTCTACCTCATCCGGCTCCTAGGGAAACCTACCAAACCTATGCATTTTTGAAAAATAGAGAACTAGGGGAATCCAAGATGGGGTGACTTGTGGCGCTCTGACCAGGTTCTGTTACCCAGAATCCTTTGCAAACCTCGAAATTTGGCTAAAAAAACACGTTTTCCTCACATTTTGGTGACAGAAAGTTCTGGAATCAGAGAGGAGCCACAAATTTCCTTCCACCCAGCATTCCCCCAAGTCTCCCAATAAAATTGATACATCACTTGTGTGGGTAGGCCTAGTGACCGCGACAGGAAATGCCCCAAAACGCAACGTGGACACATCACATTTTTTGAAAAAAAATAGAAGTGTTTTTTGCAAAGTGCCTACCTGTAGATTTTGGCCTCTAGCTCAGCCGGCACCTAGGGAAACCTACCAAACCTGTGCATTTTTTAAAACTAGAGACCTAGGGGAATCCAAGATGGGGTGACCTGTGGGGCTCTGAGCAGGTTGTGTTACCCAGAATCTTTTGCAAACCTCAAAATTTGACTAAACAAAACATATTTTTCTCACATTTTGGTGACAGAAAGTTCTGGAATCAGAGAGCAGCCACAAATTTCCTTCCATACAGCGTTCCCCCAAGTCTCCCGATAAAAATGATACCTCACTTGTGTGGGTAGGCCTAGCGCCTGTGACAGGAAATGCCTAAAAACGCAACATGGACACATCACATTTTTTTAAAGAAAATAGAGGAGTTTGTTGCAAAGTGCCTACCTGTAGATTTTGGCCTGTAGCTCAGCCGGCACCTAGGGAAACCTACCAAACCTGTGCATTTTTTAAAACTAGAGACCTAGGGGAATCCAAGATGGGGTGACTTGTGGGGCTCTGAGCAGGTTGTGTTACCCAGAATCTTTTGCAAACCTCAAAATTTGACTAAACAAAACATATTTTTCTCACATTTTGGTGACAGAAAGTTCTGGAATCAGAGAGCAGCCACAAATTTCCTTCCATCCAGCGTTCCCCCAAGTCTCCCGATAAAAATGATACCTCACTTGTGTGGGTAGGCCTAGCGCCTGTGACAGGAAATGCCTAAAAACGCAACGTGGACACATCACATTTTTTTAAAGAAAACAGAGGTGTTTTTTGCAAAGTGCCTACCTGTAGATTTTGGCCTCTAGCTCAGCCGGCACCTAGGGAAACCTACCAAACCTGTGCATTTGTTAAAACTAGAGACCTAGGGGAATCCAAGATGGGGTGACTTGTGGGGCTCTGACCAGGTTCTGTTACCCAGAATCCTTTGCAAACCTCAACATTTGGCTAAAAAAACAAATTTTCCTCAAATTTTGGTGACAGAAAGTTCTGGAATCAGAGAGGAGCCACAAATTTCCTTCCACCCAGCATTCCCCCAAGTCTCCCAATAAAATTGATACCTCACTTGTGTGGGTAGGCCTAGTGCCCGCAACAGGAAATGCCCCAAAACGCAACGTGGACAAATCACATTTTTTGAAAGAAAACAGAGGTGTTTTTTGCAAAGTGCCTACCTGTAGATTTTGGCCTCTACCTCAGCCGGCTCCTAGGGAAACCTACCAAACCTATGCATTTTTGAAAAATAGAGAACTAAGGGAATCCAAGATGGGGTGACTTGTGGCGCTCTGACCAGGTTCTGTTACCCAGAATCCTTTGCAAACCTCGAAATTTGGCTAAAAAAACACGTTTTCCTCACATTTTGGTGACAGAAAGTTCTGGAATCAGAGAGGAGCCACAAATTTCCTTCCACCCAGCATTCCCCCAAGTCTCCCAATAAAATTGATACATCACTTGTGTGGGTAGGCCTAGTGACCGCGACAGGAAATGCCCCAAAACGCAACGTGGACACATCAAATTTTTTGAAAAAAAATAGAAGTGTTTTTTGCAAAGTGCCTACCTGTAGATTTTGGCCTCTAGCTCAGCCGGCACCTAGGGAAACCTACCAAACCTGTGCATTTTTTAAAACTAGAGACCTAGGGGAATCCAAGATGGGGTGACCTGTGGGGCTCTGAGCAGGTTGTGTTACCCAGAATCTTTTGCAAACCTCAAAATTTGACTAAACAAAACATATTTTTCTCACATTTTGGTGACAGAAAGTTCTGGAATCAGAGAGCAGCCACAAATTTCCTTCCATCCAGCGTTCCCCCAAGTCTCCCGATAAAAATGATACCTCACTTGTGTGGGTAGGCCTAGCGCCTGTGACAGGAAATGCCTAAAAACGCAACATGGACACATCACATTTTTTTAAAGAAAATAGAGGAGTTTGTTGCAAAGTGCCTACCTGTAGATTTTGGCCTCTAGCTCAGCCGGCACCTTGGGAAACCTACTAAACCTGTGCATTTTTGAAAACTAGAGACCTAGGGGAATCCAGGATGGGGTGACTTGTGGGGCTCTGACCAGGTTCTGTTACCCAGAATCCTTTGCAAACCTCAACATTTGGCTAAAAAAACACATTTTCCTCACATTTTGGTGACAGAAAGTTCTGGAATCTGAGAGGAGCCACAAATTTCCCTCCACCCAGCGTTCCCCCAAGTCTCCCAATAAAAATGATACCTCACTTGTGTGGGTAGGCCCAGCGCCTGCGACAGGAAAGGCCCCAAAACGCAACGTGGACACATCACATTTTTTGAAAGAAAACAGAGGTGTTTTTTGCAAAGTGCCTACCTGTAGATTTTGGCCTCTAGCTCAGCCGGCACCTAGGGAAACCTACCAAACCTGTGCATTTGTTAAAACTAGAGACCTAGGGGAATCCAAGATGGGGTGACTTGTGGGGCTCTGACCAGGTTCTGTTACCCAGAATCCTTTGCAAACCTCAACATTTGGCTAAAAAAACAAATTTTCCTCACATTTTGGTGACAGAAAGTTCTGGAATCAGAGAGGAGCCACAAATTTCCTTCCACCCAGCATTCCCCCAAGTCTCCCAATAAAATTGATACCTCACTTGTGTGGGTAGGCCTAGTGCCCGCAACAGGAAATGCCCCAAAACGCAACGTGGACAAATCACATTTTTTGAAAGAAAACAGAGGTGTTTTTTGCAAAGTGCCTACCTGTAGATTTTGTCCTATAGCTCAGCCGTCACCTATGGAAACCTACCAAACCTGTGCATTTTTGAAAACTAGAGACCTAGGGAAATCCAAGATGGGGTGACTTGTGGGGCTCTGACCAGGTTCTGTTACCCAGAATCCTTTGCAAACCTCAACATTTGGCTAAAAAAACAAATTTTCCTCACATTTTGGTGACAGAAAGTTCTGGAATCAGAGAGGAGCCACAAATTTCCTTCCACCCAGCATTCCCCCAAGTCTCCCAATAAAATTGATACCTCACTTGTGTGGGTAGGCCTAGAGCCCGCGACAGGAAATGCCCCAAAACGCAACGTGGACAAATCACATTTTTTGAAAGAAAACAGAGGTGTTTCTTGCAAAGTGCCTACCTGTAGATTTTGGCCTATAGCTCAGCCGTCACCTATGGAAACCTACCAAACCTGTGCATTTTTGAAAACTAGAGACCTAGGGAAATCCAAGATGGGGTGACTTGTGGGGCTCTGACCAGGTTCTGTTACTCAGAATCCTTTGTAAACCTCAAAATGTGGCTAAACAAACACATCTTCCTCACATTTTGGTGCCAGAAAGTTCTGGAATCTGAGAGGAGCCACAAATTTCCCTCCACCCAGCGTTCCCCCAAGTCTCCCAATAAAAATGATACCTCACTTGTGTGGGTAGGCCTAGTGCCCGCGACAGGAAATGCCCCAAAACGCAACGTAGACACATCACATTTTTTGAAAGAAAATAGAAGTGTTTTTTGCAAAGTGCCTACCTGTAGATTTTGGCCTCTACCTCAGCCGGCTCCTAGGGAAACCTACCAAACCTATGCATTTTTGAAAAACAGAGAACTAGGGGAATCCAAGATGGGGTGACTTGTGGCGCTCTGATCAGGTTCTGTTACCCAGAATCCTTTGCAAACCTCGAAATGTGGCTAAAAAAACACGTTTACCTCACATTTTGGTGACAGAAAGTTCTGGAATCAGAGAGAAGCCACAAATTTCCTTCCACCCAGCATTCCCCCAAGTCTCCTGATAAAAATGATACCTCACTTGTGTGGGTAGGCCTAGAGCCCGCGACAGGATATGCCCCAAAACTCAACATGGACACATCACATTTTTTGAAAGAAAACAGAGGTGTTTTTTGCAAAGTGCCTACCTGTAGATTTTGGCCTCTAGCTCAGCCGGCACCTAGGGAAACCTACCAAACCTGTGCATTTTTTTAAACTAGAGACCTAGGGGAATCCAGGATGGGGTGACTTGTGGGGCTCTGAGCAGGTTGTGTTACCCAGAATCTTTTGCAAACCTCAAAATTTGGCTAAAAAAACACATTTTCCTCACATTTTGGTGACAGAAATATCTGGAATCAAAGAGGAGCCACAAATTTCCTTACACCAAGCATTCCCCCAAGTCTCCCGATAAAAATGACACCTCACTAGTGTGGGTAGGCCTAGCGCCCGCGACAGGAAAGGCCCCAAAACGCAACGTGGACAAATCACATTTTTTGAAAGAAACAAAGGTGTTTTTTGCAAAGTGCCTACCTGTAGATTTTGGCCTCTAGCTCAGCCGGCACCTAGGGAAACCTACCAAACCTGTGCATTTTTTAAAACTAGAGACCTAGGGGAATCCAAGATGGGGTGACTTGTGGGGCTCTGAGCAGGATGTGTTACCCAGAATCTTTTGCAAACCTCAAAATTTGACTAAACAAAACATATTTTTCTCACATTTTGGTGACAGAAAGTTCTGGAATCAGAGAGCAGCCACAAATTTCCTTCCATCCAGCGTTCCCCCAAGTCTCCCGATAAAAATGATACCTCACTTGTGTGGGTAGGCCTAGCGCCTGTGACAGGAAATGCCTAAAAACGCAACGTGGACACATCACATTTTTTTAAAGAAAATAGAGGTGTTTGTTGCAAAGTGCCTACCTGTAGATTTTGGCCTGTAGCTCAGCCGGCACCTTGGGAAACCTACTAAACCTGTGCATTTTTGAAAACTAGAGACCTAGGGGAATCCAGGATGGGGTGACTTGTGGGGCTCTGAGCAGGTTGTGTTACCCAGAATCTTTTGCAAACCTCAAAATTTGGCTAAAAAAACACATTTTCCTCAAATTTTGGTGACAGAAAGTTCTGGAATCAGAGAGGAGCCACAAATTTCCTTCCACCCAGCATTCCCCCAAGTCTCCTGATAAAAATGATACCTCACTTGTGTGGGTAGGCCTAGAGCCCGCGACAGGAAATGCCCCAAAACGCAACGTGAACACATCACATTTTTTTAATGAAAACAGAGGTGTGTTTTGCAAAGTGCCTACCTGTAGATTTTGGCCTCTAGCTCAGCCGTCACCTAGGGAAACCTACCAAACCTGTGCATTTGTTAAAACTAGAGACCTAGGGGAATAAATGATGGGGTGACTTGTGGGGCTCTGACCAGGTTCTGTTACCCAGAATCCTTTGCAAACCTCAACATTTGGCTAAAAAAACAAATTTTCCTCACATTTTGGTGACAGAAAGTTCTGGAATCAGAGAGGAGCCACAAATTTCCTTCCACCCAGCATTCCCCCAAGTCTCCCAATAAAATTGATACCTCACTTGTGTGGGTAGGCCTAGTGCCCGCAACAGGAAATGCCCCAAAACACAACGTGGACACATCACATTTTTTTAAAGAAAATAGAAGTGTTTTTTGCAAAGTGCCTACCTGTAGGTTTTGGCCTCTAGTTCAGCCGGCACCTAGGGAAACCTACCAAACCACTGCATTTTTTAAAACTAGAGACCTAGGGGAATCCAAGATGGGGTGACCTGTGGGGCTCTGAGCAGGTTGTGTTACCCAGAATCTTTTGCAAACTTCAAAATTTGACTAAACAAAACATATTTTTCTCACATTTTGGTGACAGAAAGTTCTGGAATCAGAGAGCAGCCACAAATTTCCTTCCATCCAGCGTTCCCCCAAGTCTCCCGATAAAAATGATACCTCACTTGTGTGGGTAGGCCTAGCGCCTGTGACAGGAAATGCCTAAAAACGCAACATGGACACATCACATTTTTTTAAAGAAAATAGAGGAGTTTGTTGCAAAGTGCCTACCTGTAGATTTTGGCCTGTAGCTCAGCCGGCACCTTGGGAATCCTACTAAACCTGTGCATTTTTGAAAACTAGAGACCTAGGGGAATCCAGGATGGGGTGACTTGTGGGGCTCTGAGCAGGTTGTGTTACCCAGAATCTTTTGCAAACCTCAAAATTTGGCTAAAAAAAATTATTTTCCTCAAATTTTGGTGACAGAAAGTTCTGGAATCAGAGAGGAGACACAAATTTCCTTCCACCCAGCATTCCCCCAAGTCTCCTGATAAAAATGATACCTCACTTGTGTGGGTAGGCCTAGAGCCCGCGACAGGAAATGCCCCAAAACGCAACGTGGACACATCACATTTTTTTAAAGAAAACAGAGGTGTGTTTTGCAAAGTGCCTACCTGTAGATTTTGGCCTCTAGCTCAGCCGGCACCTAGGGAAACCTACCAAACCTGTGCATTTTTTAAAACTAGAGACCTAGGGGAATCCAAGATGGGGTGACTTGTGGGGCTCTGACCAGGTTCTGTTACTCAGAATCCTTTGTAAACCTCAAAATTTAGCTAAAAAAACACATTTTCCTCACATTTTGGTGACAGAAAGTTCTGGAATCAGAGAGGAGCCACAAATTTCCTTCCACCCAGCATTCCCCCAAGTCTCCCAATAAAATTGATACCTCACTTGTGTGGGTAGGCCTAGAGCCCGCGACAGGAAATGCCCCAAAACGCAACGTGGACAAATCACATTTTTTGAAAGAAAACAGAGGTGTTTTTTGCAAAGTGCCTACCTGTAGATTTTGGCCTATAGCTCAGCCGTCACCTATGGAAACCTACCAAACCTGTGCATTTTTGAAAACTAGAGACCTAGGGAAATCCAAGATGGGGTGACTTGTGGGGCTCTGACCAGGTTCTGTTACTCAGAATCCTTTGTAAACCTCAAAATGTGGCTAAACAAACACATCTTCCTCACATTTTGGTGCCAGAAAGTTCTGGAATCTGAGAGGAGCCACAAATTTCCCTCCACCCAGCGTTCCCCCAAGTCTCCCAATAAAAATGATACCTCACTTGTGTGGGTAGGCCTAGTGCCCGCGACAGGAAATGCCCCAAAACGCAACGTGGACACATCACATTTTTTGAAAGAAAATAGAAGTGTTTTTTGCAAAGTGCCTACCTGTAGATTTTGGCCTCTACCTCAGCCGGCTCCTAGGGAAACCTACCAAACCTATGCATTTTTGAAAAACAGAGAACTAGGGGAATCCAAGATGGGGTGACTTGTGGCGCTCTGATCAGGTTCTGTTACCCAGAATCCTTTGCAAACCTCGAAATGTGGCTAAAAAAACACGTTTACCTCATATTTTGGTGACAGAAAGTTCTGGAATCAGAGAGAAGCCACAAATTTCCTTCCACCCAGCATTCCCCCAAGTCTCCTGATAAAAATGATACCTCACTTGTGTGGGTAGGCCTAGAGCCCGCGACAGGATATGCCCCAAAACTCAACATGGACACATCACATTTTTTGAAAGAAAACAGAGGTGTTTTTTGCAAAGTGCCTACCTGTAGATTTTGGCCTCTAGCTCAGCCGGCACCTAGGGAAACCTACCAAACCTGTGCATTTTTTTAAACTAGAGACCTAGGGGAATCCAGGATGGGGTGACTTGTGGGGCTCTGAGCAGGTTGTGTTACCCAGAATCTTTTGCAAACCTCAAAATTTGGCTAAAAAAACACATTTTCCTCACATTTTGGTGACAGAAAGATCTGGAATCAAAGAGGAGCCACAAATTTCCTTACAGCAAGCATTCCCCCAAGTCTCCCGATAAAAATGACACCTCACTAGTGTGGGTAGGCCTAGCGCCCGCGACAGGAAAGGCCCCAAAACGCAACGTGGACAAATCACATTTTTTGAAAGAAAACAAAGGTGTTTTTTGCAAAGTGCCAACATGTAGAGTTTGGACTCTAGCTCAGCCGGAACCTAGGGAAACATACAAAACCTGTGCATTTTTGAAAACTAGAGACCTAGGGGAATCCAAGATGGGGTGACTTGTGGAGCTCTGATCAGGTTCTGTTACCCAGAATCCTTTGCAAACCTCCAAATTTGGCTAAAAAAACACATTTTCCTCACATTTGGGTGACAGAAAGATCTGGAATCAGAGAGGAGCCACAAATTTCCTTCCACCCAGCATTCCCCCAAGTCTCCCAATAAAATTGATACATCACTTGTGTGGGTAGGCCTAGTGACCGCGACAGGAAATGCCCCAAAACGCAACGTGGACACATCACATTTTTTGAAAAAAAATAGAAGTGTTTTTTGCAAAGTGCCTACCTGTAGATTTTGGCCTCTAGCTCAGCCGGCACCTAGGGAAACCTACCAAACCTGTGCATTTTTTAAAACTAGAGACCTAGGGGAATCCAAGATGGGGTGACTTGTGGTGCTCTGAGCAGGTTGTGTTACCCAGAATCTTTTGCAAACCTCAAAATTTGACTAAACAAAACATATTTTTCTCACATTTTGGTGACAGAAAGTTCTGGAATCAGAGAGCAGCCACAAATTTCCTTCCATCCAGCGTTCCCCCAAGTCTCCCGATAAAAATGATACCTCACTTGTGTGGGTAGGCCTAGCGCCTGTGACAGGAAATGCCTAAAAACGCAACGTGGACACATCACATTTTTTTAAAGAAAATAGAGGTGTTTGTTGCAAAGTGCCTACCTGTAGATTTTGGCCTGTAGCTCAGCCGGCACCTTGGGAAACCTACTAAACCTGTGCATTTTTGAAAACTAGAGACCTAGGGGAATCCAGGATGGGGTGACTTGTGGGGCTCTGAGCAGGTTGTGTTACCCAGAATCTTTTGCAAACCTCAAAATTTGGCTAAAAAAACACATTTTCCTCAAATTTTGGTGACAGAAAGTTCTGGAATCAGAGAGGAGCCACAAATTTCCTTCCACCCAGCATTCCCCCAAGTCTCCTGATAAAAATGATACCTCACTTGTGTGGGTAGGCCTAGAGCCCGCGACAGGAAATGCCCCAAAACGCAACGTGGACACATCACATTTTTTTAAAGAAAACAGAGGTGTGTTTTGCAAAGTGCCTACCTGTAGATTTTGGCCTCTAGCTCAGCCGTCACCTAGGGAAACCTACCAAACCTGTGCATTTGTTAAAACTAGAGACCTAGGGGAATAAATGATGGGGTGACTTGTGGGGCTCTGACCAGGTTCTGTTACCCAGAATCCTTTGCAAACCTCAACATTTGGCTAAAAAAACAAATTTTCCTCACATTTTGGTGACAGAAAGTTCTGGAATCAGAGAGGAGCCTCAAATTTCCTTCCACCCAGCATTCCCCCAAGTCTCCCAATAAAATTGATACCTCACTTGTGTGGGTAGGCCTAGTGCCCGCAACAGGAAATGCCCCAAAACGCAACGTGGACACATCACATTTTTTTAAAGAAAATAGAAGTGTTTTTTGCAAAGTGCCTACCTGTAGATTTTGGCCTCTACCTCAGCCGGCTCCTAGGGAAACCTACCAAACCTATGCATTTTTGAAAAACAGAGAACTAGGGGAATCCAAGATGGGGTGACTTGTGGCGCTCTGACCAGGTTCTGTTACCCAGAATCCTTTGCAAACCTCGACATGTGGCTAAAAAAACACGTTTTCCTCACATTTTGGTGACAGAAAGTTCTGGAATCAGAGAGGAGCCACGAATTTCCTTCCACCAAGCAATCCCCCAAGTCTCCCGATAAAAATGATACCTCACTTGTGTGGGTAGGCCTAGCGCCCGCGACAGGAAAGGCCCCAAAACGCAACGTGGACAAATCACATTTTTTGAAAGAAAACAAAGGTGTTTTTTGCAAAGTGCCTACCTGTAGAGTTTGGCCTCTAGCTCAGCCGACACCTCGGGAAACCTACAAAACCTGTGCATTTTTGAAAACTAGAGACCTAGGGGAATCCAAGATGGGGTGACTTGTGGAGCTCTGATCAGGTTCTGTTACCCAGAATCCTTTGCAAACCTCCAAATGTGGCTAAAAAAACACATTTTCCTCACATTTGGGTGACAGAAAGATCTGGAATCAGAGAGGAGCCACAAATTTCCTTCCACCCAGCGTTCCCCCAAGTCTCCCGATAAAAATGATACCTCACTTGTGTGGGTAGGCCTAGCGCCCGCGACAGGAAATGCCCCAAAACGCAACGTGGACACATCACATTTTTTGAAAGAAAATAGAAGTGTTTTTTGCAAAGTGCCTACCTGTAGATTTTGGCCTCTACCTCAGCCGGCTCCTAGGGAAACCTACCAAACCTATGCATTTTTAAAAACAGAGAACTAGGGGAATCCAAGATGGGGTGACTTGTGGCGCTCTGATCAGGTTCTGTTACCCAGAATCCTTTGCAAACCTCGAAATGTGGCTAAAAAAACACGTTTACCTCACATTTTGGTGACAGAAAGTTCTGGAATCAGAGAGAAGCCACAAATTTCCTTCCACCCAGCATTCCCCCAAGTCTCCTGATAAAAATGATACCTCACTTGTGTGGGTAGGCCTAGAGCCCGCGACAGGATATGCCCCAAAACGCAACGTGGACAAATCACATTATTTGAAAGAAAACAAAGGTGTTTTTTGCAAAGTGCCTACCTGTAGAGTTTGGCCTCTAGCTCAGCCAGCACCTAGGGAAACCTACAAAACCTGTGCATTTTTGAAAACTAGAGACCTAGGGGAATCCAAGATGGGGTGACTTGTGGAGCTCTGATCAGGTTCTGTTACCCAGAATCCTTTGCAAACCTCAACATTTGGCTAAAAAAACACATTTTCCTCACATTTGGGTGACAGAAAGATCTGGAATCAGAGAGGAGCCACAAATTTCCTTCCACCCAGCGTTCCCCCAAGTCTCCCGATAAAAATGATACCTCACTTGTGTGGGTAGGCCTAGCTCCCGCGACAGGAAAGGCCCCAAAACGCAACGTGGACAAATCACATTTTTTGAAAGAAAACAAAGGTGTTTTTTGCAAAGTGCCTACCTGTAAATTTTGGCCTCTACCTCAGCCGGCTCCTAGGGAAACCTACCAAACCTATGCATTTTTGAAAAATAGAGAACTAGGGGAATCCAAGATGGGGTGACTTGTGGCGCTCTGACCAGGTTCTGTTACCCAGAATCCTTTGCAAACCTCGAAATTTGGCTAAAAAAACACGTTTTCCTCACATTTTGGTGACAGAAAGTTCTGGAATCAGAGAGGAGCCACAAATTTCCTTCCACCCAGCATTCCCCCAAGTCTCCCAATAAAATTGATACATCACTTGTGTGGGTAGGCCTAGTGCCCGCGACAGGAAATGCCCCAAAACGCAACGTGGACACATCACATTTTTTGAAAGAAAATAGAAGTGTTTTTTGCAAAGTGCCTACCTGTAGATTTTGGCCTCTACCTCAGCCGGCTCCTAGGGAAACCTACCAAACCTATGCATTTTTGAAAAACAGAGAACTAGGGGAATCCAAGATGGGGTGACTTGTGGCGCTCTGATCAGGTTCTGTTACCCAGAATCCTTTGCAAACCTCGAAATGTGGCTAAAAAAACACGTTTACCTCACATTTTGGTGACAGAAAGTTCTGGAATCAGAGAGAAGCCACAAATTTCCTTCCACCCAGCATTCCCCCAAGTCTCCTGATAAAAATGATACCTCACTTGTGTGGGTAGGCCTAGAGCCCGCGACAGGATATGCCCCAAAACTCAACATGGACACATCACATTTTTTGAAAGAAAACAGAGGTGTTTTTTGCAAAGTGCCAACCTGTAGAGTTTGGCCTCTAGCTCAGCCGCAACCTAGGGAAACCTACAAAACCTGTGCATTTTTGAAAACTAGAGACCTAGGGGAATCCAAGATGGGGTGACTTGTGGAGCTCTGATCAGGTTCTGTTACCCAGAATCCTTTGCAAACCTCCAAATTTGGCTAAAAAAACACATTTTCCTCACATTTTGGTGACAGAAAGATCTGGAATCAAAGAGGAGCCACAAATTTCCTTCCACCCAGCATTCCCCCAAGTCTCCTGATAAAAATGATACCTCACTTGTGTGGGTAGGCCTAGAGCCCGCAACAGGAAATGCCCCAAAACGCAACGTGGACAAATCACATTTTTTGAAAGAAAACAGAGGTGTTTTTTGCAAAGTGCCTACCTGTAGATTTTGGCCTATAGCTCAGCCGTCACCTATGGAAACCTACCAAACCTGTGCATTTTTGAAAACTAGAGACCTAGGGGAATCCAAGATGGGGTGACTTGTGGAGCTCTGACCAGGTTCTCTTACTCAGAATCCTTTGTAAACCTCAAAATGTGGCTAAAAAAACACATCTTCCTCACATTTTGGTGACAGAAAGTTCTGGAATCTGAGAGGAGCCACAAATTTCCCTCCACCCAGCGTTCCCCCAAGTCTCCCAATAAAAATGATACCTCACTTGTGTGGGTAGGCCTAGTGCCCGCGACAGGAAATGCCCCAAAACGCAAAGTGGACACATCACATTTTTTGAAAGAAAATAGAAGTGTTTTTTGCAAAGTGCCTACCTGTAGATTTTGGCCTCTACCTCAGCCGGCTCCTAGGGAAACCTACCAAACCTATGCATTTTTGAAAAACAGAGAACTAGGGGAATCCAAGATGGGGTGACTTGTGGCGCTCTGATCAGGTTCTGTTACCCAGAATCCTTTGCAAACCTCGACATGTGGCTAAAAAAACACATTTTCCTCACATTTTGGTGACAGAAAGATCTGGAATCAAAGAGGAGCCACGAATTTCCTTCCACCAAGCGTTCCCCCAAGTCTCCCGATAAAAATGATACCTCACTTGTGTGGGGCGCCCGCGACAGGAAAGGCCCCAAAACGCAACGTGGACAAATCACATTATTTGAAAGAAAACAAAGGTGTTTTTTGCAAAGTGCCTACCTGTAGAGTTTGGCCTCTAGCTCAGCCAGCACCTAGGGAAACCTACAAAACCTGTGCATTTTTGAAAACTAGAGACCTAGGGGAATCCAAGATGGGGTGACTTGTGGAGCTCTGATCAGGTTCTGTTACCCAGAATCCTTTGCAAACCTCCAAATTTGGCTAAAAAAACACATTTTCCTCACATTTGGGTGACAGAAAGATCTGGAATCAGAGAGGAGCCACAAATTTCCTTCCACCCAGCGTTCCCCCAAGTCTCCCGATAAAAATGATACCTCACTTGTGTGGGTAGGCCTAGCGCCCGCGACAGGAAAGGCCCCAAAACGCAACGTGGACAAATCACATTTTTTTTAAAGAAAACAAAGGTGTTTTTTGCAAAGTGCCTACCTGTAAATTTTGGCCTCTACCTCAGCCGGCTCCTAGGGAAACCTACCAAACCTATGCATTTTTGAAAAATAGAGAACTAGGGGAATCCAAGATGGGGTGACTTGTGGCGCTCTGACCAGGTTCTGTTACCCAGAATCCTTTGCAAACCTCGAAATTTGGCTAAAAAAACACGTTTTCCTCACATTTTGGTGACAGAAAGTTCTGGAATCAGAGAGGAGCCACAAATTTCCTTCCACCCAGCGTTCCCCCAAGTCTCCCGATAAAAATGATACCTCACTTGTGTGGGTAGGCCTAGCGCCCGCGACAGGAAAGGCCCCAAAACGCAACGTGGACAAATCACATTTTTTTAAAGAAAACAAAGGTGTTTTTTGCAAAGTGCCTACCTGTAAATTTTGGCCTCTACCTCAGCCGGCTCCTAGGGAAACCTACCAAACCTATGCATTTTTGAAAACTAGAGACCTAGGGGAATCCAAGATGGGGTGACTTGTGGAGCTCTGACCAGGTTCTCTTACTCAGAATCCTTTGTAAACCTCAAAATGTGGCTAAAAAAACACATCTTCCTCACATTTTGGTGACAGAAAGTTCTGGAATCTGAGAGGAGCCACAAATTTCCCTCCACCCAGCGTTCCCCCAAGTCTCCCAATAAAAATGATACCTCACTTGTGTGGGTAGGCCTAGTGCCCGCGACAGGAAATGCCCCAAAACGCAAAGTGGACACATCACATTTTTTGAAAGAAAATAGAAGTGTTTTTTGCAAAGTGCCTACCTGTAGATTTTGGCCTCTACCTCAGCCGGCTCCTAGGGAAACCTACCAAACCTATGCATTTTTGAAAAACAGAGAACTAGGGGAATCCAAGATGGGGTGACTTGTGGCGCTCTGATCAGGTTCTGTTACCCAGAATCCTTTGCAAACCTCGACATGTGGCTAAAAAAACACATTTTCCTCACATTTTGGTGACAGAAAGATCTGGAATCAAAGAGGAGCCACGAATTTCCTTCCACCAAGCGTTCCCCCAAGTCTCCCGATAAAAATGATACCTCACTTGTGTGGGGCGCCCGCGACAGGAAAGGCCCCAAAACGCAACGTGGACAAATCACATTATTTGAAAGAAAACAAAGGTGTTTTTTGCAAAGTGCCTACCTGTAGAGTTTGGCCTCTAGCTCAGCCAGCACCTAGGAAAACCTACAAAACCTGTGCATTTTTGAAAACTAGAGACCTAGGGGAATCCAAGATGGGGTGACTTGTGGAGCTCTGATCAGGTTCTGTTACCCAGAATCCTTTGCAAACCTCCAAATTTGGCTAAAAAAACACATTTTCCTCACATTTGGGTGACAGAAAGATCTGGAATCAGAGAGGAGCCACAAATTTCCTTCCACCCAGCGTTCCCCCAAGTCTCCCGATAAAAATGATACCTCACTTGTGTGGGTAGGCCTAGCGCCTGTGACAGGAAATGCCTAAAAACGCAACGTGGACACATCACATTTTTTTAAAGAAAATAGAGGTGTTTGTTGCAAAGTGCCTACCTGTAGATTTTGGCCTGTAGCTCAGCCGGCACCTTGGGAAACCTACTAAACCTGTGCATTTTTGAAAACTAGAGACCTAGGGGAATCCAGGATGGGGTGACTTGTGGGGCTCTGAGCAGGTTGTGTTACCCAGAATCTTTTGCAAACCTCAAAATTTGGCTAAAAAAACACATTTTCCTCAAATTTTGGTGACAGAAAGTTCTGGAATCAGAGAGGAGCCACAAATTTCCTTCCACCCAGCATTCCCCCAAGTCTCCTGATAAAAATGATACCTCACTTGTGTGGGTAGGCCTAGAGCCCGCGACAGGAAATGCCCCAAAACGCAACGTGGACACATCACATTTTTTTAAAGAAAACAGAGGTGTGTTTTGCAAAGTGCCTACCTGTAGATTTTGGCCTCTAGCTCAGCCGTCACCTAGGGAAACCTACCAAACCTGTGCATTTGTTAAAACTAGAGACCTAGGGGAATAAATGATGGGGTGACTTGTGGGGCTCTGACCAGGTTCTGTTACCCAGAATCCTTTGCAAACCTCAACATTTGGCTAAAAAAACAAATTTTCCTCACATTTTGGTGACAGAAAGTTCTGGAATCAGAGAGGAGCCTCAAATTTCCTTCCACCCAGCATTCCCCCAAGTCTCCCAATAAAATTGATACCTCACTTGTGTGGGTAGGCCTAGTGCCCGCAACAGGAAATGCCCCAAAACGCAACGTGGACACATCACATTTTTTTAAAGAAAATAGAAGTGTTTTTTGCAAAGTGCCTACCTGTAGATTTTGGCCTCTACCTCAGCCGGCTCCTAGGGAAACCTACCAAACCTATGCATTTTTGAAAAACAGAGAACTAGGGGAATCCAAGATGGGGTGACTTGTGGCGCTCTGACCAGGTTCTGTTACCCAGAATCCTTTGCAAACCTCGACATGTGGCTAAAAAAACACGTTTTCCTCACATTTTGGTGACAGAAAGTTCTGGAATCAGAGAGGAGCCACGAATTTCCTTCCACCAAGCAATCCCCCAAGTCTCCCGATAAAAATGATACCTCACTTGTGTGGGTAGGCCTAGCGCCCGCGACAGGAAAGGCCCCAAAACGCAACGTGGACAAATCACATTTTTTGAAAGAAAACAAAGGTGTTTTTTGCAAAGTGCCTACCTGTAGAGTTTGGCCTCTAGCTCAGCCGACACCTCGGGAAACCTACAAAACCTGTGCATTTTTGAAAACTAGAGACCTAGGGGAATCCAAGATGGGGTGACTTGTGGAGCTCTGATCAGGTTCTGTTACCCAGAATCCTTTGCAAACCTCCAAATGTGGCTAAAAAAACACATTTTCCTCACATTTGGGTGACAGAAAGATCTGGAATCAGAGAGGAGCCACAAATTTCCTTCCACCCAGCGTTCCCCCAAGTCTCCCGATAAAAATGATACCTCACTTGTGTGGGTAGGCCTAGCGCCCGCGACAGGAAATGCCCCAAAACGCAACGTGGACACATCACATTTTTTGAAAGAAAATAGAAGTGTTTTTTGCAAAGTGCCTACCTGTAGATTTTGGCCTCTACCTCAGCCGGCTCCTAGGGAAACCTACCAAACCTATGCATTTTTAAAAACAGAGAACTAGGGGAATCCAAGATGGGGTGACTTGTGGCGCTCTGATCAGGTTCTGTTACCCAAAATCCTTTGCAAACCTCGAAATGTGGCTAAAAAAACACGTTTACCTCACATTTTGGTGACAGAAAGTTCTGGAATCAGAGAGAAGCCACAAATTTCCTTCCACCCAGCATTCCCCCAAGTCTCCTGATAAAAATGATACCTCACTTGTGTGGGTAGGCCTAGAGCCCGCGACAGGATATGCCCCAAAACGCAACGTGGACAAATCACATTATTTGAAAGAAAACAAAGGTGTTTTTTGCAAAGTGCCTACCTGTAGAGTTTGGCCTCTAGCTCAGCCAGCACCTAGGGAAACGTACAAAACCTGTGCATTTTTGAAAACTAGAGACCTAGGGGAATCCAAGATGGGGTGACTTGTGGAGCTCTGATCAGGTTCTGTTACCCAGAATCCTTTGCAAACCTCCAAATTTGGCTAAAAAAACACATTTTCCTCACATTTGGGTGACAGAAAGATCTGGAATCAGAGAGGAGCCACAAATTTCCTTCCACCCAGCGTTCCCCCAAGTCTCCCGATAAAAATGATACCTCACTTGTGTGGGTAGGCCTAGCTCCCGCGACAGGAAAGGCCCCAAAACGCAACGTGGACAAATCACATTTTTTGAAAGAAAACAAAGGTGTTTTTTGCAAAGTGCCTACCTGTAAATTTTGGACTCCACCTCAGCCGGCTCCTAGGGAAACCTACCAAACCTATGCATTTTTGAAAAATAGAGAACTAGGGGAATCCAAGATGGGGTGACTTGTGGCGCTCTGACCAGGTTCTGTTACCCAGAATCCTTTGCAAACCTCGAAATTTGGCTAAAAAAACACGTTTTCCTCACATTTTGGTGACAGAAAGTTCTGGAATCAGAGAGGAGCCACAAATTTCCTTCCACCCAGCATTCCCCCAAGTCTCCCAATAAAATTGATACATCATTTGTGTGGGTAGGCCTAGTGCCCGCGACAGGAAATGCCCCAAAACGCAACGTGGACACATCACATTTTTTGAAAGAAAATAGAAGTGTTTTTTGCAAAGTGCCTACCTGTAGATTTTGGCCTCTACCTCAGCCGGCTCCTAGGGAAACCTACCAAACCTATGCATTTTTGAAAAACAGAGAACTAGGGGAATCCAAGATGGGGTGACTTGTGGCGCTCTGATCAGGTTCTGTTACCCAGAATCCTTTGCAAACCTCGAAATGTGGCTAAAAAAACACGTTTACCTCACATTTTGGTGACAGAAAGTTCTGGAATCAGAGAGAAGCCACAAATTTCCTTCCACCCAGCATTCCCCCAAGTCTCCTGATAAAAATGATACCTCACTTGTGTGGGTAGGCCTAGAGCCCGCGACAGGATATGCCCCAAAACTCAACATGGACACATCACATTTTTTGAAAGAAAACAGAGGTGTTTTTTGCAAAGTGCCAACCTGTAGAGTTTGGCCTCTAGCTCAGCCGCAACCTAGGGAAACCTACAAAACCTGTGCATTTTTGAAAACTAGAGACCTAGGGGAATCCAAGATGGGGTGACTTGTGGAGCTCTGATCAGGTTCTGTTACCCAGAATCCTTTGCAAACCTCCAAATTTGGCTAAAAAAACACATTTTCCTCACATTTTGGTGACAGAAAGATCTGGAATCAAAGAGGAGCCACAAATTTCCTTCCACCCAGCATTCCCCCAAGTCTCCTGATAAAAATGATACCTCACTTGTGTGGGTAGGCCTAGAGCCCGCAACAGGAAATGCCCCAAAACGCAACGTGGACAAATCACATTTTTTGAAAGAAAACAGAGGTGTTTTTTGCAAAGTGCCTACCTGTAGATTTTGGCCTATAGCTCAGCCGTCACCTATGGAAACCTACCAAACCTGTGCATTTTTGAAAACTAGAGACCTAGGGGAATCCAAGATGGGGTGACTTGTGGAGCTCTGACCAGGTTCTCTTACTCAGAATCCTTTGTAAACCTCAAAATGTGGCTAAAAAAACACATCTTCCTCACATTTTGGTGACAGAAAGTTCTGGAATCTGAGAGGAGCCACAAATTTCCCTCCACCCAGCGTTCCCCCAAGTCTCCCAATAAAAATGATACCTCACTTGTGTGGGTAGGCCTAGTGCCCGCGACAGGAAATGCCCCAAAACGCAAAGTGGACACATCACATTTTTTGAAAGAAAATAGAAGTGTTTTTTGCAAAGTGCCTACCTGTAGATTTTGGCCTCTACCTCAGCCGGCTCCTAGGGAAACCTACCAAACCTATGCATTTTTGAAAAACAGAGAACTAGGGGAATCCAAGATGGGGTGACTTGTGGCGCTCTGATCAGGTTCTGTTACCCAGAATCCTTTGCAAACCTCGACATGTGGCTAAAAAAACACATTTTCCTCACATTTTGGTGACAGAAAGATCTGGAATCAAAGAGGAGCCACGAATTTCCTTCCACCAAGCGTTCCCCCAAGTCTCCCGATAAAAATGATACCTCACTTGTGTGGGGCGCCTGCGACAGGAAAGGCCCCAAAACGCAACGTGGACAAATCACATTATTTGAAAGAAAACAAAGGTGTTTTTTGCAAAGTGCCTACCTGTAGAGTTTGGCCTCTAGCTCAGCCAGCACCTAGGGAAACCTACAAAACCTGTGCATTTTTGAAAACTAGAGACCTAGGGGAATCCAAGATGGGGTGACTTGTGGAGCTCTGATCAGGTTCTGTTACCCAGAATCCTTTGCAAACCTCCAAATTTGGCTAAAAAAACACATTTTCCTCACATTTGGGTGACAGAAAGATCTGGAATCAGAGAGGAGCCACAAATTTCCTTCCACCCAGCGTTCCCCCAAGTCTCCCGATAAAAATGATACCTCACTTGTGTGGGTAGGCCTAGCGCCCGCGACAGGAAAGGCCCCAAAACGCAACGTGGACAAATCACATTTTTTTTAAAGAAAACAAAGGTGTTTTTTGCAAAGTGCCTACCTGTAAATTTTGGCCTCTACCTCAGCCGGCTCCTAGGGAAACCTACCAAACCTATGCATTTTTGAAAAATAGAGAACTAGGGGAATCCAAGATGGGGTGACTTGTGGCGCTCTGACCAGGTTCTGTTACCCAGAATCCTTTGCAAACCTCGAAATTTGGCTAAAAAAACACGTTTTCCTCACATTTTGGTGACAGAAAGTTCTGGAATCAGAGAGGAGCCACAAATTTCCTTCCACCCAGCGTTCCCCCAAGTCTCCCGATAAAAATGATACCTCACTTGTGTGGGTAGGCCTAGCGCCCGCGACAGGAAAGGCCCCAAAACGCAACGTGGACAAATCACATTTTTTTAAAGAAAACAAAGGTGTTTTTTGCAAAGTGCCTACCTGTAAATTTTGGCCTCTACCTCAGCCGGCTCCTAGGGAAACCTACCAAACCTATGCATTTTTGAAAACTAGAGACCTAGGGGAATCCAAGATGGGGTGACTTGTGGAGCTCTGACCAGGTTCTCTTACTCAGAATCCTTTGTAAACCTCAAAATGTGGCTAAAAAAACACATCTTCCTCACATTTTGGTGACAGAAAGTTCTGGAATCTGAGAGGAGCCACAAATTTCCCTCCACCCAGCGTTCCCCCAAGTCTCCCAATAAAAATGATACCTCACTTGTGTGGGTAGGCCTAGTGCCCGCGACAGGAAATGCCCCAAAACGCAAAGTGGACACATCACATTTTTTGAAAGAAAATAGAAGTGTTTTTTGCAAAGTGCCTACCTGTAGATTTTGGCCTCTACCTCAGCCGGCTCCTAGGGAAACCTACCAAACCTAGGCATTTTTGAAAAACAGAGAACTAGGGGAATCCAAGATGGGGTGACTTGTGGCGCTCTGATCAGGTTCTGTTACCCAGAATCCTTTGCAAACCTCGACATGTGGCTAAAAAAACACATTTTCCTCACATTTTGGTGACAGAAAGATCTGGAATCAAAGAGGAGCCACGAATTTCCTTCCACCAAGCGTTCCCCCAAGTCTCCCGATAAAAATGATACCTCACTTGTGTGGGGCGCCCGCGACAGGAAAGGCCCCAAAACGCAACGTGGACAAATCACATTATTTGAAAGAAAACAAAGGTGTTTTTTGCAAAGTGCCTACCTGTAGAGTTTGGCCTCTAGCTCAGCCAGCACCTAGGAAAACCTACAAAACCTGTGCATTTTTGAAAACTAGAGACCTAGGGGAATCCAAGATGGGGTGACTTGTGGAGCTCTGATCAGGTTCTGTTACCCAGAATCCTTTGCAAACCTCCAAATTTGGCTAAAAAAACACATTTTCCTCACATTTGGGTGACAGAAAGATCTGGAATCAGAGAGGAGCCACAAATTTCCTTCCACCCAGCGTTCCCCCAAGTCTCCCGATAAAAATGATACCTCACTTGTGTGGGTCGGCCTAGCGCCCGCGACAGGAAAGGCCCCAAAACGCAACGTGGACAAATCACATTTTTTTTAAAGAAAACAAAGGTGTTTTTTGCAAAGTGCCTACCTGTAAATTTTGGCCTCTACCTCAGCCGGCTCCTAGGGAAACCTACCAAACCTATGCATTTTTGAAAAATAGAGAACTAGGGGAATCCAAGATGGGGTGACTTGTGGCGCTCTGACCAGGTTCTGTTACCCAGAATCCTTGGCAAACCTCGAAATTTGGCTAAAAAAACACGTTTTCCTCACATTTTGGTGACAGAAAGTTCTGGAATCAGAGAGGAGCCACAAATTTCCTTCCACCCAGCATTCCCCCAAGTCTCCTGATAAAAATGATACCTCACTTGTGTGGGTAGGCCTAGAGCCCGCAACAGGAAATGCCCCAAAACGCAACGTGGACAAATCACATTTTTTGAAAGAAAACAGAGGTGTTTTTTGCAAAGTGCCTACCTGTAGATTTTGGCCTATAGCTCAGCCGTCACCTATGGAAACCTACCAAACCTGTGCATTTTTGAAAACTAGAGACCTAGGGAAATCCAAGATGGGGTGACTTGTGGGGCTCTGACCAGGTTCTGTTACTCAGAATCCTTTGTAAACCTCAAAATGTGGCTAAACAAACACATCTTCCTCACATTTTGGTGACAGAAAGTTCTGGAATCTGAGAGGAGCCACAAATTTCCCTCCACCCAGCGTTCCCCCAAGTCTCCCAATAAAAATGATACCTCACTTGTGTGGGTAGGCCTAGTGCCCGCGACAGGAAATGCCCCAAAACGCAACGTGGACACATCACATTTTTTTAAAGAAAATAGAAGTGTTTTTTGCAAAGTGCCTACCTGTAGATTTTGGCCTCTACCTCAGCCGGCTCCTAGGGAAACCTACCAAACCTATGCATTTTTGAAATACAGAGAACTAGGGGAATCCAAGATGGGGTGACTTGTGGCGCTCTGATCAGGTTCTGTTACCCAGAATCCTTTGCAAACCTCGAAATGTGGCTAAAAAAACACGTTTACCTCACATTTTGGTGACAGAAAGTTCTGGAATCAGAGAGAAGCCACAAATTTCCTTCCACCCAGCATTCCCCCAAGTCTCCTGATAAAAATGATACCTCACTTGTGTGGGTAGGCCTAGAGCCCGCGACAGGATATGCCCCAAAACTCAACATGGACACATCACATTTTTTGAAAGAAAACAGAGGTGTTTTTTGCAAAGTGCCTACCTGTAGATTTTGGCCTCTAGCTCAGCCGGCACCTAGGGAAACCTACCAAACCTGTGCATTTTTTTAAACTAGAGACCTAGGGGAATCCAGGATGGGGTGACTTGTGGGGCTCTGAGCAGGTTGTGTTACCCAGAATCTTTTGCAAACCTCAAAATTTGGCTAAAAAAACACATTTTCCTCACATTTTGGTGACAGAAAGATCTGGAATCAAGGAGGAGCCACAAATTTCCTTCCACCAAGCGTTCCCCCAAGTCTCCCGATAAAAATGACACCTCACTAGTGTGGGTAGGCCTAGCGCCCGCGACAGGAAAGGCCCCAAAACGCAACGTGGACAAATCACATTTTTTGAAAGAAAACAAAGGTGTTTTTTGCAAAGTGCCAACCTGTAGAGTTTGGCCTCTAGCTCAGCCGGAACCTAGGGAAACCTACAAAACCTGTGCATTTTTGAAAACTAGAGACCTAGGGGAATCCAAGATGGGGTGACTTGAAGAGCTCTGATCAGGTTCTGTTACCCAGAATCCTTTGCAAACCTCCAAATTTGGCTAAAAAAACACATTTTCCTCACATTTGGGTGACAGAAAGATCTGGAATCAGAGAGGAGCCACAAATTTCCTTCCACCCAGCATTCCCCCAAGTCTCCCAATAAAATTGATACATCACTTGTGTGGGTAGGCCTAGTGACCGCGACAGGAAATGCCCCAAAACGCAACGTGGACACATCACATTTTTTAAAAAAAATAGAAGTGTTTTTTTCAAAGTGCCTACCTGTAGATTTTGGCCTCTAGCTCAGCCGGCACCTAGGGAAACCTACCAAACCTGTGCATTTTTTAAAACTAGAGACCTAGGGGAATCCAAGATGGGGTGACTTGTGGGGCTCTGAGCAGGTTGTGTTACCCAGAATCTTTTGCAAACCTCAAAATTTGACTAAACAAAACATATTTTTCTCACATTTTGGTGACAGAAAGTTCTGGAATCAGAGAGCAGCCACAAATTTCCTTCCATCCAGCGTTCCCCCAAGTCTCCCGATAAAAATGATACCTCACTTGTGTGGGTAGGCCTAGCGCCTGTGACAGGAAATGCCTAAAAACGCAACGTGGACACATCACATTTTTTTAAAGAAAATAGAGGTGTTTGTTGCAAAGTGCCTACCTGTAGATTTTGGCCTGTAGCTCAGCCGGCACCTTGGGAAACCTACTAAACCTGTGCATTTTTGAAAACTAGAGACCTAGGGGAATCCAGGATGGGGTGACTTGTGGGGCTCTGAGCAGGTTGTGTTACCCAGAATCTTTTGCAAACCTCAAAATTTGGCTAAAAAAACACATTTTCCTCAAATTTTGGTGACAGAAAGTTCTGGAATCAGAGAGGAGCCACAAATTTACTTCCACCCAGCATTCCCCCAAGTCTCCTGATAAAAATGATACCTCACTTGTGTGGGTAGGCCTAGAGCCCGCGACAGGAAATGCCCCAAAACGCAACGTGGACACATCACATTTTTTTAAAGAAAACAGAGGTGTGTTTTGCAAAGTGCCTACCTGTAGATTTTGGCCTCTAGCTCAGCCGTCACCTAGGGAAACCTACCAAACCTGTGCATTTGTTAAAACTAGAGACCTAGGGGAATAAATGATGGGGTGACTTGTGGGGCTCTGACCAGGTTCTGTTACCCAGAATCCTTTGCAATCCTCAACATTTGGCTAAAAAAACAAATTTTCCTCATATTTTGGTGACAGAAAGTTCTGGAATCAGAGAGGAGCCACAAATTTCCTTCCACCCAGCATTCCCCCAAGTCTCCCAATAAAATTGATACCTCACTTGTGTGGGTAGGCCTAGTGCCCGCAACAGGAAATGCCCCAAAACGCAACGTGGACACATCACATTTTTTTAAAGAAAATAGAAGTGTTTTTTGCAAAGTGCCTACCTGTAGATTTTGGCCTCTACCTCAGCCGGCTCCTAGGGAAACCTACCAAACCTATGCATTTTTGAAAAATAGAGAACTAGGGGAATCCAAGATGGGGTGACTTGTGGCGCTCTGACCAGGTTCTGTTACCCAGAATCCTTTGCAAACCTCGAAATTTGGCTAAAAAAACACGTTTTTTCCTCACATTTTGGTGACAGAAAGTTCTGGAATCAGAGAGCAGCCACAAATTTCCTTCCATCCAGCGTTCCCCCAAGTCTCCCGATAAACATGATACCTCACTTGTGTGGGTAGGCCTAGCGCCTGTGACAGGAAATGCCTAAAAACGCAACATGGACACATCACATTTTTTTAAAGAAAATAGAGGAGTTTGTTGCAAAGTGCCTACCTGTAGATTTTGGCCTCTACCTCAGCCGGCTCCTAGGGAAACCTACCAAACCTATGCATTTTTGAAAAATAGAGAACTAGGGGAATCCAAGATGGGGTGACTTGTGGCGCTCTGATCAGGTTCTGTTACCCAGAATCCTTTGCAAACCTCGACATGTGGCTAAAAAAACACATTTTCCTCACATTTTGGTGACAGAAAGATCTGGAATCAAAGAGGAGCCACGAATTTCCTTCCACCCAGCGTTCCCCCAAGTCTCCCGATAAAAATGATACCTCACTTGTGTGGGTAGGCCTAGCGCCCGCGACAGGAAAGGCCCCAAAACGCAACGTGGACAAATCACATTTTTTGAAAGAAAACAAAGGTGTTTTTTGCAAAGTGCCTACCTGTAGAGTTTGGCCTCTAGCTCAGCCAGCACCTAGGGAAACCTACAAAACCTGTGCATTTTTGAAAACTATAGACCTAGGGGAATCCAAGATGGGGTGACTTGTGGAGCTCTGATCAGGTTCTGTTACCCAGAATCCTTTGCAAACCTCCAAATTTGGCTAAAAAAACACATTTTCCTCACATTTGGGTGACAGAAAGATCTGGAATCAGAGAGGAGCCACAAATTTCCTTCCACCCAGCGTTCCCCCAAGTCTCCCGATAAAAATGATACCTCACTTGTGTGGGTAGGCCTAGCGCCCGCGACAGGAAAGGCCCCAAAACGCAACGTGGACAAATCACATTTTTTGAAAGAAAACAAAGGTGTTTTTTGCAAAGTGCCTACCTGTAGATTTTGGCCTCTACCTCAGCCGGCTCCTAGGGAAACCTACCAAACCTATGCATTTTTGAAAAATAGAGAACTAGGGGAATCCAAGATGGGGTGACTTGTGGCGCTCTGACCAGGTTCTGTTACCCAGAATCCTTTGCAAACCTCGAAATTTGGCTAAAAAAACACGTTTTCCTCACATTTTGGTGACAGAAAGTTCTGGAATCAGAGAGGAGCCACAAATTTCCTTCCACCCAGCATTCCCCCAAGTCTCCCGATAAAAATGATACCTCACTTGTGTGGGTAGGCCTAGTGACCGCGACAGGAAATGCCCCAAAACGCAACGTGGACACATCACATTTTTTGAAAAAAAATAGAAGTGTTTTTTGCAAAGTGCCTACCTGTAGATTTTGGCCTCTAGCTCAGCCGGCACCTAGGGAAACCTACCAAACCTGTGCATTTTTTAAAACTAGAGACCTAGGGGAATCCAAGATGGGGTGACCTGTGGGGCTCTGACCAGGTTCTGTTACCCAGAATCCTTTGCAAACCTCGAAATTTGGCTAAAAAAACACGTTTTCCTCACATTTTGGTGACAGAAAGTTCTGGAATCAGAGAGGAGCCACAAATTTCCTTCCACCCAGCGTTCCCCCAAGTCTCCCGATAAAAATGATACCTCACTTGTGTGGGTAGGCCTAGCGCCCGCGACAGGAAAGGCCCCAAAACGCAACGTGGACAAATCACATTTTTTTAAAGAAAACAAAGGTGTTTTTTGCAAAGTGCCTACCTGTAAATTTTGGCCTCTACCTCAGCCGGCTCCTAGGGAAACCTACCAAACCTATGCATTTTTGAAAAATAGAGAACTAGGGGAATCCAAGATGGGGTGACTTGTGGCGCTCTGACCAGGTTCTGTTACCCAGAATCCTTTGCAAACCTCGAAATTTGGCTAAAAAAACACGTTTTCCTCACATTTTGGTGACAGAAAGTTCTGGAATCAGAGAGGAGCCACAAATTTCCTTCCACCCAGCATTCCCCCAAGTCTCCCAATAAAATTGATACATCACTTGTGTGGGTAGGCCTAGTGACCACGACAGGAAATGCCCCAAAACGCAACGTGGACACATCACATTTTTTGAAAAAAAATAGAAGTGTTTTTTGCAAAGTGCCTACCTGTAGATTTTGGCCTCTAGCTCAGCCGGCACCTAGGGAAACCTACCAAACCTGTGCATTTTTTAAAACTAGAGACCTAGGGGAATCCAAGATGGGGTGACTTTTGGGGCTCTGAGCAGGTTGTGTTACCCAGAATCTTTTGCAAACCTCAAAATTTGGCTAAAAAAACACATTTTCCTCACATTTTGGTGACAGAAAGATCTGGAATCAAAGAGGAGCCACAAATTTCCTTCCACCCAGCATTCCCCCAAGTCTCCTGATAAAAATGATACCTCACTTGTGTGGGTAGGCCTAGAGCCCGCAACAGGAAATGCCCCAAAACGCAACGTGGACAAATCACATTTTTATAAAGAAAACAGAGGTGTTTTTTGCAAAGTGCCTACCTGTAGATTTTGGCCTATAGCTCAGCCGTCACCTATGGAAACCTACCAAACCTGTGCATTTCTGAAAACTAGAGACCTAGGGGAATCCAAGATGGGGTGACTTGTGGAGCTCTGACCAGGTTCTCTTACTCAGAATCCTTTGTAAACCTCAAAATGTGGCTAAAAAAACACATCTTCCTCACATTTTGGTGACAGAAAGTTCTGGAATCTGAGAGGAGCCACAAATTTCCCTCCACCCAGCGTTCCCCCAAGTCTCCCAATAAAAATGATACCTCACTTGTGTGGGTAGGCCTAGTGCCCGCGACAGGAAATGCCCCAAAACGCAAAGTGGACACATCACATTTTTTTAAAGAAAATAGAAGTGTTTTTTGCAAAGTGCCTACCTGTAGATTTTGGCCTCTACCTCAGCCGGCTCCTAGGGAAACCTACCAAACCTATGCATTTTTTAAAAACAGAGAACTAGGGGAATCCAAGATGGGGTGACTTGTGGCACTCTGATCAGGTTCTGTTACCCAGAATCCTTTGCAAACCTCGACATGTGGCTAAAAAAACACATTTTCCTCACATTTTGGTGACAGAAAGATCTGGAATCAAAGAGGAGCCACGAATTTCCTTCCACCAAGCGTTCCCCCAAGTCTCCCGATAAAAATGATACCTCACTTGTGTGGGTAGGCCTAGCGCCCGCGACAGGAAAGGCCCCAAAACGCAACGTGGACAAATCACATTTTTTGAAAGAAAACAAAGGTGTTTTTTGCAAAGTGCCTACCTGTAGAGTTTGGCCTCTAGCTCAGCCAGCACCTAGCGAAACCTACAAAACCTGTGCATTTTTGAAAACTAGAGACCTAGGGGAATCCAAGATGGGGTGACTTGTGGAGCTCTGATCAGGTTCTGTTACCCAGAATCCTTTGCAAACCTCCAAATTTGGCTAAAAAAACACATTTTCCTCACATTTGGGTGACAGAAAGATCTGGAATCAGAGAGGAGCCACAAATTTCCTTCCACCCAGCGTTCCCCCAAGTCTCCCGATAAAAATGATACCTCACTTGTGTGGGTAGGCCTAGCGCCCGCGACAGGAAAGGCCCCAAAACGCAACGTGGACAAATCACATTTTTTGAAAGAAAACAAAGGTGTTTTTTGCAAAGTGCCTACCTGTAGATTTTGGCCTCTACCTCAGCCGGCTCCTAGGGAAACCTACCAAACCTATGCATTTTTGAAAAATAGAGAACTAGGGGAATCCAAGATGGGGTGACTTGTGGCGCTCTGACCAGGTTCTGTTACCCAGAATCCTTTGCAAACCTCGAAATTTGGCTAAAAAAACACGTTTTCCTCACATTTTGGTGACAGAAAGTTCTGGAATCAGAGAGGAGCCACAAATTTCCTTCCACCCAGCATTCCCCCAAGTCTCCCAATAAAATTGATACATCACTTGTGTGGGTAGGCCTAGTGACCGCGACAGGAAATGCCCCAAAACGCAACGTGGACACATCACATTTTTTGAAAAAAAATAGAAGTGTTTTTTGCAAAGTGCCTACCTGTAGATTTTGGCCTCTAGCTCAGCCGGCACCTAGGGAAACCTACCAAACCTGTGCATTTTTTAAAACTAGAGACCTAGGGGAATCCAAGATGGGGTGACCTGTGGGGCTCTGAGCAGGTTGTGTTACCCAGAATCTTTTGCAAACCTCAAAATTTGACTAAACAAAACATATTTTTCTCACATTTTGGTGACAGAAAGTTCTGGAATCAGAGAGCAGCCACAAATTTCCTTCCATCCAGCGTTCCCCCAAGTCTCCCGATAAACATGATACCTCACTTGTGTGGGTAGGCCTAGCGCCTGTGACAGGAAATGCCTAAAAACGCAACATGGACACATCACATTTTTTTAAAGAAAATAGAGGAGTTTGTTGCAAAGTGCCTACCTGTAGATTTTGGCCTGTAGCTCAGCCGGCACCTTGGGAAACCTACTAAACCTGTGCATTTCTGAAAACTAGAGACCTAGGGGAATCCAGGATGGGGTGACTTGTGGGGCTCTGAGCAGGTTGTGTTACCCAGAATCTTTTGCAAACCTCAAAATTTGGCTAAAAAAAATTATTTTCCTCAAATTTTGGTGACAGAAAGTTCTGGAATCAGAGAGGAGCCACAAATTTCCTTCCACCCAGCATTCCCCCAAGTCTCCTGATAAAAATGATACCTCACTTGTGTGGGTAGGCCTAGAGCCCGCGACAGGAAATGCCCCAAAACGCAACGTGGACACATCACATTTTTTTAAAGAAAACAGAGGTGTGTTTTGCAAAGTGCCTACCTGTAGATTTTGGCCTCTAGCTCAGCCGGCACCTAGGGAAACCTACCAAACCTGTGCATTTTTTAAAACTAGAGACCTAGGGGAATCCAAGATGGGGTGACTTGTGGGGCTCTGACCAGGTTCTGTTACTCAGAATCCTTTGTAAACCTCAAAATTTGGCTAAAAAAACACATTTTCCTCACATTTTGGTGACAGAAAGTTCTGGAATCTGAGAGGAGCCACAAATTTCCCTCCACCCAGCGTTCCCCCAAGTCTCCCAATAAAAATGATACCTCACTTGTGTGGGTAGGCCCAGCGCCTGCGACAGGAAAGGCCCCAAAACGCAATGTGGACACATCACATTTTTTTAAAGAAAACAGAGGTGTTTTTTGCAAAGTGCCTACCTGTAGATTTTGGCCTCTAGCTCAGCCGGCACCTAGGGAAACCTACCAAACCTGTGCATTTGTTAAAACTAGAGACCTAGGGGAATCCAAGATGGGGTGACTTGTGGGGCTCTGACCAGGTTCTGTTACCCAGAATCCTTTGCAAACCTCAACATTTGGCTAAAAAAACAAATTTTCCTCACATTTTGGTGACAGAAAGTTCTGGAATCAGAGAGGAGCCACACATTTCCTTCCACCCAGCATTCCCCCAAGTCTCCCAATAAAATTGATACCTCACTTGTGTGGGTAGGCCTAGTGCCCGCAACAGGAAATGCCCCAAAACGCAACGTGGACACATCACATTTTTTTAAAGAAAATAGAAGTGTTTTTTGCAAAGTGCCTACCTGTAGATTTTGGCCTCTACCTCAGCCGGCTCCTAGGGAAACCTACCAAACCTATGCATTTTTGAAAAATAGAGAACTAGGGGAATCCAAGATGGGGTGACTTGTGGCGCTCTGACCAGGTTCTGTTACCCAGAATCCTTGGCAAACCTCGAAATTTGGCTAAAAAAACACGTTTTCCTCACATTTTGGTGACAGAAAGTTCTGGAATCAGAGAGGAGCCACAAATTTCCTTCCACCCAGCATTCCCCCAAGTCTCCTGATAAAAATGATACCTCACTTGTGTGGGTAGGCCTAGAGCCCGCAACAGGAAATGCCCCAAAACGCAACGTGGACAAATCACATTTTTTGAAAGAAAACAGAGGTGTTTTTTGCAAAGTGCCTACCTGTAGATTTTGGCCTATAGCTCAGCCGTCACCTATGGAAACCTACCAAACCTGTGCATTTTTGAAAACTAGAGACCTAGGGAAATCCAAGATGGGGTGACTTGTGGGGCTCTGACCAGGTTCTGTTACTCAGAATCCTTTGTAAACCTCAAAATGTGGCTAAACAAACACATCTTCCTCACATTTTGGTGACAGAAAGTTCTGGAATCTGAGAGGAGCCACAAATTTCCCTCCACCCAGCGGTCCCCCAAGTCTCCCAATAAAAATGATACCTCACTTGTGTGGGTAGGCCTAGTGCCCGCAACAGGAAATGCCCCAAAACGCAACGTGGACACATCACATTTTTTGAAAGAAAATAGAAGTGTTTTTTGCAAAGTGCCTACCTGTAGATTTTGGCCTCTACCTCAGCCGGCTCCTAGGGAAACCTACCAAACCTATGCATTTTTGAAATACAGAGAACTAGGGGAATCCAAGATGGGGTGACTTGTGGCGCTCTGATCAGGTTCTGTTACCCAGAATCCTTTGCAAACCTCGAAATGTGGCTAAAAAAACACGTTTACCTCACATTTTGGTGACAGAAAGTTCTGGAATCAGAGAGAAGCCACAAATTTCCTTCCACCCAGCATTCCCCCAAGTCTCCTGATAAAAATGATACCTCACTTGTGTGGGTAGGCCTAGAGCCCGCGACAGGATATGCCCCAAAACTCAACATGGACACATCACATTTTTTGAAAGAAAACAGAGGTGTTTTTTGCAAAGTGCCTACCTGTAGATTTTGGCCTCTAGCTCAGCCGGAACCTAGGGAAACCTACCAAACCTGTGCATTTTTTTAAACTAGAGACCTAGGGGAATCCAGGATGGGGTGACTTGTGGGGCTCTGAGCAGGTTGTGTTACCCAGAATCTTTTGCAAACCTCAAAATTTGGCTAAAAAAACACATTTTCCTCACATTTTGGTGACAGAAAGATCTGGAATCAAGGAGGAGCCACAAATTTCCTTCCACCAAGCGTTCCCCCAAGTCTCCCGATAAAAATGACACCTCACTAGTGTGGGTAGGCCTAGCGCCCGCGACAGGAAAGGCCCCAAAACGCAACGTGGACAAATCACATTTTTTGAAAGAAAACAAAGGTGTTTTTTGCAAAGTGCCAACCTGTAGAGTTTGGCCTCTAGCTCAGCCGGAACCTAGGGAAACCTACAAAACCTGTGCATTTTTGAAAACTAGAGACCTAGGGGAATCCAAGATGGGGTGACTTGAAGAGCTCTGATCAGGTTCTGTTACCCAGAATCCTTTGCAAACCTCCAAATTTGGCTAAAAAAACACATTTTCCTCACATTTGGGTGACAGAAAGATCTGGAATCAGAGAGGAGCCACAAATTTCCTTCCACCCAGCATTCCCCCAAGTCTCCCAATAAAATTGATACATCACTTGTGTGGGTAGGCCTAGTGACCGCGACAGGAAATGCCCCAAAACGCAACGTGGACACATCACATTTTTTGAAAAAAAATAGAAGTGTTTTTTTCAAAGTGCCTACCTGTAGATTTTGGCCTCTAGCTCAGCCGGCACCTAGGGAAACCTACCAAACCTGTGCATTTTTTAAAACTAGAGACCTAGGGGAATCCAAGATGGGGTGACTTGTGGGGCTCTGAGCAGGTTGTGTTACCCAGAATCTTTTGCAAACCTCAAAATTTGACTAAACAAAACATATTTTTCTCACATTTTGGTGACAGAAAGTTCTGGAATCAGAGAGCAGCCACAAATTTCCTTCCATCCAGCGTTCCCCCAAGTCTCCCGATAAAAATGATACCTCACTTGTGTGGGTAGGCCTAGCGCCTGTGACAGGAAATGCCTAAAAACGCAACGTGGACACATCACATTTTTTTAAAGAAAATAGAGGTGTTTGTTGCAAAGTGCCTACCTGTAGATTTTGGCCTGTAGCTCAGCCGGCACCTTGGGAAACCTACTAAACCTGTGCATTTTTGAAAACTAGAGACCTAGGGGAATCCAGGATGGGGTGACTTGTGGGGCTCTGAGCAGGTTGTGTTACCCAGAATCTTTTGCAAACCTCAAAATTTGGCTAAAAAAACACATTTTCCTCAAATTTTGGTGACATAAAGTTCTGGAATCAGAGAGGAGCCACAAATTTACTTCCACCCAGCATTCCCCCAAGTCTCCTGATAAAAATGATACCTCACTTGTGTGGGTAGGCCTAGAGCCCGCGACAGGAAATGCCCCAAAACGCAACGTGGACACATCACATTTTTTTAAAGAAAACAGAGGTGTGTTTTGCAAAGTGCCTACCTGTAGATTTTGGCCTCTAGCTCAGCCGTCACCTAGGGAAACCTACCAAACCTGTGCATTTGTTAAAACTAGAGACCTAGGGGAATAAATGATGGGGTGACTTGTGGGGCTCTGACCAGGTTCTGTTACCCAGAATCCTTTGCAATCCTCAACATTTGGCTAAAAAAACAAATTTTCCTCATATTTTGGTGACAGAAAGTTCTGGAATCAGAGAGGAGCCACAAATTTCCTTCCACCCAGCATTCCCCCAAGTCTCCCAATAAAATTGATACCTCACTTGTGTGGGTAGGCCTAGTGCCCGCGACAGGAAATGCCCCAAAACGCAACGTGGACACATCACATTTTTTTAAAGAAAATAGAAGTGTTTTTTGCAAAGTGCCTACCTGTAGATTTTGGCCTCTACCTCAGCCGGCTCCTAGGGAAACCTACCAAACATATGCATTTTTGAAAAATAGAGAACTAGGGGAATCCAAGATGGGGTGACTTGTGGCGCTCTGACCAGGTTCTGTTACCCAGAATCCTTTGCAAACCTCGAAATTTGGCTAAAAAAACACGTTTTTTCCTCACATTTTGGTGACAGAAAGTTCTGGAATCAGAGAGCAGCCACAAATTTCCTTCCATCCAGCGTTCCCCCAAGTCTCCCGATAAACATGATACCTCACTTGTGTGGGTAGGCCTAGCGCCTGTGACAGGAAATGCCTAAAAACGCAACATGGACACATCACATTTTTTTAAAGAAAATAGAGGAGTTTGTTGCAAAGTGCCTACCTGTAGATTTTGGCCTCTACCTCAGCCGGCTCCTAGGGAAACCTACCAAACCTATGCATTTTTGAAAAATAGAGAACTAGGGGAATCCAAGATGGGGTGACTTGTGGCGCTCTGATCAGGTTCTGTTACCCAGAATCCTTTGCAAACCTCGACATGTGGCTAAAAAAACACATTTTCCTCACATTTTGGTGACAGAAAGATCTGGAATCAAAGAGGAGCCACGAATTTCCTTCCACCAAGCGTTCCCCCAAGTCTCCCGATAAAAATGATACCTCACTTGTGTGGGTAGGCCTAGCGCCCGCGACAGGAAAGGCCCCAAAACGCAACGTGGACAAATCACATTTTTTGAAAGAAAACAAAGGTGTTTTTTGCAAAGTGCCTACCTGTAGAGTTTGGCCTCTAGCTCAGCCAGCACCTAGGGAAACCTACAAAACCTGTGCATTTTTGAAAACTAGAGACCTAGGGGAATCCAAGATGGGGTGACTTGTGGAGCTCTGATCAGGTTCTGTTACCCAGAATCCTTTGCAAACCTCCAAATTTGGCTAAAAAAACACATTTTCCTCACATTTGGGTGACAGAAAGATCTGGAATCAGAGAGGAGCCACAAATTTCCTTCCACCCAGCGTTCCCCCAAGTCTCCCGATAAAAATGATACCTCACTTGTGTGGGTAGGCCTAGCGCCCGCGACAGGAAAGGCCCCAAAACGCAACGTGGACAAATCACATTTTTTGAAAGAAAACAAAGGTGTTTTTTGCAAAGTGCCTACCTGTAGATTTTGGCCTCTACCTCAGCCGGCTCCTAGGGAAACCTACCAAACCTATGCATTTTTGAAAAATAGAGAACTAGGGGAATCCAAGATGGGGTGACTTGTGGCGCTCTGACCAGGTTCTGTTACCCAGAATCCTTTGCAAACCTCGAAATTTGGCTAAAAAAACACGTTTTCCTCACATTTTGGTGACAGAAAGTTCTGGAATCAGAGAGGAGCCACAAATTTCCTTCCACCCAGCATTCCCCCAAGTCTCCCGATAAAAATGATACCTCACTTGTGTGGGTAGGCCTAGTGACCGCGACAGGAAATGCCCCAAAACGCAACGTGGACACATCACATTTTTTGAAAAAAAATAGAAGTGTTTTTTGCAAAGTGCCTACCTGTAGATTTTGGCCTCTAGCTCAGCCGGCACCTAGGGAAACCTACCAAACCTGTGCATTTTTTAAAACTAGAGACCTAGGGGAATCCAAGATGGGGTGACCTGTGGGGCTCTGAGTAGGTTGTGTTACCCAGAATCTTTTGCAAACCTCAAAATTTGACTAAACAAAACATATTTTTCTCACATTTTGGTGACAGAAAGTTCTGGAATCAGAGAGCAGCCACAAATTTCCTTCCATCCAGCGTTCCCCCAAGTCTCCCGATAAAAATGATACCTCACTTGTGTGGGTAGGCCTAGCGCCTGTGACAGGAAATGCCTAAAAACGCAACATGGACACATCACATTTTTTTAAAGAAAATAGAGGAGTTTGTTGCAAAGTGCCTACCTGTAGATTTTGGCCTGTCGCTCAGCCGGCACCTTGGGAAACCTACTAAACCTGTGCATTTTTGAAAACTAGAGACCTAGGGGAATCCAGGATGGGGTGACTTGTGGGGCTCTGAGCAGGTTGTGTTACCCAGAATCTTTTGCAAACCTCAAAATTTGGCTAAAAAAAATTATTTTCCTCAAATTTTGGTGACAGAAAGTTCTGGAATCAGAGAGGAGACACACATTTCCTTCCACCCAGCATTCCCCCAAGTCTCCTGATAAAAATGATACCTCACTTGTGTGGGTAGGCCTAGAGCCCGCGACAGGAAATGCCCCAAAACGCAACGTGGACACATCACATTTTTTTAAAGAAAACAGAGGTGTGTTTTGCAAAGTGCCTACCTGTAGATTTTGGCCTCTAGCTCAGCCGGCACCTAGGGAAACCTACCAAACCTGTGCATTTTTGAAAAACTAGAGACCTAGGGGAATCCAAGATGGGGTGACTTGTGGGGCTCTGACCAGGTTCTGTTACTCAGAATCCTTTGTAAACCTCAAAATTTGGCTAAAAAAACACATTTTCCTCACATTTTGGTGACAGAAAGTTCTGGAATCTGAGAGGAGCCACAAATTTCCCTCCACCCAGCGTTCCCCCAAGTCTCCCAATAAAAATGATACCTCACTTGTGTGGGTAGGCCCAGCGCCTGCGACAGGAAAGGCCCCAAAACGCAACGTGGACACATCACATTTTTTTAAAGAAAACAGAGGTGTTTTTTGCAAAGTGCCTACCTGTAGATTTTGGCCTCTAGCTCAGCCGTCACCTAGGGAAACCTACCAAACCTGTGCATTTGTTAAAACTAGAGACCTAGGGGAATAAATGATGGGGTGACTTGGGGGCTCTGACCAGGTTCTGTTACCCAGAATCCTTTGCAAACCTCAACATTTGGCTAAAAAAACAAATTTTCCTCACATTTTGGTGACAGAAAGTTCTGGAATCAGAGAGGAGCCACAAATTTCCTTCCACCCAGCATTCCCCCAAGTCTCCCAATAAAATTGATACCTCACTTGTGTGGGTAGGCCTAGTGCCCGCAACAGGAAATGCCCCAAAACGCAACGTGGACACATCACATTTTTTTAAAGAAAATAGAAGTGTTTTTTGCAAAGTGCCTACCTGTAAGATTTTGGCCTCTACCTCAGCCGGCTCCTAGGGAAACCTACCAAACCTATGCATTTTTGAAAAATAGAGAACTAGGGGAATCCAAAATGGGGTGACTTGTGGCGCTCTGACCAGGTTCTGTTACCCAGAATCCTTTGCAAACCTCGAAATTTGGCTAAAAAAACACGTTTTTTCCTCACAATTTGGTAACAGAAAGTTCTGGAATCAGAGAGGAGCCACAAATTTCCTTCCACCCAGCGTTCCCCCAAGTCTCCCAATAAAAATGATACCTCACTTGTGTGGGTAGGCCTACCACCCGCGACAGGAAAGGCCCCAAAACGCAACGTGGACAAATCACATTTTTTGAAAGAAAACAAAGGTGTTTTTTGCAAAGTGCCTACCTGTAGAGTTTGGCCTCTAGCTCAGCCGACACCTCGGGAAACCTACAAAACCTGTGCATTTTTGAAAACTAGAGACCTAGGGGAATCCAAGATGGGGTGACTTGTGGAGCTCTGACTAGGTTCTGTTACCTAGAATCCTTTGCAAACCTCGAAATTTGGCTAAAAAAACACATTTTCCTCAAATTTTGGTGACAGAAAGTTCTGGAATCAGAGAGGAGCCACAAATTTCCTTCCACCCAGCGTTCCCCCAAGTCTCCCGATAAAAATGATACCTCACTTGTGTGGGTAGGCCTAGCGCCCGCGACAGGAAAGGCCCCAAAACGCAACGTGGACAAATCACATTTTTTTTAAAGAAAACAAAGGTGTTTTTTGCAAAGTGCCTACCTGTAGATTTTGGCCTCTACCTCAGCCGGCTCCTAGGGAAACCTACCAAACCTATGCATTTTTGAAAAACAGAGAACTAGGGGAATCCAAGATGGGGTGACTTGTGGCGCTCTGATCAGGTTCTGTTACCCAGAATCCTTTGCAAACCTCGACATGTGGCTAAAAAAACACATTTTCCTCACGTTTTGGTGACAGAAAGATCTGGAATCAAAGAGGAGCCACGAATTTCCTTCCACCAAGCGTTCCCCCAAGTCTCCCGATAAAAATGATACCTCACTTGTGTGGGTAGGCCTAGCGCCCGCGACAGGAAAGGCCCCAAAACGCAACGTGGACAAATCACATTTTTTGAAAGAAAACAAAGGTGTTTTTTGCAAAGTGCCTACCTGTAGAGTTTGGCCTCTAGCTCAGCCAGCACCTAGGGAAACCTACAAAACCTGTGCATTTTTGAAAACTAGAGACCTAGGGGAATCCAAGATGGGGTGACTTGTGGAGCTCTGATCAGGTTCTGTTACCCAGAATCCTTTGCAAACCTCCAAATTTGGCTAAAAAAACACATTTTCCTCACATTTGGGTGACAGAAAGATCTGGAATCAGAGAGGAGCCACAAATTTCCTTCCACCCAGCGTTCCCCCAAGTCTCCCGATAAAAATGATACCTCACTTGTGTGGGTAGGCCTAGCGCCCGCGACAGGAAAGGCCCCAAAACGCAACGTGGACAAATCACATTTTTTGAAAGAAAACAAAGGTGTTTTTTGCAAAGTGCCTACCTGTAGATTTTGGCCTCTACCTCAGCCGGCTCCTAGGGAAACCTACCAAACCTATGCATTTTTGAAAAATAGAGAACTAGGGGAATCCAAGATGGGGTGACTTGTGGCGCTCTGACCAGGTTCTGTTACCCAGAATCCTTTGCAAACCTCGAAATTTGGCTAAAAAAACACGTTTTCCTCACATTTTGGTGACAGAAAGTTCTGGAATCAGAGAGGAGCCACAAATTTCCTTCCACCCAGCATTCCCCCAAGTCTCCCAATAAAATTGATACATCACTTGTGTGGGTAGGCCTAGTGACCGCGACAGGAAATGCCCCAAAACGCAACGTGGACACATCACATTTTTTGAAAAAAAATAGAAGTGTTTTTTGCAAAGTGCCTACCTGTAGATTTTGGCCTCTAGCTCAGCCGGCACCTAGGGAAACCTACCAAACCTGTGCATTTTTTAAAACTAGAGACCTAGGGGAATCCAAGATGGGGTGACCTGTGGGGCTCTGAGCAGGTTGTGTTACCCAGAATCTTTTGCAAACCTCAAAATTTGACTAAACAAAACATATTTTTCTCACATTTTGGTGACAGAAAGTTCTGGAATCAGAGAGCAGCCACAAATTTCCTTCCATCCAGCGTTCTCCCAAGTCTCCCGATAAAAATGATACCTCACTTGTGTGGGTAGGCCTAGCGCCTGTGACAGGAAATGCCTAACAACGCAACATGGACACATCACATTTTTTTAAAGAAAATAGAGGAGTTTGTTGCAAAGTGCCTACCTGTAGATTTTGGCCTGTCGCTCAGCCGGCACCTTGGGAAACCTACTAAACCTGTGCATTTTTGAAAACTAGAGACCTAGGGGAATCCAGGATGGGGTGACTTGTGGGGCTCTGAGCAGGTTGTGTTACCCAGAATCTTTTGCAAACCTCAAAATTTGGCTAAAAAAAAATATTTTCCTCAAATTTTGGTGACAGAAAGTTCTGGAATCAGAGAGGAGACACAAATTTCCTTCCACCCAGCATTCCCCCAAGTCTCCTGATAAAAATGATACCTCACTTGTGTGGGTAGGCCTAGAGCCCGCGACAGGAAATGCCCCAAAACGCAACGTGGACACATCACATTTTTTTAAAGAAAACAGAGGTGTGTTTTGCAAAGTGCCTACCTGTAGATTTTGGCCTCTAGCTCAGCCGGCACCTAGGGAAACCTACCAAACCTGTGCATTTTTTAAAACTAGAGACCTAGGGGAATCCAAGATGGGGTGACTTGTGGGGCTCTGACCAGGTTCTGTTACTCAGAATCCTTTGTAAACCTCAAAATTTGGCTAAAAAAACACATTTTCCTCACATTTTGGTGACAGAAAGTTCTGGAATCTGAGAGGAGCCACAAATTTCCCTCCACCCAGCGTTCCCCCAAGTCTCCCAATAAAAATGATACCTCACTTGTGTAGGTAGGCCCAGCGCCTGCGACAGGAAAGGCCCCAAAACGCAACGTGGACACATCACATTTTTTTAAAGAAAACAGAGGTGTTTTTTGCAAAGTGCCTACCTGTAGATTTTGGCCTCTAGCTCAGCCGGCACCTAGGGAAACCTACCAAACCTGTGCATTTGTTAAAACTAGAGACCTAGGGGAATCCACGATGGGGTGACTTGTGGGGCTCTGACCAGGTTCTGTTACCCAGAATCCTTTGCAAACCTCAACATTTGGCTAAAAAAACAAATTTTCCTCACATTTTGGTGACAGAAAGTTCTGGAATCAGAGAGGAGCCACAAATTTCCTTCCACCCAGCATTCCCCCAAGTCTCCCAATAAAATTGATACCTCACTTGTGTGGGTAGGCCTAGTGCCCGCAACAGGAAATGCCCCAAAACGCAACGTGGACAAATCACATTTTTTGAAAGAAAACAGAGGTGTTTTTTGCAAAGTGCCTACCTGTAGATTTTGGCCTCTACCTCAGCCGGCTCCTAGGGAAACCTACCAAACCTATGCATTTTTGAAAAATAGAGAACTAGGGGAATCCAAGATGGGGTGACTTGTGGCGCTCTGACCAGGTTCTGTTACCCAGAATCCTTTGCAAACCTCAAAATTTGGCTAAAAAAACACGTTTTCCTCACATTTTGGTGACAGAAAGTTCTGGAATCAGAGAGGAGCCACAAATTTCCTTCCACCCAGCATTCCCCCAAGTCTCCCAATAAAATTGATACATCACTTGTGTGGGTAGGCCTAGTGACCGCGACAGGAAATGCCCCAAAACGCAACGTGGACACATCACATTTTTTGAAAAAAAATAGAAGTGTTTTTTGCAAAGTGCCTACCTGTAGATTTTGGCCTCTAGCTCAGCCGGCACCTAGGGAAACCTACCAAACCTGTGCATTTTTTAAAACTAGAGACCTAGGGGAATCCAAGATGGGGTGACCTGTGGGGCTCTGAGCAGGTTGTGTTACCCAGAATCTTTTGCAAACCTCAAAATTTGACTAAACAAAACATATTTTTCTCACATTTTGGTGACAGAAAGTTCTGGAATCAGAGAGCAGCCACAAATTTCCTTCCATCCAGCGTTCCCCCAAGTCTCCCGATAAAAATGATACCTCACTTGTGTGGGTAGGCCTAGCGCCTGTGACAGGAAATGCCTAAAAACGCAACATGGACACATCACATTTTTTTAAAGAAAATAGAGGAGTTTGTTGCAAAGTGCCTACCTGTAGATTTTGGCCTGTAGCTCAGCCGGCACCTTGGGAAACCTACTAAACCTGTGCATTTTTGAAAACTAGAGACCTAGGGGAATCCAGGATGGGGTGACTTGTGGGGCTCTGAGCAGGTTGTGTTACCCAGAATCTTTTGCAAACCTCAAAATTTGGCTAAAAAAAATTATTTTCCTCAAATTTTGGTGACAGAAAGTTCTGGAATCAGAGAGGAGACACAAATTTCCTTCCACCCAGCATTCCCCCAAGTCTCCTGATAAAAATAATACCTCACTTGTGTGGGTAGGCCTAGAGCCCGCTACAGGAAATGCCCCAAAACGCAACGTGGACACATCACATTTTTTTAAAGAAAACAGAGGTGTGTTTTGCAAAGTGCCTACCTGTAGATTTTGGCCTCTAGCTCAGCCGGCACCTAGGGAAACCTACCAAACCTGTGCATTTTGTTAAACTAGAGACCTAGGGGAATCCAAGATGGGGTGACTTGTGGGGCTCTGACCAGGTTCTGTTACTCAGAATCCTTTGTAAACCTCAAAATTTGGCTAAAAAAACACATTTTACTCACATTTTGGTGACAGAAAGTTCTGGAATCAGAGAGGAGCCACAAATTTCCTTCCACCCAGCATTCCCCCAAGTCTCCCAATAAAATTGATACCTCACTTGTGTGGGTAGGCCTAGTGCCCGCAACAGGAAATGCCCCAAAACGCAACGTGGACAAATCACATTTTTTGAAAGAAAACAGAGGTGTTTTTTGCAAAGTGCCTACCTGTAGATTTTGGCCTCTACCTCAGCCGGCTCCTAGGGAAACCTACCAAACCTATGCATTTTTGAAAAATAGAGAACTAGGGGAATCCAAGATGGGGTGACTTGTGGCGCTCTGACCAGGTTCTGTTACCCAGAATCCTTTGCAAACCTCAAAATTTGGCTAAAAAAACACGTTTTCCTCACATTTTGGTGACAGAAAGTTCTGGAATCAGAGAGGAGCCACAAATTTCCTTCCACCCAGCATTCCCCCAAGTCTCCCAATAAAATTGATACATCACTTGTGTGGGTAGGCCTAGTGACCGCAACAGGAAATGCCCCAAAACGCAACGTGGACAAATCACATTTTTTGAAAGAAAACAGAGGTGTTTTTTGCAAAGTGCCTACCTGTAGATTTTGGCCTCTACCTCAGCCGGCTCCTAGGGAAACCTACCAAACCTATGCATTTTTGAAAAACAGAGAACTAGGGGAATCCAAGATGGGGTGACTTGTGGCGCTCTGATCAGGTTCTGTTACCCAGAATCCTTTGCAAACCTCGACATGTGGCTAAAAAAACACATTTTCCTCACGTTTTGGTGACAGAAAGATCTGGAATCAAAGAGGAGCCACGAATTTCCTTCCACCAAGCGTTCCCCCAAGTCTCCCGATAAAAATTATACCTCACTTGTGTGGGTAGGCCTAGCGCCCGCGACAGGAAAGGCCCCAAAACGCAACGTGGACAAATCACATTTTTTGAAAGAAAACAAAGGTGTTTTTTGCAAAGTGCCTACCTGTAGAGTTTGGCCTCTAGCTCAGCCAGCACCTAGGGAAACCTACAAAACCTGTGCATTTTTGAAAACTAGAGACCTAGGGGAATCCAAGATGGGGTGACTTGTGGAGCTCTGATCAGGTTCTGTTACCCAGAATCCTTTGCAAACCTCCAAATTTGGCTAAAAAAACACATTTTCCTCACATTTGGGTGACAGAAAGATCTGGAATCAGAGAGGAGCCACAAATTTCCTTCCACCCAGCGTTCCCCCAAGTCTCCCGATAAAAATGATACCTCACTTGTGTGGGTAGGCCTAGCGCCCGCGACAGGAAAGGCCCCAAAACGCAACGTGGACAAATCACATTTTTTGAAAGAAAACAAAGGTGTTTTTTGCAAAGTGCCTACCTGTAGATTTTGGCCTCTACCTCAGCCGGCTCCTAGGGAAACCTACCAAACCTATGCATTTTTGAAAAATAGAGAACTAGGGGAATCCAAGATGGGGTGACTTGTGGCGCTCTGACCAGGTTCTGTTACCCAGAATCCTTTGCAAACCTCGAAATTTGGCTAAAAAAACACGTTTTCCTCACATTTTGGTGACAGAAAGTTCTGGAATCAGAGAGGAGCCACAAATTTCCTTCCACCCAGCATTCCCCCAAGTCTCCCAATAAAATTGATACATCACTTGTGTGGGTAGGCCTAGTGACCGCGACAGGAAATGCCCCAAAACGCAACGTGGACACATCACATTTTTTGAAAAAAAATAGAAGTGTTGTGCCTACCTGTAGATTTTGGCCTCTAGCTCAGCCGGCACCTAGGGAAACCTACCAAACCTGTGCATTTTTTAAAACTAGAGACCTAGGGGAATCCAAGATGGGGTGACCTGTGGGGCTCTGAGCAGGTTGTGTTACCCAGAATCTTTTGCAAACCTCAAAATTTGACTAAACAAAACATATTTTTCTCACATTTTGGTGACAGAAAGTTCTGGAATCAGAGAGCAGCCACAAATTTCCTTCCATCCAGCGTTCTCCCAAGTCTCCCGATAAAAATGATACCTCACTTGTGTGGGTAGGCCTAGCGCCTGTGACAGGAAATGCCTAACAACGCAACATGGACACATCACATTTTTTTAAAGAAAATAGAGGAGTTTGTTGCAAAGTGCCTACCTGTAGATTTTGGCCTGTCGCTCAGCCGGCACCTTGGGAAACCTACTAAACCTGTGCATTTTTGAAAACTAGAGACCTAGGGGAATCCAGGATGGGGTGACTTGTGGGGCTCTGAGCAGGTTGTGTTACCCAGAATCTTTTGCAAACCTCAAAATTTGGCTAAAAAAAATTATTTTCCTCAAATTTTGGTGACAGAAAGTTCTGGAATCAGAGAGGAGACACAAATTTCCTTCCACCCAGCATTCCCCCAAGTCTCCTGATAAAAATGATACCTCACTTGTGTGGGTAGGCCTAGAGCCCGCGACAGGAAATGCCCCAAAACGCAACGTGGACACATCACATTTTTTTAAAGAAAACAGAGGTGTGTTTTGCAAAGTGCCTACCTGTAGATTTTGGCCTCTAGCTCAGCCGGCACCTAGGGAAACCTACCAAACCTGTGCATTTTTTAAAACTAGAGACCTAGGGGAATCCAAGATGGGGTGACTTGTGGGGCTCTGACCAGGTTCTGTTACTCAGAATCCTTTGTAAACCTCAAAATTTGGCTAAAAAAACACATTTTCCTCACATTTTGGTGACAGAAAGTTCTGGAATCTGAGAGGAGCCACAAATTTCCCTCCACCCAGCGTTCCCCCAAGTCTCCCAATAAAAATGATACCTCACTTGTGTAGGTAGGCCCAGCGCCTGCGACAGGAAAGGCCCCAAAACGCAACGTGGACACATCACATTTTTTTAAAGAAAACAGAGGTGTTTTTTGCAAAGTGCCTACCTGTAGATTTTGGCCTCTAGCTCAGCCGGCACCTAGGGAAACCTACCAAACCTGTGCATTTGTTAAAACTAGAGACCTAGGGGAATCCACGATGGGGTGACTTGTGGGGCTCTGACCAGGTTCTGTTACCCAGAATCCTTTGCAAACCTCAACATTTGGCTAAAAAAACAAATTTTCCTCACATTTTGGTGACAGAAAGTTCTGGAATCAGAGAGGAGCCACAAATTTCCTTCCACCCAGCATTCCCCCAAGTCTCCCAATAAAATTGATACCTCACTTGTGTGGGTAGGCCTAGTGCCCGCAACAGGAAATGCCCCAAAACGCAACGTGGACAAATCACATTTTTTGAAAGAAAACAGAGGTGTTTTTTGCAAAGTGCCTACCTGTAGATTTTGGCCTCTACCTCAGCCGGCTCCTAGGGAAACCTACCAAACCTATGCATTTTTGAAAAATAGAGAACTAGGGGAATCCAAGATGGGGTGACTTGTGGCGCTCTGACCAGGTTCTGTTACCCAGAATCCTTTGCAAACCTCAAAATTTGGCTAAAAAAACACGTTTTCCTCACATTTTGGTGACAGAAAGTTCTGGAATCAGAGAGGAGCCACAAATTTCCTTCCACCCAGCATTCCCCCAAGTCTCCCAATAAAATTGATACATCACTTGTGTGGGTAGGCCTAGTGACCGCGACAGGAAATGCCCCAAAACGCAACGTGGACACATCACATTTTTTGAAAAAAAATAGAAGTGTTTTTTGCAAAGTGCCTACCTGTAGATTTTGGCCTCTAGCTCAGCCGGCACCTAGGGAAACCTACCAAACCTGTGCATTTTTTAAAACTAGAGACCTAGGGGAATCCAAGATGGGGTGACCTGTGGGGCTCTGAGCAGGTTGTGTTACCCAGAATCTTTTGCAAACCTCAAAATTTGACTAAACAAAACATATTTTTCTCACATTTTGGTGACAGAAAGTTCTGGAATCAGAGAGCAGCCACAAATTTCCTTCCATCCAGCGTTCCCCCAAGTCTCCCGATAAAAATGATACCTCACTTGTGTGGGTAGGCCTAGCGCCTGTGACAGGAAATGCCTAAAAACGCAACATGGACACATCACATTTTTTTAAAGAAAATAGAGGAGTTTGTTGCAAAGTGCCTACCTGTAGATTTTGGCCTGTAGCTCAGCCGGCACCTTGGGAAACCTACTAAACCTGTGCATTTTTGAAAACTAGAGACCTAGGGGAATCCAGGATGGGGTGACTTGTGGGGCTCTGAGCAGGTTGTGTTACCCAGAATCTTTTGCAAACCTCAAAATTTGGCTAAAAAAAATTATTTTCCTCAAATTTTGGTGACAGAAAGTTCTGGAATCAGAGAGGAGACACAAATTTCCTTCCACCCAGCATTCCCCCAAGTCTCCTGATAAAAATAATACCTCACTTGTGTGGGTAGGCCTAGAGCCCGCTACAGGAAATGCCCCAAAACGCAACGTGGACACATCACATTTTTTTAAAGAAAACAGAGGTGTGTTTTGCAAAGTGCCTACCTGTAGATTTTGGCCTCTAGCTCAGCCGGCACCTAGGGAAACCTACCAAACCTGTGCATTTTGTTAAACTAGAGACCTAGGGGAATCCAAGATGGGGTGACTTGTGGGGCTCTGACCAGGTTCTGTTACTCAGAATCCTTTGTAAACCTCAAAATTTGGCTAAAAAAACACATTTTACTCACATTTTGGTGACAGAAAGTTCTGGAATCAGAGAGGAGCCACAAATTTCCTTCCACCCAGCATTCCCCCAAGTCTCCCAATAAAATTGATACCTCACTTGTGTGGGTAGGCCTAGTGCCCGCAACAGGAAATGCCCCAAAACGCAACGTGGACAAATCACATTTTTTGAAAGAAAACAGAGGTGTTTTTTGCAAAGTGCCTACCTGTAGATTTTGGCCTCTACCTCAGCCGGCTCCTAGGGAAACCTACCAAACCTATGCATTTTTGAAAAATAGAGAACTAGGGGAATCCAAGATGGGGTGACTTGTGGCGCTCTGACCAGGTTCTGTTACCCAGAATCCTTTGCAAACCTCAAAATTTGGCTAAAAAAACACGTTTTCCTCACATTTTGGTGACAGAAAGTTCTGGAATCAGAGAGGAGCCACAAATTTCCTTCCACCCAGCATTCCCCCAAGTCTCCCAATAAAATTGATACATCACTTGTGTGGGTAGGCCTAGTGACCGCAACAGGAAATGCCCCAAAACGCAACGTGGACAAATCACATTTTTTGAAAGAAAACAGAGGTGTTTTTTGCAAAGTGCCTACCTGTAGATTTTGGCCTCTACCTCAGCCGGCTCCTAGGGAAACCTACCAAACCTATGCATTTTTGAAAAATAGAGAACTAGGGGAATCCAAGATGGGGTGACTTGTGGCGCTCTGACCAGGTTCTGTTACCCAGAATCCTTTGCAAACCTCAAAATTTGGCTAAAAAAACACGTTTTCCTCACATTTTGGTGACAGAAAGTTCTGGAATCAGAGAGGAGCCACAAATTTCCTTCCACCCAGCATTCCCCCAAGTCTCCCAATAAAATTGATACATCACTTGTGTGGGTAGGCCTAGTGACCGCGACAGGAAATGCCCCAAAACGCAACGTGGACACATCACATTTTTTGAAAAAAAATAGAAGTGTTTTTTGCAAAGTGCCTACCTGTAGATTTTGGCCTCTAGCTCAGCCGGCACCTAGGGAAAACTACCAAACCTGTGCATTTTTTAAAACTAGAGACCTAGGGGAATCCAAGATGGGGTGACCTGTGGGGCTCTGAGCAGGTTGTGTTACCCAGAATCTTTTGCAAACCTCAAAATTTGACTAAACAAAACATATTTTTCTCACATTTTGGTGACAGAAAGTTCTGGAATCAGAGAGCAGCCACAAATTTCCTTCCATCCAGCGTTCCCCCAAGTCTCCCGATAAAAATGATACCTCACTTGTGTGGGTAGGCCTAGCGCCTGTGACAGGAAATGCCTAAAAACGCAACATGGACACATCACATTTTTTTAAAGAAAATAGAGGAGTTTGTTGCAAAGTGCCTACCTGTAGATTTTGGCCTGTAGCTCAGCCGGCACCTTGGGAAACCTACTAAACCTGTGCATTTTTGAAAACTAGAGACCTAGGGGAATCCAGGATGGGGTGACTTGTGGGGCTCTGAGCAGGTTGTGTTACCCAGAATCTTTTGCAAACCTCAAAATTTGGCTAAAAAAAATTATTTTCCTCAAATTTTGGTGACAGAAAGTTCTGGAATCAGAGAGGAGACACAAATTTCCTTCCACCCAGCATTCCCCCAAGTCTCCTGATAAAAATAATACCTCACTTGTGTGGGTAGGCCTAGAGCCCGCTACAGGAAATGCCCCAAAACGCAACGTGGACACATCACATTTTTTTAAAGAAAACAGAGGTGTGTTTTGCAAAGTGCCTACCTGTAGATTTTGGCCTCTAGCTCAGCCGGCACCTAGGGAAACCTACCAAACCTGTGCATTTTTTTAAACTAGAGACCTAGGGGAATCCAAGATGGGGTGACTTGTGGGGCTCTGACCAGGTTCTGTTACTCAGAATCCTTTGTAAACCTCAAAATTTGGCTAAAAAAACACATTTTCCTCACATTTTGGTGACAGAAAGTTCTGGAATCAGAGAGGAGCCACAAATTTCCTTCCACCCAGCATTCCCCCAAGTCTCCCAATAAAATTGATACCTCACTTGTGTGGGTAGGCCCAGCGCCTGCGACAGGAAAGGCCCCAAAACGCAACGTGGACACATCACATTTTTTTAAAGAAAACAGAGGTGTTTTTTGCAAAGTGCCTACCTGTAGATTTTGGCCTCTAGCTCAGCCGGCACCTAGGGAAACCTACCAAACCTGTGCATTTGTTAAAACTAGAGACCTAGGGGAATCCAAGATGGGGTGACTTGTGGGGCTCTGACCAGGTTCTGTTACCCAGAATCCTTTGCAAACCTCAACATTTGGCTAAAAAAACAAATTTTCCTCACATTTTGGTGACAGAAAGTTCTTTAATCAGAGAGGAGCCACAAATTTCCTTCCACCCAGCATTCCCAAAGTCTCCCAATAAAATTGATACCTCACTTGTGTGGGTAGGCCTAGTGCCCGCAACAGGAAATGCCCCAAAACGCAACGTGGACAAATCACATTTTTTGAAAGAAAACAGAGGTGTTTTTAGCAAAGTGCCTACCTGTAGATTTTGGCCTATAGCTCAGCCGTCACCTATGGAAACCTACCAAACCTGTGCATTTTTGAAAACTAGAGACCTAGGGAAATCCAAGATGGGGTGACTTGTGGGGCTCTGACCAGGTTCTGTTACCCAGAATCCTTTGCAAACCTCAACATTTGGCTAAAAAAACAAATTTTCCTCACATTTTGGTGACAGAAAGTTCTGGAATCAGAGAGGAGCCACAAATTTCCTTCCACCCAGCATTCCCCCAAGTCTCCCAATAAAATTGATACCTCACTTGTGTGGGTAGGCCTAGAGCCCGCGACAGGAAATGCCCCAAAACGCAACGTGGACAAATCACATTTTTTGAAAGAAAACAGAGGTGTTTTTTGCAAAGTGCCTACCTGTAGATTTTGGCCTATAGCTCAGCCGTCACCTATGGAAACCTACCAAACCTGTGCATTTTTGAAAACTAGAGACCTAGGGAAATCCAAGATGGGGTGACTTGTGGGGCTCTGACCAGGTTCTGTTACTCAGAATCCTTTGTAAACCTCAAAATGTGGCTAAACAAACACATCTTCCTCACATTTTGGTGCCAGAAAGTTCTGGAATCTGAGAGGAGCCACAAATTTCCCTCCACCCAGCGTTCCCCCAAGTCTCCCAATAAAAATGATACCTCACTTGTGTGGGTAGGCCTAGTGCCCGCGACAGGAAATGCCCCAAAACGCAACGTGGACACATCACATTTTTTGAAAGAAAATAGAAGTGTTTTTTGCAAAGTGCCTACCTGTAGATTTTGGCCTCTACCTCAGCCGGCTCCTAGGGAAACCTACCAAACCTATGCATTTTTGAAAAACAGAGAACTAGGGGAATCCAAGATGGGGTGACTTGTGGCGCTCTGATCAGGTTCTGTTACCCAGAATCCTTTGCAAACCTCGAAATGTGGCTAAAAAAACACGTTTACCTCACATTTTGGTGACAGAAAGTTCTGGAATCAGAGAGAAGCCACAAATTTCCTTCCACCCAGCATTCCCCCAAGTCTCCTGATAAAAATGATACCTCACTTGTGTGGGTAGGCCTAGAGCCCGCGACAGGATATGCCCCAAAACTCAACATGGACACATCACATTTTTTGAAAGAAAACAGAGGTGTTTTTTGCAAAGTGCCTACCTGTAGATTTTGGCCTCTAGCTCAGCCGGCACCTAGGGAAACCTACCAAACCTGTGCATTTTTTTAAACTAGAGACCTAGGGGAATCCAGGATGGGGTGACTTGTGGGGCTCTGAGCAGGTTGTGTTACCCAGAATCTTTTGCAAACCTCAAAATTTGGCTAAAAAAACACATTTTCCTCACATTTTGGTGACAGAAAGATCTGGAATCAAAGAGGAGCCACAAATTTCCTTACACCAAGCATTCCCCCAAGTCTCCCGATAAAAATGACACCTCACTAGTGTGGGTAGGCCTAGCGCCCGCGACAGGAAAGGCCCCAAAAGGCAACGTGGACAAATCACATTTTTTGAAAGAAAACAAAGGTGTTTTTTGCAAAGTGCCAACCTGTAGAGTTTGGCCTCTAGCTCAGCCGGAACCTAGGGAAACCTACAAAACCTGTGCATTTTTGAAAACTAGAGACCTAGGGGAATCCAAGATGGGGTGACTTGTGGAGCTCTGATCAGGTTCTGTTACCCAGAATCCTTTGCAAACCTCCAAATTTGGCTAAAAAAACACATTTTCCTCACATTTGGGTGACAGAAAGATCTGGAATCATAGAGGAGCCACAAATTTCCTTCCACCCAGCATTCCCCCAAGTCTCCCAATAAAATTGATACATCACTTGTGTGGGTAGGCCTAGTGACCGCGACAGGAAATGCCCCAAAACGCAACGTGGACACATCACATTTTTTGAAAAAAAATAGAAGTGTTTTTTGCAAAGTGCCTACCTGTAGATTTTGGCCTCTAGCTCAGCCGGCACCTAGGGAAACCTACCAAACCTGTGCATTTTTTAAAACTAGAGACCTAGGGGAATCCAAGATGGGGTGACTTGTGGGGCTCTGAGCAGGTTGTGTTACCCAGAATCTTTTGCAAACCTCAAAATTTGACTAAACAAAACATATTTTTCTCACATTTTGGTGACAGAAAGTTCTGGAATCAGAGAGCAGCCACAAATTTCCTTCCATCCAGCGTTCCCCCAAGTCTCCCGATAAAAATGATACCTCACTTGTGTGGGTAGGCCTAGCGCCTGTGACAGGAAATGCCTAAAAACGCAACGTGGACACATCACATTTTTTTAAAGAAAATAGAGGTGTTTGTTGCAAAGTGCCTACCTGTAGATTTTGGCCTGTAGCTCAGCCGGCACCTTGGGAAACCTACTAAACCTGTGCATTTTTGAAAACTAGAGACCTAGGGGAATCCAGGATGGGGTGACTTGTGGGGCTCTGAGCAGGTTGTGTTACCCAGAATCTTTTGCAAACCTCAAAATTTGGCTAAAAAAACACATTTTCCTCAAATTTTGGTGACAGAAAGTTCTGGAATCAGAGAGGAGCCACAAATTTCCTTCCACCCAGCATTCCCCCAAGTCTCCTGATAAAAATGATACCTCACTTGTGTGGGTAGGCCTAGAGCCCGCGACAGGAAATGCCCCAAAACGCAACGTGGACACATCACATTTTTTTAAAGAAAACAGAGGTGTGTTTTGCAAAGTGCCTACCTGTAGATTTTGGCCTCTAGCTCAGCCGTCACCTAGGGAAACCTACCAAACCTGTGCATTTGTTAAAACTAGAGACCTAGGGGAATAAATGATGGGGTGACTTGTGGGGCTCTGACCAGGTTCTGTTACCCAGAATCCTTTGCAAACCTCAACATTTGGCTAAAAAAACAAATTTTCCTCACATTTTGGTGACAGAAAGTTCTGGAATCAGAGAGGAGCCACAAATTTCCTTCCACCCAGCATTCCCCCAAGTCTCCCAATAAAATTGATACCTCACTTGTGTGGGTAGGCCTAGTGCCCGCAACAGGAAATGCCCCAAAACGCAACGTGGACACATCACATTTTTTTAAAGAAAATAGAAGTGTTTTTTGCAAAGTGCCTACCTGTAGATTTTGGCCTCTAGCTCAGCCGGCACCTAGGGAAACCTACCAAACCTGTGCATTTTTTAAAACTAGAGACCTAGGGGAATCCAAGATGGGGTGACCTGTGGGGCTCTGAGCAGGTTGTGTTACCCAGAATCTTTTGCAAACCTCAAAATTTGACTAAACAAAACATATTTTTCTCACATTTTGGTGACAGAAAGTTCTGGAATCAGAGAGCAGCCACAAATTTCCTTCCATCCAGCGTTCCCCCAAGTCTCCCCATAAAAATGATACCTCACTTGTGTGGGTAGGCCTAGCGCCTGTGACAGGAAATGCCTAAAAACGCAACATGGACACATCACATTTTTTTAAAGAAAATAGAGGAGTTTGTTGCAAAGTGCCTACCTGTAGATTTTGGCCTGTAGCTCAGCCGGCACCTTGGGAAACCTACTAAACCTGTGCATTTTTGAAAACTAGAGACCTAGGGGAATCCATGATGGGGTGACTTGTGGGGCTCTGAGCAGGTTGTGTTACCCAGAATCTTTTGCAAACCTCAAAATTTGGCTAAAAAAAATTATTTTCCTCAAATTTTGGTGACAGAAAGTTCTGGAATCAGAGAGGAGACACAAATTTCCTTCCACCCAGCATTCCCCCAAGTCTCCTGATAAAAATGATACCTCACTTGTGTGGGTAGGCCTAGAGCCCGCGACAGGAAATGCCCCAAAACGCAACGTGGACACATCACATTTTTTTAAAGAAAACAGAGGTGTGTTTTGCAAAGTGCCTACCTGTAGATTTTGGCCTCTAGCTCAGCCGGCACCTAGGGAAACCTACCAAACCTGTACATTTTTTAAAACTAGAGACCTAGGGGAATCCAAGATGGGGTGACTTGTGGGGCTCTGACCAGGTTCTGTTACTCAGAATCCTTTGTAAACCTCAAAATTTGGCTAAAAAAACACATTTTCCTCACATTTTGGTGACAGAAAGTTCTGGAATCTGAGAGGAGCCACAAATTTCCCTCCACCCAGGGTTCCCCCAAGTCTCCCAATAAAAATGATACCTCACTTGTGTGGGTAGGCCCAGCGCCTGCGACAGGAAAGGCCCCAAAACGCAACGTGGACACATCACATTTTTTTAAAGAAAACAGAGGTGTGTTTTGCAAAGTGCCTACCTGTAGATTTTGGCCTCTAGCTCAGCCGTCACCTAGGGAAACCTACCAAACCTGTGCATTTGTTAAAACTAGAGACCTAGGGGAATCCAAGATGGGGTGACTTGTGGGGCTCTGACCAGGTTCTGTTACTCAGAATCCTTTGTAAACCTCAAAATTTGGCTAAAAAAACACATTTTCCTCACATTTTGGTGACAGAAAGTTCTGGAATCAGAGAGGAGCCACAAATTTCCTTCCACCCAGCATTCCCCCAAGTCTCCCAATAAAATTGATACCTCACTTGTGTGGGTAGGCCCAGCGCCTGCGACAGGAAAGGCCCCAAAACGCAACGTGGACACATCACATTTTTTTAAAGAAAACAGAGGTGTTTTTTGCAAAGTGCCTACCTGTAGATTTTGGCCTCTAGCTCAGCCGGCACCTAGGGAAACCTACCAAACCTGTGCATTTGTTAAAACTAGAGACCTAGGGGAATCCAAGATGGGGTAACTTGTGGGGCTCTGACCAGGTTCTGTTACCCAGAATCCTTTGCAAACCTCAACATTTGGCTAAAAAAACAAATTTTCCTCACATTTTGGTGACAGAAAGTTCTGGAATCAGAGAGGAGCCACAAATTTCCTTCCACCCAGCATTCCCCCAAGTCTCCCAATAAAATTGATACCTCACTTGTGTGGGTAGGCCTAGTGCCCGCAACAGGAAATGCCCCAAAACGCAACGTGGACAAATCACATTTTTTGAAAGAAAACAGAGGTGTTTTTTGCAAAGTGCCTACCTGTAGATTTTGGCCTATAGCTCAGCCGTCACCTATGGAAACCTACCAAACCTGTGCATTTTTGAAAACTAGAGACCTAGGGAAATCTAAGATGGGGTGACTTGTGGGGCTCTGACCAGGTTCTGTTACCCAGAATCCTTTGCAAACCTCAACATTTGGCTAAAAAAACAAATTTTCCTCACATTTTGGTGACAGAAAGTTCTGGAATCAGAGAGGAGCCACAAATTTCCTTCCACCCAGCATTCCCCCAAGTCTCCCAATAAAATTGATACCTCACTTGTGTGGGTAGGCCTAGAGCCCGCGACAGGAAATGCCCCAAAACGCAACGTGGACAAATCACATTTTTTGAAAGAAAACAGAGGTGTTTTTTGCAAAGTGCCTACCTGTAGATTTTGGCCTATAGCTCAGCCGTCACCTATGGAAACCTACCAAACCTGTGCATTTTTGAAAACTAGAGACCTAGGGAAATCCAAGATGGGGTGACTTGTGGGGCTCTGACCAGGTTCTGTTACTCAGAATCCTTTGTAAACCTCAAAATGTGGCTAAACAAACACATCTTCCTCACATTTTGGTGCCAGAAAGTTCTGGAATCTGAGAGGAGCCACAAATTTCCCTCCACCCAGCGTTCCCCCAAGTCTCCCAATAAAAATGATACCTCACTTGTGTGGGTAGGCCTAGTGCCCGCGACAGGAAATGCCCCAAAACGCAACGTGGACACATCACATTTTTTGAAAGAAAATAGAAGTGTTTTTTGCAAAGTGCCTACCTGTAGATTTTGGCCTCTACCTCAGCCGGCTCCTAGGGAAACCTACCAAACCTATGCATTTTTGAAAAACAGAGAACTAGGGGAATCCAAGATGGGGTGACTTGTGGCGCTCTGATCAGGTTCTGTTACCCAGAATCCTTTGCAAACCTCGAAATGTGGCTAAAAAAACACGTTTACCTCACATTTTGGTGACAGAAAGTTCTGGAATCAGAGAGAAGCCACAAATTTCCTTCCACCCAGCATTCCCCCAAGTCTCCTGATAAAAATGATACCTCACTTGTGTGGGTAGGCCTAGAGCCCGCGACAGGATATGCCCCAAAACTCAACATGGACACATCACATTTTTTGAAAGAAAACAGAGGTGTTTTTTGCAAAGTGCCTACCTGTAGATTTTGGCCTCTAGCTCAGCCGGCACCTAGGGAAACCTACCAACCCTGTGCATTTTTTTAAACTAGAGACCTAGGGGAATCCAGGATGGGGTGACTTGTGGGGCTCTGAGCAGGTTGTGTTACCCAGAATCTTTTGCAAACCTCAAAATTTGGCTAAAAAAACACATTTTCCTCACATTTTGGTGACAGAAAGATCTGGAATCAAAGAGGAGCCACAAATTTCCTTACACCAAGCATTCCCCCAAGTCTCCCGATAAAAATGACACCTCACTAGTGTGGGTAGGCCTAGCGCCCGCAACAGGAAAGGCCCCAAAACGCAACGTGGACAAATCAAATTTTTTGAAAGAAAACAAAGGTGTTTTTTGCAAAGTGCCAACCTGTAGAGTTTGGCCTCTAGCTCAGCCGGAACCTAGGGAAACCTACAAAACCTGTGCATTTTTGAAAACTAGAGACCTAGGGGAATCCAAGATGGGGTGACTTGTGGAGTTCTGATCAGGTTCTGTTACCCAGAATCCTTTGCAAACCTCCAAATTTGGCTAAAAAAACACATTTTCCTCACATTTGGGTGACAGAAAGATCTGGAATCAGAGAGGAGCCACAAATTTCCTTCCACCCAGCATTCCCCCAAGTCTCCCAATAAAATTGATACATCACTTGTGTGGGTAGGCCTAGTGACCGCGACAGGAAATGCCCCAAAACGCAACGTGGACACATCACATTTTTTGAAAAAAAATAGAAGTGTTTTTTGCAAAGTGCCTACCTGTAGATTTTGGCCTCTAGCTCAGCCGGCACCTAGGGAAACCTACCAAACCTGTGCATTTTTTAAAACTAGAGACCTAGGGGAATCCAAGATGGGGTGACTTGTGGGGCTCTGAGCAGGTTGTGTTACCCAGAATCTTTTGCAAACCTCAAAATTTGACTAAACAAAACATATTTTTCTCACATTTTGGTGACAGAAAGTTCTGGAATCAGAGAGCAGCCACAAATTTCCTTCCATCCAGCGTTCCCCCAAGTCTCCCGATAAAAATGATACCTCACTTGTGTGGGTAGGCCTAGCGCCTGTGACAGGAAATGCCTAAAAACGCAACGTGGACACATCACATTTTTTTAAAGAAAATAGAGGTGTTTGTTGCAAAGTGCCTACCTGTAGATTTTGGCCTGTAGCTCAGCCGGCACCTTGGGAAACCTACTAAACCTGTGCATTTTTGAAAACTAGAGACCTAGGGGAATCCAGGATGGGGTGACTTGTGGGGCTCTGAGCAGGTTGTGTTACCCAGAATCTTTTGCAAACCTCACAATTTGGCTAAAAAAACACATTTTCCTCAAATTTTGGTGACAGAAAGTTCTGGAATCAGAGAGGAGCCACAAATTTCCTTCCACCCAGCATTCCCCCAAGTCTCCTGATAAAAGTGATACCTCACTTGTGTGGGTAGGCCTAGAGCCCGCGACAGGAAATGCCCCAAAACGCAACGTGGACACATCACATTTTTTTAAAGAAAACAGAGGTGTGTTTTGCAAAGTGCCTACCTGTAGATTTTGGCCTCTAGCTCAGCCGTCACCTAGGGAAACCTACCAAACCTGTGCATTTGTTAAAACTAGAGACCTAGGGGAATCCAAGATGGGGTGACTTGTGGGGCTCTGACCAGGTTCTGTTACTCAGAATCCTTTGTAAACCTCAAAATTTGGCTAAAAAAACACATTTTCCTCACATTTTGGTGACAGAAAGTTCTGGAATCAGAGAGGAGCCACAAATTTCCTTCCACCCAGCATTCCCCCAAGTCTCCCAATAAAATTGATACCTCACTTGTGTGGGTAGGCCCAGCGCCTGCGACAGGAAAGGCCCCAAAACGCAACGTGGACACATCACATTTTTTTTAAGAAAACAGAGGTGTTTTTTGCAAAGTGCCTACCTGTAGATTTTGGCCTCTAGCTCAGCCGGCACCTAGGGAAACCTACCAAACCTGTGCATTTTTGAAAAACTAGAGACCTAGGGGAATCCAAGATGGGGTGACTTGTGGGGCTCTGACCAGGTTCTGTTACTCAGAATCCTTTGTAAACCTCAAAATTTGGCTAAAAAAACACATTTTCCTCACATTTTGGTGACAGAAAGTTCTGGAATCTGAGAGGAGCCACAAATTTCCCTCCACCCAGCGTTCCCCCAAGTCTCCCAATAAAAATGATACCTCACTTGTGTGGGTAGGCCCAGCGCCTGCGACAGGAAAGGCCCCAAAACGCAACGTGGACACATCACATTTTTTTAAAGAAAACAGAGGTGTTTTTTGCAAAGTGCCTACCTGTAGATTTTGGCCTCTAGCTCAGCCGTCACCTAGGGAAACCTACCAAACCTGTGCATTTGTTAAAACTAGAGACCTAGGGGAATAAATGATGGGGTGACTTGTGGGGCTCTGACCAGGTTCTGTTACCCAGAATCCTTTGCAAACCTCAACATTTGGCTAAAAAAACAAATTTTCCTCACATTTTGGTGACAGAAAGTTCTGGAATCAGAGAGGAGCCACAAATTTCCTTCCACCCAGCATTCCCCCAAGTCTCCCAATAAAATTGATACCTCACTTGTGTGGGTAGGCCTAGTGCCCGCAACAGGAAATGCCCCAAAACGCAACGTGGACACATCACATTTTTTTAAAGAAAATAGAAGTGTTTTTTGCAAAGTGCCTACCTGTAGATTTTGGCCTCTACCTCAGCCGGCTCCTAGGGAAACCTACCAAACCTATGCATTTTTGAAAAATAGAGAACTAGGGGAATCCAAGATGGGGTGACTTGTGGCGCTCTGACCAGGTTCTGTTACCCAGAATCCTTTGCAAACCTCGAAATTTGGCTAAAAAAACACGTTTTTTCCTCACATTTTGGTGACAGAAAGTTCTGGAATCAGAGAGGAGCCACAAATTTCCTTCCACCCAGCGTTCCCCCAAGTCTCCCAATAAAAATGATACCTCACTTGTGTGGGTAGGCCTACCGCCCGCGACAGGAAAGGCCCCAAAACGCAACGTGGACAAATCACATTTTTTGAAAGAAAACAAAGGTGTTTTTTGCAAAGTGCCTACCTGTAGAGTTTGGCCTCTAGCTCAGCCGACACCTCGGGAAACCTACAAAACCTGTGCATTTTTGAAAACTAGAGACCTAGGGGAATCCAAGATGGGGTGACTTGTGGAGCTCTGACTAGGTTCTGTTACCTAGAATCCTTTGCAAACCTCGAAATTTGGCTAAAAAAACACATTTTCCTCAAATTTTGGTGACAGAAAGTTCTGGAATCAGAGAGGAGCCACAAATTTCCTTCCACCCAGCATTCCCCCAAGTCTCCTGATAAAAATGATACCTCACTTGTGTGGGTAGGCCTAGAGCCCGCGACAGGAAATGCCCCAAAACGCAACGTGGACAAATCACATTTTTTGAAAGAAAACAGAGGTGTTTTTTGCAAAGTGCCTACCTGTAGATTTTGGCCTATAGCTCAGCCGTCACCTATGGAAACCTACCAAACCTGTGCATTTTTGAAAACTAGAGACCTAGGGGAATCCAAGATGGGGTGACTTGTGGGGCTCTGATTAGGTTCTGTTACCCAGAATCCTTTGCAAACCTCCAAATTTGGCTAAAAAAACACATTTTCCTCACATTTGGGTGACAGAAGGATCTGGAATCAGAGAGGAGCCACAAATTTCCTTCCACCCAGCGTTCCCCCAAGTCTCCCGATAAAAATGATACCTCACTTGTGTGGGTAGGCCTAGCGCCCGCGACAGGAAAGGCCCCAAAACGCAACGTGGACAAATCACATTTTTTTTAAAGAAAACAAAGGTGTTTTTTGCAAAGTTCCTACCTGTAGATTTTGGCCTCTACCTCAGCCGGCTCCTAGGGAAACCTACCAAACCTATGCATTTTTGAAAAACAGAGAACTAGGGGAATCCAAGATGGGGTGACTTGTGGCGCTCTGATCAGGTTCTGTTACCCAGAATCCTTTGCAAACCTCGACATGTGGCTAAAAAAACACATTTTCCTCACATTTTGGTGACAGAAAGATCTGGAATCAAAGAGGAGCCACGAATTTCCTTCCACCAAGCGTTCCCCCAAGTCTCCCGATAAAAATGATACCTCACTTGTGTGGGTAGGCCTAGCGCCCGCGACAGTAAAGGCCCCAAAACGCAACGTGGACAAATCACATTTTTTGAAAGAAAACAAAGGTGTTTTTTGCAAAGTGCCTACCTGTAGAGTTTGGCCTCTAGCTCAGCCAGCACCTAGGGAAACCTACAAAACCTGTGCATTTTTGAAAACTAGAGACCTAGGGGAATCCAAGATGGGGTGACTTGTGGAGCTCTGATCAGGTTCTGTTACCCAGAATCCTTTGCAAACCTCCAAATTTGGCTAAAAAAACACATTTTCCTCACATTTGGGTGACAGAAAGATCTGGAATCAGAGAGGAGCCACAAATTTCCTTGCACCCAGCGTTCCCCCAAGTCTCCCGATAAAAATGATACCTCACTTGTGTGGGTAGGCCTAGCCCCCGCGACAGGCAAGGCCCCAAAACGCAACGTGGACAAATCACATTTTTTGAAAGAAAACAAAGGTGTTTTTTGCAAAGTGCCTACCTGTAGATTTTGGCCTCTACCTCAGCCGGCTCCTAGGGAAACCTACCAAACCTATGCATTTTTGAAAAATAGAGAACTAGGGGAATCCAAGATGGGGTGACTTGTGGCGCTCTGACCAGGTTCTGTTACCCAGAATCCTTTGCAAACCTCGAAATTTGGCTAAAAAAAAATGTTTTCCTCACATTTTGGTGACAGAAAGTTCTGGAATCAGAGAGGAGCCACAAATTTCCTTCCACCCAGCATTCCCCCAAGTCTCCCAATAAAATTGATACATCACTTGTGTGGGTAGGCCTAGTGACCGCGACAGGAAATGCCCCAAAACGCAACGTGGACACATCACATTTTTTGAAAAAAAATAGAAGTGTTTTTTGCAAAGTGCCTACCTGTAGATTTTGGCCTCTAGCTCAGCCGGCACCTAGGGAAACCTACCAAACCTGTGCATTTTTTAAAACTAGAGACCTAGGGGAATCCAAGATGGGGTGACCTGTGGGGCTCTGAGCAGGTTGTGTTACCCAGAATCTTTTGCAAACCTCAAAATTTGACTAAACAAAACATATTTTTCTCACATTTTGGTGACAGAAAGTTCTGGAATCAGAGAGCAGCCACAAATTTCCTTCCATCCAGCGTTCTCCCAAGTCTCCCGATAAAAATGATACCTCACTTGTGTGGGTAGGCCTAGCGCCTGTGACAGGAAATGCCTAACAACGCAACATGGACACATCACATTTTTTTAAAGAAAATAGAGGAGTTTGTTGCAAAGTGCCTACCTGTAGATTTTGGCCTGTCGCTCAGCCGGCACCTTGGGAAACCTACTAAACCTGTGCATTTTTGAAAACTAGAGACCTAGGGGAATCCAGGATGGGGTGACTTGTGGGGCTCTGAGCAGGTTGTGTTACCCAGAATCTTTTGCAAACCTCAAAATTTGGCTAAAAAAAATTATTTTCCTCAAATTTTGGTGACAGAAAGTTCTGGAATCAGAGAGGAGACACAAATTTCCTTCCACCCAGCATTCCCCCAAGTCTCCTGATAAAAATAATACCTCACTTGTGTGGGTAGGCCTAGAGCCCGCGACAGGAAATGCCCCAAAACGCAACGTGGACACATCACATTTTTTTAAAGAAAACAGAGGTGTGTTTTGCAAAGTGCCTACCTGTAGATTTTGGCCTCTAGCTCAGCCGGCACCTAGGGAAACCTACCAAACCTGTGCATTTTTTAAAACTAGAGACCTAGGGGAATCCAAGATGGGGTGACTTGTGGGGTTCTGACCAGGTTCTGTTACTCAGAATCCTTTGTAAACCTCAAAATTTGGCTAAAAAAACACATTTTCCTCACATTTTGGTGACAGAAAGTTCTGGAATCTGAGAGGAGCCACAAATTTCCCTCCACCCAGCGTTCCCCCAAGTCTCCCAATAAAAATGATACCTCACTTGTGTGGGTAGGCCCAGCGCCTGCAACAGGAAAGGCCCCAAAACGCAACGTGGACACATCACATTTTTTTAAAGAAAACAGAGGTGTTTTTTGCAAAGTGCCTACCTGTAGATTTTGGCCTCTAGCTCAGCCGGCACCTAGGGAAACCTACCAAACCTGTGCATTTGTTAAAACTAGAGACCTAGGGGAATCCACGATGGGGTGACTTGTGGGGCTCTGACCAGGTTCTGTTACCCAGAATCCTTTGCAAACCTCAACATTTGGCTAAAAAAACAAATTTTCCTCACATTTTGGTGACAGAAAGTTCTGGAATCAGAGAGGAGCCACAAATTTCCTTCCACCCAGCATTCCCCCAAGTCTCCCAATAAAATTGATACCTCACTTGTGTGGGTAGGCCTAGTGCCCGCAACAGGAAATGCCCCAAAACGCAACGTGGACAAATCACATTTTTTTAAAGAAAATAGAAGTGTTTTTTGCAAAGTGCCTACCTGTAGATTTTGGCCTCTAGCTCAGCCGGCACCTAGGGAAACCTACCAAACCTGTGCATTTTTTAAAACTAGAGACCTAGGGGAATCCAAGATGGGGTGACCTGTGGGGCTCTGAGCAGGTTGTGTTACCCAGAATCTTTTGCAAACCTCAAAATTTGACTAAACAAAACATATTTTTCTCACATTTTGGTGACAGAAAGTTCTGGAATCAGAGAGCAGCCACAAATTTCCTTCCATCCAGCGTTCTCCCAAGTCTCCCGATAAAAATGATACCTCACTTGTGTGGGTAGGCCTAGCGCCTGTGACAGGAAATGCCTAACAACGCAACATGGACACATCACATTTTTTTAAAGAAAATAGAGGAGTTTGTTGCAAAGTGCCTACCTGTAGATTTTGGCCTGTCGCTCAGCCGGCACCTTGGGAAACCTACTAAACCTGTGCATTTTTGAAAACTAGAGACCTAGGGGAATCCAGGATGGGGTGACTTGTGGGGCTCTGAGCAGGTTGTGTTACCCAGAATCTTTTGCAAACCTCAAAATTTGGCTAAAAAAAATTATTTTCCTCAAATTTTGGTGACAGAAAGTTCTGGAATCAGAGAGGAGACACAAATTTCCTTCCACCCAGCATTCCCCCAAGTCTCCTGATAAAAATAATACCTCACTTGTGTGGGTAGGCCTAGAGCCCGCGACAGGAAATGCCCCAAAACGCAACGTGGACACATCACATTTTTTTAAAGAAAACAGAGGTGTGTTTTGCAAAGTGCCTACCTGTAGATTTTGGCCTCTAGCTCAGCCGGCACCTAGGGAAACCTACCAAACCTGTGCATTTTTTAAAACTAGAGACCTAGGGGAATCCAAGATGGGGTGACTTGTGGGGTTCTGACCAGGTTCTGTTACTCAGAATCCTTTGTAAACCTCAAAATTTGGCTAAAAAAACACATTTTCCTCACATTTTGGTGACAGAAAGTTCTGGAATCTGAGAGGAGCCACAAATTTCCCTCCACCCAGCGTTCCCCCAAGTCTCCCAATAAAAATGATACCTCACTTGTGTGGGTAGGCCCAGCGCCTGCGACAGGAAAGGCCCCAAAACGCAACGTGGACACATCACATTTTTTTAAAGAAAACAGAGGTGTTTTTTGCAAAGTGCCTACCTGTAGATTTTGGCCTCTAGCTCAGCCGGCACCTAGGGAAACCTACCAAACCTGTGCATTTGTTAAAACTAGAGACCTAGGGGAATCCACGATGGGGTGACTTGTGGGGCTCTGACCAGGTTCTGTTACCCAGAATCCTTTGCAAACCTCAACATTTGGCTAAAAAAACAAATTTTCCTCACATTTTGGTGACAGAAAGTTCTGGAATCAGAGAGGAGCCACAAATTTCCTTCCACCCAGCATTCCCCCAAGTCTCCCAATAAAATTGATACCTCACTTGTGTGGGTAGGCCTAGTGCCCGCAACAGGAAATGCCCCAAAACGCAACGTGGACACATCACATTTTTTTAAAGAAAATAGAAGTGTTTTTTGCAAAGTGCCTACCTGTAGATTTTGGCCTCTAGCTCAGCCGGCACCTAGGGAAACCTACCAAACCTGTGCATTTTTTAAAACTAGAGACCTAGGGGAATCCAAGATGGGGTGACCTGTGGGGCTCTGAGCAGGTTGTGTTACCCAGAATCTTTTGCAAACCTCAAAATTTGACTAAACAAAACATATTTTTCTCACATTTTGGTGACAGAAAGTTCTGGAATCAGAGAGCAGCCACAAATTTCCTTCCATCCAGCGTTCCCCCAAGTCTCCCGATAAAAATGATACCTCACTTGTGTGGGTAGGCCTAGCGCCTGTGACAGGAAATGCCTAAAAACGCAACATGGACACATCACATTTTTTTAAAGAAAATAGAGGAGTTTGTTGCAAAGTGCCTACCTGTAGATTTTGGCCTATAGCTCAGCCGGCACCTTGGGAAACCTACTAAACCTGTGCATTTTTGAAAACTAGAGACCTAGGGGAATCCATGATGGGGTGACTTGTGGGGCTCTGAGCAGGTTGTGTTACCCAGAATCTTTTGCAAACCTCAAAATTTGGCTAAAAATAATTATTTTCCTCAAATTTTGGTGACAGAAAGTTCTGGAATCAGAGAGGAGACACAAATTTCCTTCCACCCAGCATTCCCCCAAGTCTCCTGATAAAAATGATACCTCACTTGTGTGGGTAGGCCTAGAGCCCGCGACAGGAAATGCCCCAAAACGCAACGTGGACACATCACATTTTTTTAAAGAAAACAGAGGTGTGTTTTGCAAAGTGCCTACCTGTAGATTTTGGCCTCTAGCTCAGCCGGCACCTAGGGAAACCTACCAAACCTGTGCATTTTTTAAAACTAGAGACCTAGGGGAATCCAAGATGGGGTGACTTGTGGGGCTCTGACCAGGTTCTGTTACTCAGAATCCTTTGTAAACCTCAAAATTTGGCTAAAAAAACACATTTTCCTCACATTTTGGTGACAGAAAGTTCTGGAATCTGAGAGGAGCCACAAATTTCCCTCCACCCAGCGTTCCCCCAAGTCTCCCAATAAAAATGATACCTCACTTGTGTGGGTAGGCCCAGCGCCTGCGACAGGAAAGGCCCCAAAACGCAACGTGGACACATCACATTTTTTTAAAGAAAACAGAGGTGTTTTTTGCAAAGTGCCTACCTGTAGATTTTGGCCTCTAGCTCAGCCGGCACCTAGGGAAACCTACCAAACCTGTGCATTTGTTAAAACTAGAGACCTAGGGGAATCCAAGATGGGGTGACTTGTGGGGCTCTGACCAGGTTCTGTTACCCAGAATCCTTTGCAAACCTCAACATTTAGCTAAAAAAACAAATTTTCCTCACATTTTGGTGACAGAAAGTTCTGGAATCAGAGAGGAGCCACAAATTTCCTTCCACCCAGCATTCCCCCAAGTCTCCCAATAAAATTGATACCTCACTTGTGTGGGTAGGCCTAGTGCCCGCAACAGGAAATGCCCCAAAACGCAACGTGGACAAATCACATTTTTTGAAAGAAAACAGAGGTGTTTTTTGCAATGTGCCTACCTGTAGATTTTGGCCTATAGCTCAGCCGTCACCTATGGAAACCTACCAAACCTGTGCATTTTTTAAAACTAGAGACCTAGGGAAATCTAAGATGGGGTGACTTGTGGGGCTCTGACCAGGTTCTGTTACCCAGAATCCTTTGCAAACCTCAACATTTGGCTAAAAAAACAAATTTTCCTCACATTTTGGTGACAGAAAGTTCTGGAATCAGAGAGGAGCCACAAATTTCCTTCCACCCAGCATTCCCCCAAGTCTCCCAATAAAATTGATACCTCACTTGTGTGGGTAGGCCTAGAGCCCGCGACAGGAAATGCCCCAAAACGCAACGTGGACAAATCACATTTTTTGAAAGAAAACAGAGGTGTTTTTTGCAAAGTGCCTACCTGTAGATTTTGGCCTATAGCTCAGCCGTCACCTATGGAAACCTACCAAACCTGTGCATTTTTGAAAACTAGAGACCTAGGGAAATCCAAGATGGGGTGACTTGTGGGGCTCTGACCAGGTTCTGTTACTCAGAATCCTTTGTAAACCTCAAAATGTGGCTAAACAAACACATCTTCCTCACATTTTGGTGCCAGAAAGTTCTGGAATCTGAGAGGAGCCACAAATTTCCCTCCACCCAGCGTTCCCCCAAGTCTCCCAATAAAAATGATACCTCACTTGTGTGGGTAGGCCTAGTGCCCGCGACAGGAAATGCCCCAAAACGCAACGTGGACACATCACATTTTTTGAAAGAAAATAGAAGTGTTTTTTGCAAAGTGCCTACCTGTAGATTTTGGCCTCTACCTCAGCCGGCTCCTAGGGAAACCTACCAAACCTATGCATTTTTGAAAAACAGAGAACTAGGGGAATCCAAGATGGGGTGACTTGTGGCGCTCTGATCAGGTTCTGTTACCCAGAATCCTTTGCAAACCTCGAAATGTGGCTAAAAAAACACGTTTACCTCACATTTTGGTGACAGAAAGTTCTGGAATCAGAGAGAAGCCACAAATTTCCTTCCACCCAGCATTCCCCCAAGTCTCCTGATAAAAATGATACCTCACTTGTGTGGGTAGGCCTAGAGCCCGCGACAGGATATGCCCCAAAACTCAACATGGACACATCACATTTTTTGAAAGAAAACAGAGGTGTTTTTTGCAAAGTGCCTACCTGTAGATTTTGGCCTCTAGCTCAGCCGGCACCTAGGGAAACCTACCAAACCTGTGCATTTTTTTAAACTAGAGACCTAGGGGAATCCAGGATGGGGTGACTTGTGGGGCTCTGAGCAGGTTGTGTTACCCAGAATCTTTTGCAAACCTCAAAATTTGGCTAAAAAAACACATTTTCCTCACATTTTGGTGACAGAAAGATCTGGAATCAAAGAGGAGCCACAAATTTCCTTACACCAAGCATTCCCCCAAGTCTCCCGATAAAAATGACACCTCACTAGTGTGGGTAGGCCTAGCGCCCGCGACAGGAAAGGCCCCAAAACGCAACGTGGACAAATCACATTTTTTGAAAGAAAACAAAGGTGTTTTTTGCAAAGTGCCAACCTGTAGAGTTTGGCCTCTAGCTCAGCCGGAACCTAGGGAAACCTACAAAACCTGTGCATTTTTGAAAACTAGAGACCTAGGGGAATCCAAGATGGGGTGACTTGTGGAGCTCTGATCAGGTTCTGTTACCCAGAATCCTTTGCAAACCTCCAAATTTGGCTAAAAAAACACATTTTCCTCACATTTGGGTGACAGAAAGATCTGGAATCAGAGAGGAGCCACAAATTTCCTTCCACCCAGCATTCCCCCAAGTCTCCCAATAAAATTGATACATCACTTGTGTGGGTAGGCCTAGTGACCGCGACAGGAAATGCCCCAAAACGCAACGTGGACACATCACATTTTTTGAAAAAAAATAGAAGTGTTTTTTGCAAAGTGCCTACCTGTAGATTTTGGCCTCTAGCTCAGCCGGCACCTAGGGAAACCTACCAAACCTGTGCATTTTTTAAAACTAGAGACCTAGGGGAATCCAAGATGGGGTGACTTGTGGGGCTCTGAGCAGGTTGTGTTACCCAGAATCTTTTGCAAACCTCAAAATTTGACTAAACAAAACATATTTTTCTCACATTTTGGTGACAGAAAGTTCTGGAATCAGAGAGCAGCCACAAATTTCCTTCCATCCAGCGTTCCCCCAAGTCTCCCGATAAAAATGATACCTCACTTGTGTGGGTAGGCCTAGCGCCTGTGACAGGAAATGCCTAAAAACGCAACGTGGACACATCACATTTTTTTAAAGAAAATAGAGGTGTTTGTTGCAAAGTGCCTACCTGTAGATTTTGGCCTGTAGCTCAGCCGGCACCTTGGGAAACCTACTAAACCTGTGCATTTTTGAAAACTAGAGACCTAGGGGAATCCAGGATGGGGTGACTTGTGGGGCTCTGAGCAGGTTGTGTTACCCAGAATCTTTTGCAAACCTCAAAATTTGGCTAAAAAAACACATTTTCCTCAAATTTTGGTGACAGAAAGTTCTGGAATCAGAGAGGAGCCACAAATTTCCTTCCACCCAGCATTCCCCCAAGTCTCCTGATAAAAATGATACCTCACTTGTGTGGGTAGGCCTAGAGCCCGCGACAGGAAATGCCCCAAAACGCAACGTGGACACATCACATTTTTTTAAAGAAAACAGAGGTGTGTTTTGCAAAGTGCCTACCTGTAGATTTTGGCCTCTAGCTCAGCCGTCACCTAGGGAAACCTACCAAACCTGTGCATTTGTTAAAACTAGAGACCTAGGGGAATAAATGATGGGGTGACTTGTGGGGCTCTGACCAGGTTCTGTTACCCAGAATCCTTTGCAAACCTCAACATTTGGCTAAAAAAACAAATTTTCCTCACATTTTGGTGACAGAAAGTTCTGGAATCAGAGAGGAGCCACAAATTTCCTTTCACCCAGCATTCCCCCAAGTCTCCCAATAAAATTGATACCTCACTTGTGTGGGTAGGCCTAGTGCCCGCAACAGGAAATGCCCCAAAACGCAACGTGGACACATCACATTTTTTTAAAGAAAATAGAAGTGTTTTTTGCAAAGTGCCTACCTGTAGATTTTGGCCTCTAGCTCAGCCGGCACCTAGGGAAACCTACCAAACCTGTGCATTTTTTAAAACTAGAGACCTAGGGGAATCCAAGATGGGGTGACCTGTGGGGCTCTGAGCAGGTTGTGTTACCCAGAATCTTTTGCAAACCTCAAAATTTGACTAAACAAAACATATTTTTCTCACATTTTGGTGACAGAAAGTTCTGGAATCAGAGAGCAGCCACAAATTTCCTTCCATCCAGCGTTCCCCCAAGTCTCCCGATAAAAATGATACCTCACTTGTGTGGGTAGGCCTAGCGCCTGTGACAGGAAATGCCTAAAAACGCAACATGGACACATCACATTTTTTTAAAGAAAATAGAGGAGTTTGTTGCAAAGTGCCTACCTGTAGATTTTGGCCTATAGCTCAGCCGGCACCTTGGGAAACCTACTAAACCTGTGCATTTTTGAAAACTAGAGACCTAGGGGAATCCATGATGGGGTGACTTGTGGGGCTCTGAGCAGGTTGTGTTACCCAGAATCTTTTGCAAACCTCAAAATTTGGCTAAAAATAATTATTTTCCTCAAATTTTGGTGACAGAAAGTTCTGGAATCAGAGAGGAGACACAAATTTCCTTCCACCCAGCATTCCCCCAAGTCTCCTGATAAAAATGATACCTCACTTGTGTGGGTAGGCCTAGAGCCCGCGACAGGAAATGCCCCAAAACGCAACGTGGACACATCACATTTTTTTAAAGAAAACAGAGGTGTGTTTTGCAAAGTGCCTACCTGTAGATTTTGGCCTCTAGCTCAGCCGGCACCTAGGGAAACCTACCAAACCTGTGCATTTTTTAAAACTAGAGACCTAGGGGAATCCAAGATGGGGTGACTTGTGGGGCTCTGACCAGGTTCTGTTACTCAGAATCCTTTGTAAACCTCAAAATTTGGCTAAAAAAACACATTTTCCTCACATTTTGGTGACAGAAAGTTCTGGAATCTGAGAGGAGCCACAAATTTCCCTCCACCCAGCGTTCCCCCAAGTCTCCCAATAAAAATGATACCTCACTTGTGTGGGTAGGCCCAGCGCCTGCGACAGGAAAGGCCCCAAAACGCAACGTGGACACATCACATTTTTTTAAAGAAAACAGAGGTGTTTTTTGCAAAGTGCCTACCTGTAGATTTTGGCCTCTAGCTCAGCCGGCACCTAGGGAAACCTACCAAACCTGTGCATTTGTTAAAACTAGAGACCTAGGGGAATCCAAGATGGGGTGACTTGTGGGGCTCTGACCAGGTTCTGTTACCCAGAATCCTTTGCAAACCTCAACATTTAGCTAAAAAAACAAATTTTCCTCACATTTTGGTGACAGAAAGTTCTGGAATCAGAGAGGAGCCACAAATTTCCTTCCACCCAGCATTCCCCCAAGTCTCCCAATAAAATTGATACCTCACTTGTGTGGGTAGGCCTAGTGCCCGCAACAGGAAATGCCCCAAAACGCAACGTGGACAAATCACATTTTTTGAAAGAAAACAGAGGTGTTTTTTGCAAAGTGCCTACCTGTAGATTTTGGCCTATAGCTCAGCCGTCACCTATGGAAACCTACCAAACCTGTGCATTTTTTAAAACTAGAGACCTAGGGAAATCTAAGATGGGGTGACTTGTGGGGCTCTGACCAGGTTCTGTTACCCAGAATCCTTTGCAAACCTCAACATTTGGCTAAAAAAACAAATTTTCCTCACATTTTGGTGACAGAAAGTTCTGGAATCAGAGAGGAGCCACAAATTTCCTTCCACCCAGCATTCCCCCAAGTCTCCCAATAAAATTGATACCTCACTTGTGTGGGTAGGCCTAGAGCCCGCGACAGGAAATGCCCCAAAACGCAACGTGGACAAATCACATTTTTTGAAAGAAAACAGAGGTGTTTTTTGCAAAGTGCCTACCTGTAGATTTTGGCCTATAGCTCAGCCGTCACCTATGGAAACCTACCAAACCTGTGCATTTTTGAAAACTAGAGACCTAGGGAAATCCAAGATGGGGTGACTTGTGGGGCTCTGACCAGGTTCTGTTACTCAGAATCCTTTGTAAACCTCAAAATGTGGCTAAACAAACACATCTTCCTCACATTTTGGTGCCAGAAAGTTCTGGAATCTGAGAGGAGCCACAAATTTCCCTCCACCCAGCGTTCCCCCAAGTCTCCCAATAAAAATGATACCTCACTTGTGTGGGTAGGCCTAGTGCCCGCGACAGGAAATGCCCCAAAACGCAACGTGGACACATCACATTTTTTGAAAGAAAAAAGAAGTGTTTTTTGCAAAGTGCCTACCTGTAGATTTTGGCCTCTACCTCAGCCGGCTCCTAGGGAAACCTACCAAACCTATGCATTTTTGAAAAACAGAGAACTAGGGGAATCCAAGATGGGGTGACTTGTGGCGCTCTGATCAGGTTCTGTTACCCAGAATCCTTTGCAAACCTCGAAATGTGGCTAAAAAAACACGTTTACCTCACATTTTGGTGACAGAAAGTTCTGGAATCAGAGAGAAGCCACAAATTTCCTTCCACCCAGCATTCCCCCAAGTCTCCTGATAAAAATGATACCTCACTTGTGTGGGTAGGCCTAGAGCCCGCGACAGGATATGCCCCAAAACTCAACATGGACACATCACATTTTTTTAAAGAAAATAGAGGTGTTTGTTGCAAAGTGCCTACCTGTAGATTTTGGCCTCTAGCTCAGCCGGCACCTAGGGAAACCTACCAAACCTGTGCATTTTTTTAAACTAGAGACCTAGGGGAATCCAGGATGGGGTGACTTGTGGGGCTCTGAGCAGGTTGTGTTACCCAGAATCTTTTGCAAACCTCAAAATTTGGCTAAAAAAACACATTTTCCTCACATTTTGGTGACAGAAAGATCTGGAATCAAAGAGGAGCCACAAATTTCCTTACACCAAGCATTCCCCCAAGTCTCCCGATAAAAATGACACCTCACTAGTGTGGGTAGGCCTAGCGCCCGCGACAGGAAAGGCCCCAAAACGCAACGTGGACAAATCACATTTTTTGAAAGAAAACAAAGGTGTTTTTTGCAAAGTGCCAACCTGTAGAGTTTGGCCTCTAGCTCAGCCGGAACCTAGGGAAACCTACAAAACCTGTGCATTTTTGAAAACTAGAGACCTAGGGGAATCCAAGATGGGGTGACTTGTGGAGCTCTGATCAGGTTCTGTTACCCAGAATCCTTTGCAAACCTCCAAATTTGGCTAAAAAAACACATTTTCCTCACATTTGGGTGACAGAAAGATCTGGAATCAGAGAGGAGCCACAAATTTCCTTCCACCCAGCATTCCCCCAAGTCTCCCAATAAAATTGATACATCACTTGTGTGGGTAGGCCTAGTGACCGCGACAGGAAATGCCCCAAAACGCAACGTGGACACATCAAATTTTTTGAAAAAAAATAGAAGTGTTTTTTGCAAAGTGCCTACCTGTAGATTTTGGCCTCTAGCTCAGCCGGCACCTAGGGAAACCTACCAAACCTGTGCATTTTTTAAAACTAGAGACCTAGGGGAATCCAAGATGGGGTGACTTGTGGGGCTCTGAGCAGGTTGTGTTACCCAGAATCTTTTGCAAACCTCAAAATTTGACTAAACAAAACATATTTTTCTCACATTTTGGTGACAGAAAGTTCTGGAATCAGAGAGCAGCCACAAATTTCCTTCCATCCAGCGTTCCCCCAAGTCTCCCGATAAAAATGATACCTCACTTGTGTGGGTAGGCCTAGCGCCTGTGACAGGAAATGCCTAAAAACGCAACGTGGACACATCACATTTTTTTAAAGAAAATAGAGGTGTTTGTTGCAAAGTGCCTACCTGTAGATTTTGGCCTGTAGCTCAGCCGGCACCTTGGGAAACCTACTAAACCTGTGCATTTTAGAAAACTAGAGACCTAGGGGAATCCAGGATGGGGTGACTTGTGGGGCTCTGAGCAGGTTGTGTTACCCAGAATCTTTTGCAAACCTCAAAATTTGGCTAAAAAAACACATTTTCCTCAAATTTTGGTGACAGAAAGTTCTGGAATCAGAGAGGAGCCACAAATTTCCTTCCACCCAGCATTCCCCCAAGTCTCCTGATAAAAATGATACCTCACTTGTGTGGGTAGGCCTAGAGCCCGCGACAGGAAATGCCCCAAAACGCAACGTGGACACATCACATTTTTTTAAAGAAAACAGAGGTGTGTTTTGCAAAGTGCCTACCTGTAGATTTTGGCCTCTAGCTCAGCCGTCACCTAGGGAAACCTACCAAACCTGTGCATTTGTTAAAACTAGAGACCTAGGGGAATAAATGATGGGGTGACTTGTGGGGCTCTGACCAGGTTCTGTTACCCAGAATCCTTTGCAAACCTCAACATTTGGCTAAAAAAACAAATTTTCCTCACATTTTGGTGACAGAAAGTTCTGGAATCAGAGAGGAGCCACAAATTTCCTTCCACCCAGCATTCCCCCAAGTCTCCCAATAAAATTGATACCTCACTTGTGTGGGTAGGCCTAGTGCCCGCAACAGGAAATGCCCCAAAACGCAACGTGGACACATCACATTTTTTTAAAGAAAATAGAAGTGTTTTTTGCAAAGTGCCTACCTGTAGATTTTGGCCTCTAGCTCAGCCGGCACCTAGGGAAACCTACCAAACCTGTGCATTTTTTAAAACTAGAGACCTAGGGGAATCCAAGATGGGGTGACCTGTGGGGCTCTGAGCAGGTTGTGTTACCCAGAATCTTTTGCAAACCTCAAAATTTGACTAAACAAAACATATTTTTCTCACATTTTGGTGACAGAAAGTTCTGGAATCAGAGAGCAGCCACAAATTTCCTTCCATCCAGCGTTCCCCCAAGTCTCCCGATAAAAATGATACCTCACTTGTGTGGGTAGGCCTAGCGCCTGTGACAGGAAATGCCTAAAAACGCAACATGGACACATCACATTTTTTTAAAGAAAATAGAGGAGTTTGTTGCAAAGTGCCTACCTGTAGATTTTGGCCTATAGCTCAGCCGGCACCTTGGGAAACCTACTAAACCTGTGCATTTTTGAAAACTAGAGACCTAGGGGAATCCATGATGGGGTGACTTGTGGGGCTCTGAGCAGGTTGTGTTACCCAGAATCTTTTGCAAACCTCAAAATTTGGCTAAAAAAATTTATTTTCCTCAAATTTTGGTGACAGAAAGTTCTGGAATCAGAGAGGAGACACAAATTTCCTTCCACCCAGCATTCCCCCAAGTCTCCTGATAAAAATGATACCTCACTTGTGTGGGTAGGCCTAGAGCCCGCGACAGGAAATGCCCCAAAACGCAACGTGGACACATCACATTTTTTTAAAGAAAACAGAGGTGTGTTTTGCAAAGTGCCTACCTGTAGATTTTGGCCTCTAGCTCAGCCGGCACCTAGGGAAACCTACCAAACCTGTGCATTTTTTAAAACTAGAGACCTAGGGGAATCCAAGATGGGGTGACTTGTGGGGCTCTGACCAGGTTCTGTTACTCAGAATCCTTTGTAAACCTCAAAATTTGGCTAAAAAAACACATTTTCCTCACATTTTGGTGACAGAAAGTTCTGGAATCTGAGAGGAGCCACAAATTTCCCTCCACCCAGCGTTCCCCCAAGTCTCCCAATAAAAATGATACCTCACTTGTGTGGGTAGGCCCAGCGCCTGCGACAGGAAAGGCCCCAAAACGCAACGTGGACACATCACATTTTTTTAAAGAAAACAGAGGTGTTTTTTGCAAAGTGCCTACCTGTAGATTTTGGCCTCTAGCTCAGCCGGCACCTAGGGAAACCTACCAAACCTGTGCATTTGTTAAAACTAGAGACCTAGGGGAATCCAAGATGGGGTGACTTGTGGGGCTCTGACCAGGTTCTGTTACCCAGAATCCTTTGCAAACCTCAACATTTAGCTAAAAAAACAAATTTTCCTCACATTTTGGTGACAGAAAGTTCTGGAATCAGAGAGGAGCCACAAATTTCCTTCCACCCAGCATTCCCCCAAGTCTCCCAATAAAATTGATACCTCACTTGTGTGGGTAGGCCTAGTGCCCGCAACAGGAAATGCCCCAAAACGCAACGTGGACAAATCACATTTTTTGAAAGAAAACAGAGGTGTTTTTTGCAAAGTGCCTACCTGTAGATTTTGGCCTATAGCTCAGCCGTCACCTATGGAAACCTACCAAACCTGTGCATTTTTGAAAACTAGAGACCTAGGGAAATCTAAGATGTGGTGACTTGTGGGGCTCTGACCAGGTTCTGTTACCCAGAATCCTTTGCAAACCTCAACATTTGGCTAAAAAAACAAATTTTCCTCACATTTTGGTGACAGAAAGTTCTGGAATCAGAGAGGAGCCACAAATTTCCTTCCACCCAGCATTCCCCCAAGTCTCCCAATAAAATTGATACCTCACTTGTGTGGGTAGGCCTAGAGCCCGCGACAGGAAATGCCCCAAAACGCAACGTGGACAAATCACATTTTTTGAAAGAAAACAGAGGTGTTTTTTGCAAAGTGCCTACCTGTAGATTTTGGCCTATAGCTCAGCCGTCACCTATGGAAACCTACCAAACCTGTGCATTTTTGAAAACTAGAGACCTAGGGAAATCCAAGATGGGGTGACTTGTGGGGCTCTGACCAGGTTCTGTTACTCAGAATCCTTTGTAAACCTCAAAATGTGGCTAAACAAACACATCTTCCTCACATTTTGGTGCCAGAAAGTTCTGGAATCTGAGAGGAGCCACAAATTTCCCTCCACCCAGCGTTCCCCCAAGTCTCCCAATAAAAATGATACCTCACTTGTGTGGGTAGGCCTAGTGCCCGCGACAGGAAATGCCCCAAAACGCAACGTGGACACATCACATTTTTTGAAAGAAAATAGAAGTGTTTTTTGCAAAGTGCCTACCTGTAGATTTTGGCCTCTACCTCAGCCGGCTCCTAGGGAAACCTACCAAACCTATGCATTTTTGAAAAACAGAGAACTAGGGGAATCCAAGATGGGGTGACTTGTGGCGCTCTGATCAGGTTCTGTTACCCAGAATCCTTTGCAAACCTCGAAATGTGGCTAAAAAAACACGTTTACCTCACATTTTGGTGACAGAAAGTTCTGGAATCAGAGAGAAGCCACAAATTTCCTTCCACCCAGCATTCCCCCAAGTCTCCTGATAAAAATGATACCTCACTTGTGTGGGTAGGTCTAGAGCCCGCGACAGGATATGCCCCAAAACTCAACATGGACACATCACATTTTTTGAAAGAAAACAGAGGTGTTTTTTGCAAAGTGCCTACCTGTAGATTTTGGCCTCTAGCTCAGCCGGCACCTAGGGAAACCTACCAAACCTGTGCATTTTTTTAAACTAGAGACCTAGGGGAATCCAGGATGGGGTGACTTGTGGGGCTCTGAGCAGGTTGTGTTACCCAGAATCTTTTGCAAACCTCAAAATTTGGCTAAAAAAACACATTTTCCTCACATTTTGGTGACAGAAAGATCTGGAATCAAAGAGGAGCCACAAATTTCCTTACACCAAGCATTCCCCCAAGTCTCCCGATAAAAATGACACCTCACTAGTGTGGGTAGGCCTAGCGCCCGCGACAGGAAAGGCCCCAAAACGCAACGTGGACAAATCACATTTTTTGAAAGAAAACAAAGGTGTTTTTTGCAAAGTGCCAACCTGTAGAGTTTGGCCTCTAGCTCAGCCGGAACCTAGGGAAACCTACAAAACCTGTGCATTTTTGAAAACTAGAGACCTAGGGGAATCCAAGATGGGGTGACTTGTGGAGTTCTGATCAGGTTCTGTTACCCAGAATCCTTTGCAAACCTCCAAATTTGGCTAAAAAAACACATTTTCCTCACATTTGGGTGACAGAAAGATCTGGAATCAGAGAGGAGCCACAAATTTCCTTCCACCCAGCATTCCCCCAAGTCTCCCAATAAAATTGATACATCACTTGTGTGGGTAGGCCTAGTGACCGCGACAGGAAATGCCCCAAAACGCAACGTGGACACATCACATTTTTTGAAAAAAAATAGAAGTGTTTTTTGCAAAGTGCCTACCTGTAGATTTTGGCCTCTAGCTCAGCCGGCACCTAGGGAAACCTACCAAACCTGTGCATTTTTTAAAACTAGAGACCTAGGGGAATCCAAGATGGGGTGACTTGTGGGGCTCTGAGCAGGTTGTGTTACCCAGAATCTTTTGCAAACCTCAAAATTTGACTAAACAAAACATATTTTTCTCACATTTTGGTGACAGAAAGTTCTGGAATCAGAGAGCAGCCACAAATTTCCTTCCATCCAGCGTTCCCCCAAGTCTCCCGATAAAAATGATACCTCACTTGTGTGGGTAGGCCTAGCGCCTGTGACAGGAAATGCCTAAAAACGCAACGTGGACACATCACATTTTTTTAAAGAAAATAGAGGTGTTTGTTGCTAAGTGCCTACCTGTAGATTTTGGCCTGTAGCTCAGCCGGCACCTTGGGAAACCTACTAAACCTGTGCATTTTTGAAAACTAGAGACCTAGGGGAATCCAGGATGGGGTGACTTGTGGGGCTCTGAGCAGGTTGTGTTACCCAGAATCTTTTGCAAACCTCAAAATTTGGCTAAAAAAACACATTTTCCTCAAATTTTGGTGACAGAAAGTTCTGGAATCAGAGAGGAGCCACAAATTTCCTTCCACCCAGCATTCCCCCAAGTCTCCTGATAAAAATGATACCTCACTTGTGTGGGTAGGCCTAGAGCCCGCGACAGGAAATGCCCCAAAACGCAACGTGGACACATCACATTTTTTTAAAGAAAACAGAGGTGTGTTTTGCAAAGTGCCTACCTGTAGATTTTGGCCTCTAGCTCAGCCGTCACCTAGGGAAACCTACCAAACCTGTGCATTTGTTAAAACTAGAGACCTAGGGGAATAAATGATGGGGTGACTTGTGGTGCTCTGACCAGGTTCTGCTACCCAGAATCCTTTGCAAACCTCAACATTTGGCTAAAAAAACAAATTTTCCTCACATTTTGGTGACAGAAAGTTCTGGAATCAGAGAGGAGCCACAAATTTCCTTCCACCCAGCATTCCCCCAAGTCTCCCAATAAAATTGATACCTCACTTGTGTGGGTAGGCCTAGTGCCCGCAACAGGAAATGCCCCAAAACGCAACGTGGACACTTCACATTTTTTTAAAGAAAATAGAAGTGTTTTTTGCAAAGTGCCTACCTGTAGATTTTGGCCTCTACCTCAGCCGGCTCCTAGGGAAACCTACCAAACCTATGCATTTTTGAAAAACAGACAACTAGGGGAATCCAAGATGGGGTGACTTGTGGCGCTCTGACCAGGTTCTGTTACCCAGAATCCTTTGCAAACCTCGACATGTGGCTAAAAAAACACGTTTTCCTCACATTTCGGTGACAGAAAGTTCTGGAATCAGAGAGGAGCCACGAATTTCCTTCCACCAAGCGTTCCCCCAAGTCTCCCGATAAAAATGATACCTCACTTGTGTGGGTAGGCCTAGCGCCCGCGACAGGAAAGGCCCCAAAACGCAACGTGGACAAATCACATTTTTTGAAAGAAAACAAAGGTGTTTTTTGCAAAGTGCCTACCTGTAGAGTTTGGCCTCTAGCTCAGCCGACACCTCGGGAAACCTACAAAACCTGTGCATTTTTGAAAACTAGAGACCTAGGGGAATCCAAGATGGGGTGACTTGTGGAGCTCTGATCAGGTTCTGTTACCCAGAATCCTTTGCAAACCTCCAAATGTGGTTAAAAAAACACATTTTCCTCACATTTGGGTGACAGAAAGATCTGGAATCAGAGAGGAGCCACAAATTTCCTTCCACCCAGCGTTCCCGCAGGTCTCCCGATAAAAATGATACCTCACTTGTGTGGATAGGCCTAGCGCCCGCGACAGGAAATGCCCCAAAACGCAACGTGGACACATCACATTTTTTGAAAGAAAATAGAAGTGTTTTTTGCAAAGTGCCTACCTGTAGATTTTGGCCTCTACCTCAGCCGGCTCCTAGGGAAACCTACCAAACCTATGCATTTTTGAAAAACAGAGAACTAGGGGAATCCAAGATGGGGTGACTTGTGGTGCTCTGACCAGGTTCTGCTACCCAGAATCCTTTGCAAACCTCAACATTTGGCTAAAAAAACAAATTTTCCTCACATTTTGGTGACAGAAAGTTCTGGAATCAGAGAGGAGCCACAAATTTCCTTCCACCCAGCATTCCCCCAAGTCTCCCAATAAAATTGATACCTCACTTGTGTGGGTAGGCCTAGTGCCCGCAACAGGAAATGCCCCAAAACGCAACGTGGACACTTCACATTTTTTTAAAGAAAATAGAAGTGTTTTTTGCAAAGTGCCTACCTGTAGATTTTGGCCTCTACCTCAGCCGGCTCCTAGGGAAACCTACCAAACCTATGCATTTTTGAAAAACAGACAACTAGGGGAATCCAAGATGGGGTGACTTGTGGCGCTCTGACCAGGTTCTGTTACCCAGAATCCTTTGCAAACCTCGACATGTGGCTAAAAAAACACGTTTTCCTCACATTTCGGTGACAGAAAGTTCTGGAATCAGAGAGGAGCCACGAATTTCCTTCCACCAAGCGTTCCCCCAAGTCTCCCGATAAAAATGATACCTCACTTGTGTGGGTAGGCCTAGCGCCCGCGACAGGAAAGGCCCCAAAACGCAACGTGGACAAATCACATTTTTTGAAAGAAAACAAAGGTGTTTTTTGCAAAGTGCCTACCTGTAGAGTTTGGCCTCTAGCTCAGCCGACACCTCGGGAAACCTACAAAACCTGTGCATTTTTGAAAACTAGAGACCTAGGGGAATCCAAGATGGGGTGACTTGTGGAGCTCTGATCAGGTTCTGTTACCCAGAATCCTTTGCAAACCTCCAAATGTGGTTAAAAAAACACATTTTCCTCACATTTGGGTGACAGAAAGATCTGGAATCAGAGAGGAGCCACAAATTTCCTTCCACCCAGCGTTCCCGCAGGTCTCCCGATAAAAATGATACCTCACTTGTGTGGATAGGCCTAGCGCCCGCGACAGGAAATGCCCCAAAACGCAACGTGGACACATCACATTTTTTGAAAGAAAATAGAAGTGTTTTTTGCAAAGTGCCTACCTGTAGATTTTGGCCTCTACCTCAGCCGGCTCCTAGGGAAACCTACCAAACCTATGCATTTTTGAAAAACAGAGAACTAGGGGAATCCAAGATGGGGTGACTTGTGGCGCTCTGATCAGGTTCTGTTACCCAGAATCCTTTGCAAACCTCAAAATGTGGCTAAAAAAACACGTTTACCTCACATTTTGGTGACAGAAAGTTCTGGAATCAGAGAGAAGCCACAAATTTCCTTCCACCCAGCATTCCCCCAAGTCTCCTGATAAAAATGATACCTCACTTGTGTGGGTAGGCCTAGAGCCCGCGACAGGATATGCCCCAAAACTCAACATGGACACATCACATTTTTTGAAAGAAAACAGAGGTGTTTTTTACAAAGTGCCAACCTGTAGATTTTGGCCTCTAGCTCAGCCGGCACCTAGGGAAACCTACCAAACCTGTGCATTTTTTTAAACTAGAGACCTAGGGGAATCCAGGATGGGGTGACTTGTGGGGCTCTGAGCAGGTTGTGTTACCCAGAATCTTTTGCAAACCTCCAAATTTGGCTAAAAAAACACATTTTCCTCACATTTGGGTGACAGAAAGATCTGGAATCAGAGAGGAGCCACAAATTTCCTTCCACCCAGCGTTCCCCCAAGTCTCCCGATAAAAATGATACCTCACTTGTGTGGGTAGGCCTAGCTCCCGCGACAGGAAAGGCCCCAAAACGCAACGTGGACAAATCACATTTTTTTAAAGAAAACAAAGGTGTTTTTTGCAAAGTGCCTACCTGTAAATTTTGGCCTCTACCTCAGCCGGCTCCTAGGGAAACCTACCAAACCTATGCATTTTTGAAAAATAGAGAACTAGGGGAATCCAAGATGGGGTGACTTGTCGCGCTCTGACCAGGTTCTGTTACCCAGAATCCTTTGCAAACCTCGAAATTTGGCTAAAAAAACACGTTTTCCTCACATTTTGGTGACAGAAAGTTCTGGAATCAGAGAGGAGCCACAAATTTCCTTCCACCCAGCATTCCCCCAAGTCTCCCAATAAAATTGATACATCACTTGTGTGGGTAGGCCTAGTGCCCACGACAGGAAATGCCCCAAAACGCAACGTGGACACATCACATTTTTTGAAAGAAAATAGAAGTGTTTTTTGCAAAGTGCCTACCTGTAGATTTTGGCCTCTACCTCAGCCGGCTCCTAGGGAAACCTACCAAACCTATGCATTTTTGAAAAACAGAGAACTAGGGGAATCCAAGATGGGGTGACTTGTGGCGCTCTGATCAGTTTCTGTTACCCAGAATCCTTTGCAAACCTCGAAATGTGGCTAAAAAAACACGTTTACCTCACATTTTGGTGACAGAAAGTTCTGGAATCAGAGAGAAGCCACAAATTTCCTTCCACCCAGCATTCCCCCAAGTCTCCTGATAAAAATGATACCTCACTTGTGTGGGTAGGCCTAGAGCCCGCGACAGGATATGCCACAAAACTCAACATGGACACATCACATTTTTTGAAAGAAAACAGAGGTGTTTTTTGCAAAGTGCCAACCTGTAGAGTTTGGCCTCTAGCTCAGCCGGAACCTAGGGAAACCTACAAAACCTGTGCATTTTTGAAAACTAGAGACCTAGGGGAATCCAAGATGGGGTGACTTGTGGAGCTCTGATCAGGTTCTGTTACCCAGAATCCTTTGCAAACCTCCAAATTTGGCTAAAAAAACACATTTTCCTCACATTTGGGTGACAGAAGGATCTGGAATCAGAGAGGAGCCACAAATTTCCTTCCACCCAGCGTTCCCCCAAGTCTCCCGATAAAAATGATACCTCACTTGTGTGGGTAGGCCTAGCGCCCGCGACAGGAAAGGCCCCAAAACGCAACGTGGACAAATCACATTTTTTTTAAAGAAAACAAAGGTGTTTTTTGCAAAGTGCCTACCTGTAAATTTTGGCCTCTACCTCAGCCGGCTCCTAGGGAAACCTACCAAACCTGTGCATTTTTGAAAAATAGAGAACTAGGGGAATCCAAGATGGGGTGACTTGTGGCGCTCTGACCAGGTTCTGTTACCCAGAATCCTTTGCAAACCTCGAAATTTGGCTAAAAAAACACGTTTTCCTCCCATTTTGGTGACAGAAAGTTCTGGAATCAGAGAGGAGCCACAAATTTCCTTCCACCCAGCGTTCCCCCAAGTCTCCCGATAAAAATGATACCTCACTTGTGTGGGTAGGCCTAGCGCCCGCGACAGGAAAGTCCCCAAAACGCAACGTGGACAAATCCCATTTTTTTAAAGAAAACAAAGGTGTTTTTTGCAAAGTGCCTACCTGTAAATTTTGGCCTCTACCTCAGCCGGCTCCTAGGGAAACCTACCAAACCTATGCATTTTTGAAAAACAGACAACTAGGGGAATCCAAGATGGGGTGACTTGTGGCGCTCTGACCAGGTTCTGTTACCCAGAATCCTTTGCAAACCTCGACATGTGGCTAAAAAAACACGTTTTCCTCACATTTTGGTGACAGAAAGTTCTGGAATCAGAGAGGAGCCACGAATTTCCTTCCACCAAGCGTTCCCCCAAGTCTCCCGATAAAAATGATACCTCACTTGTGTGGGTAGGCCTAGCGCCCGCGACAGGAAAGGCCCCAAAACGCAACGTGGACAAATCACATTTTTTGAAAGAAAACAAAGGTGTTTTTTGCAAAGTGCCTACCTGTAGAGTTTGGCCTCTAGCTCAGCCGACACCTCGGGAAACCTACAAAACCTGTGCATTTTTGAAAACTAGAGACCTAGGGGAATCCAAGATGGGGTGACTTGTGGAGCTCTGATCAGGTTCTGTTACCCAGAATCCTTTGCAAACCTCCAAATGTTGCTAAAAAAACACATTTTCCTCACATTTGGGTGACAGAAAGATCTGGAATCAGAGAGGAGCCACAAATTTCCTTCCACCCAGCGTTCCCCCAAGTCTCCCGATAAAAATGATACCTCACTTGTGTGGATAGGCCTAGCGCCCGCGACAGGAAATGCCCCAAAACGCAACGTGGACACATCACATTTTTTGAAAGAAAATAGAAGTGTTTTTTGCAAAGTGCCTACCTGTAGATTTTGGCCTCTACCTCAGCCGGCTCCTAGGGAAACCTACCAAACCTATGCATTTTTGAAAAACAGAGAACTAGGGGAATCCAAGATGGGGTGACTTGTGGCGCTCTGATCAGGTTCTGTTACCCAGAATCCTTTGCAAACCTCAAAATGTGGCTAAAAAAACACGTTTACCTCACATTTTGGTGACAGAAAGTTCTGGAATCAGAGAGAAGCCACAAATTTCCTTCCACCCAGCATTCCCCCAAGTCTCCTGATAAAAATGATACCTCACTTGTGTGGGTAGGCCTAGAGCCCGCGACAGGATATGCCCCAAAACTCAACATGGACACATCACATTTTTTGAAAGAAAACAGAGGTGTTTTTTGCAAAGTGCCAACCTGTAGATTTTGGCCTCTAGCTCAGCCGGCACCTAGGGAAACCTACCAAACCTGTGCATTTTTTTAAACTAGAGACCTAGGGGAATCCAGGATGGGGTGACTTGTGGGGCTCTGAGCAGGTTGTGTTACCCAGAATCTTTTGCAAACCTCCAAATTTGGCTAAAAAAACACATTTTCCTCACATTTGGGTGACAGAAAGATCTGGAATCAGAGAGGAGCCACAAATTTCCTTCCACCCAGCGTTCCCCCAAGTCTCCCGATAAAAATGATACCTCACTTGTGTGGGTAGGCCTAGCTCCCGCGACAGGAAAGGCCCCAAAACGCAACGTGGACAAATCACATTTTTTGAAAGAAAACAAAGGTGTTTTTTGCAAAGTGCCTACCTGTAAATTTTGGCCTCTACCTCAGCCGGCTCCTAGGGAAACCTACCAAACCTATGCATTTTTGAAAAATAGAGAACTAGGGGAATCCAAGATGGGGTGACTTGTCGCGCTCTGACCAGGTTCTGTTACCCAGAATCCTTTGCAAACCTCGAAATTTGGCTAAAAAAACACGTTTTCCTCACATTTTGGTGACAGAAAGTTCTGGAATCAGAGAGGAGCCACAAATTTCCTTCCACCCAGCATTCCCCCAAGTCTCCCAATAAAATTGATACATCACTTGTGTGGGTAGGCCTAGTGCCCACGACAGGAAATGCCCCAAAACGCAACGTGGACACATCACATTTTTTGAAAGAAAATAGAAGTGTTTTTTGCAAAGTGCCTACCTGTAGATTTTGGCCTCTACCTCAGCCGGCTCCTAGGGAAACCTACCAAACCTATGCATTTTTGAAAAACAGAGAACTAGGGGAATCCAAGATGGGGTGACTTGTGGCGCTCTGATCAGGTTCTGTTACCCAGAATCCTTTGCAAACCTCGAAATGTGGCTAAAAAAACACGTTTACCTCACATTTTGGTGACAGAAAGTTCTGGAATCAGAGAGAAGCCACAAATTTCCTTCCACCCAGCATTCCCCCAAGTCTCCTGATAAAAATGATACCTCACTTGTGTGGGTAGGCCTAGAGCCCGCGACAGGATATGCCCCAAAACTCAACATGGACACATCACATTTTTTGAAAGAAAACAGAGGTGTTTTTTGCAAAGTGCCAACCTGTAGAGTTTGGCCTCTAGCTCAGCCGGAACCTAGGGAAACCTACAAAACCTGTGCATTTTTGAAAACTAGAGACCTAGGGGAATCCAAGATGGGGTGACTTGTGGAGCTCTGATCAGGTTCTGTTACCCAGAATCCTTTGCAAACCTCCAAATTTGGCTAAAAAAACACATTTTCCTCACATTTGGGTGACAGAAAGTTCTGGAATCAGAGAGGAGCCACAAATTTCCTTCCACCCAGCGTTCCCCCAAGTCTCCCGATAAAAATGATACCTCACTTGTGTGGGTAGGCCTAGCGCCCGCGACAGGAAAGTCCCCAAAACGCAACGTGGACAAATCCCATTTTTTTAAAGAAAACAAAGGTGTTTTTTGCAAAGTGCCTACCTGTAAATTTTGGCCTCTACCTCAGCCGGCTCCTAGGGAAACCTACCAAACCTATGCATTTTTGAAAAACAGACAACTAGGGGAATCCAAGATGGGGTGACTTGTGGCGCTCTGACCAGGTTCTGTTACCCAGAATCCTTTGCAAACCTCGACATGTGGCTAAAAAAACACGTTTTCCTCACATTTTGGTGACAGAAAGTTCTGGAATCAGAGAGGAGCCACGAATTTCCTTCCACCAAGCGTTCCCCCAAGTCTCCCGATAAAAATGATACCTCACTTGTGTGGGTAGGCCTAGCGCCCGCGACAGGAAAGGCCCCAAAACGCAACGTGGACAAATCACATTTTTTGAAAGAAAACAAAGGTGTTTTTTGCAAAGTGCCTACCTGTAGAGTTTGGCCTCTAGCTCAGCCGACACCTCGGGAAACCTACAAAACCTGTGCATTTTTGAAAACTAGAGACCTAGGGGAATCCAAGATGGGGTGACTTGTGGAGCTCTGATCAGGTTCTGTTACCCAGAATCCTTTGCAAACCTCCAAATGTGGCTAAAAAAACACATTTTCCTCACATTTGGGTGACACAAAGATCTGGAATCAGAGAGGAGCCACAAATTTCCTTCCACCCAGCGTTCTCCCAAGTCTCCCGATAAAAATGATACCTCACTTGTGTGGATAGGCCTAGCGCCCGCGACAGGAAATGCCCCAAAACGCAACGTGGACACATCACATTTTTTGAAAGAAAATAGAAGTGTTTTTTGCAAAGTGCCTACCTGTAGATTTTGGCCTCTACCTCAGCCGGCTCCTAGGGAAACCTACCAAACCTATGCATTTTTGAAAAAAAGAGAACTAGGGGAATCCAAGATGGGGTGACTTGTGGCGCTCTGATCAGGTTCTGTTACCCAGAATCCTTTGCAAACCTCAAAATGTGGCTAAAAAAACACGTTTACCTCACATTTTGGTGACAGAAAGTTCTGGAATCAGAGAGAAGCCACAAATTTCCTTCCACCCAGCATTCCCCCAAGTCTCCTGATAAAAATGATACCTCACTTGTGTGGGTAGGCCTAGAGCCCGCGACAGGATATGCCCCAAAACTCAACATGGACACATCACATTTTTTGAAAGAAAACAGAGGTGTTTTTTGCAAAGTGCCAACCTGTAGATTTTGGCCTCTAGCTCAGCCGGCACCTAGGGAAACCTACCAAACCTGTGCATTTTTTTAAACTAGAGACCTAGAGGAATCCAGGATGGGGTGACTTGTGGGGCTCTGAGCAGGTTGTGTTACCCAGAATCTTTTGCAAACCTCCAAATTTGGCTAAAAAAACACATTTTCCTCACATTTGGGTGACAGAAAGATCTGGAATCAGAGAGGAGCCACAAATTTCCTTCCACCCAGCGTTCCCCCAAGTCTCCCGATAAAAATGATACCTCACTTGTGTGGGTAGGCCTAGCTCCCGCGACAGGAAAGGCCCCAAAACGCAACGTGGACAAATCACATTTTTTGAAAGAAAACAAAGGTGTTTTTTGCAAAGTGCCTACCTGTAAATTTTGGCCTCTACCTCAGCCGGCTCCTAGGGAAACCTACCAAACCTATGCATTTTTGAAAAATAGAGAACTAGGGGAATCCAAGATGGGGTGACTTGTCGCGCTCTGACCAGGTTCTGTTACCCAGAATCCTTTGCAAACCTCGAAATTTGGCTAAAAAAACACGTTTTCCTCACATTTTGGTGACAGAAAGTTCTGGAATCAGAGAGGAGCCACAAATTTCCTTCCACCCAGCATTCCCCCAAGTCTCCCAATAAAATTGATACATCACTTGTGTGGGTAGGCCTAGTGCCCACGACAGGAAATGCCCCAAAACGCAACGTGGACACATCACATTTTTTGAAAGAAAATAGAAGTGTTTTTTGCAAAGTGCCTACCTGTAGATTTTGGCCTCTACCTCAGCCGGCTCCTAGGGAAACCTACCAAACCTATGCATTTTTGAAAAACAGAGAACTAGGGGAATCCAAGATGGGGTGACTTGTGGCGCTCTGATCAGGTTCTGTTACCCAGAATCCTTTGCAAACCTCGAAATGTGGCTAAAAAAACATGTTTACCTCACATTTTGGTGACAGAAAGTTCTGGAATCAGAGAGAAGCCACAAATTTCCTTCCACCCAGCATTCCCCCAAGTCTCCTGATAAAAATGATACCTCACTTGTGTGGGTAGGCCTAGAGCCCGCGACAGGATATGCCCCAAAACTCAACATGGACACATCACATTTTTTGAAAGAAAACAGAGGTGTTTTTTGCAAAGTGCCAACCTGTAGAGTTTGGCCTCTAGCTCAGCCGGAACCTAGGGAAACCTACAAAACCTGTGCATTTTTGAAAACTAGAGACCTAGGGGAATCCAAGATGGGGTGACTTGTGGAGCTCTGATCAGGTTCTGTTACCCAGAATCCTTTGCAAACCTCCAAATTTGGCTAAAAAAACACATTTTCCTCACATTTGGGTGACAGAAGGATCTGGAATCAGAGAGGAGCCACAAATTTCCTTCCACCCAGCGTTCCCCCAAGTCTCCCGATAAAAATGATACCTCACTTGTGTGGGTAGGCCTAGCGCCCGCGACAGGAAAGGCCCCAAAACGCAACGTGGACAAATCACATTTTTTTTTAAAGAAAACAAAGGTGTTTTTTGCAAAGTGCCTACTTGTAAATTTTGGCCTCTACCTCAGCCGGCTCCTAGGGAAACCTACCAAACCTATGCATTTTTGAAAAATAGAGAACTAGGGGAATCCAAGATGGGGTGACTTGTGGCGCTCTGACCAGGTTCTGTTACCCAGAATCCTTTGCAAACCTCGAAATTTGGCTAAAAAAACACGTTTTCCTCCCATTTTGGTGACAGAAAGTTCTGGAATCAGAGAGGAGCCACAAATTTCCTTCCACCCAGCGTTCCCCCAAGTCTCCCGATAAAAATGATTCCTCACTTGTGTGGGTAGGCCTAGCGCCCGCGACAGGAAAGTCCCCAAAACGCAACGTGGACAAATCCCATTTTTTTAAAGAAAACAAAGGTGTTTTTTGCAAAGTGCCTACCTGTAAATTTTGGCCTCTACCTCAGCCGGCTCCTAGGGAAACCTACCAAACCTATGCATTTTTGAAAAACAGACAACTAGGGGAATCCAAGATGGGGTGACTTGTGGCGCTCTGACCAGGTTCTGTTACCCAGAATCCTTTGCAAACCTCGACATGTGGCTAAAAAAACACGTTTTCCTCACATTTTGGTGACAGAAAGTTCTGGAATCAGAGAGGAGCCACGAATTTCCTTCCACCAAGCGTTCCCCCAAGTCTCCCGATAAAAATGATACCTCACTTGTGTGGGTAGGCCTAGCGCCCACGACAGGAAAGGCCCCAAAACGCAACGTGGACAAATCACATTTTTTGAAAGAAAACAAAGGTGTTTTTTGCAAAGTGCCTACCTGTAGAGTTTGGCCTCTAGCTCAGCCGACACCTCGGGAAACCTACAAAACCTGTGCATTTTTGAAAACTAGAGACCTAGGGGAATCCAAGATGGGGTGACTTGTGGAGCTCTGATCAGGTTCTGTTACCCAGAATCCTTTGCAAACCTCGAAATTTGGCTAAAAAAACACGTTTTCCTCACATTTTGGTGACAGAAAGTTCTGGAATCAGAGAGGAGCCACAAATTTCCTTCCACCCAGCATTCCCCCAAGTCTCCCAATAAAATTGATACATCACTTGTGTGGGTAGGCCTAGTGCCCACGACAGGAAATGCCCCAAAACGCAACGTGGACACATCACATTTTTTGAAAGAAAATAGAAGTGTTTTTTGCAAAGTGCCTACCTGTAGATTTTGGCCTCTACCTCAGCCGGCTCCTAGGGAAACCTACCAAACCTATGCATTTTTGAAAAACAGAGAACTAGGGGAATCCAAGATGGGGTGACTTGTGGCGCTCTGATCAGGTTCTGTTACCCAGAATCCTTTGCAAACCTCGAAATGTGGCTAAAAAAACACGTTTACCTCACATTTTGGTGACAGAAAGTTCTGGAATCAGAGAGAAGCCACAAATTTCCTTCCACCCAGCATTCCCCCAAGTCTCCTGATAAAAATGATACCTCACTTGTGTGGGTAGGCCTAGAGCCCGCGACAGGATATGCCCCAAAACTCAACATGGACACATCACATTTTTTGAAAGAAAACAGAGGTGTTTTTTGCAAAGTGCCAACCTGTAGAGTTTGGCCTCTAGCTCAGCCGGAACCTAGGGAAACCTACAAAACCTGTGCATTTTTGAAAACTAGAGACCTAGGGGAATCCAAGATGGGGTGACTTGTGGAGCTCTGATCAGGTTCTGTTACCCAGAATCCTTTGCAAACCTCCAAATTTGGCTAAAAAAACACATTTTCCTCACATTTGGGTGACAGAAAGTTCTGGAATCAGAGAGGAGCCACAAATTTCCTTCCACCCAGCGTTCCCCCAAGTCTCCCGATAAAAATGATACCTCACTTGTGTGGATAGGCCTAGCGCCCGCGACAGGAAAGTCCCCAAAACGCAACGTGGACAAATCCCATTTTTTTAAAGAAAACAAAGGTGTTTTTTGCAAAGTGCCTACCTGTAAATTTTGGCCTCTACCTCAGCCGGCTCCTAGGGAAACCTACCAAACCTATGCATTTTTGAAAAACAGACAACTAGGGGAATCCAAGATGGGGTGACTTGTGGCGCTCTGACCAGGTTCTGTTACCCAGAATCCTTTGCAAACCTCGACATGTGGCTAAAAAAACACGTTTTCCTCACATTTTGGTGACAGAAAGTTCTGGAATCAGAGAGGAGCCACGAATTTCCTTCCACCAAGCGTTCCCCCAAGTCTCCCGATAAAAATGATACCTCACTTGTGTGGGTAGGCCTAGCGCCTGCGACAGGAAAGGCCCCAAAACGCAACGTGGACAAATCACATTTTTTGAAAGAAAACAAAGGTGTTTTTTGCAAAGTGCCTACCTGTAGAGTTTGGCCTCTAGCTCAGCCGACACCTCGGGAAACCTACAAAACCTGTGCATTTTTGAAAACTAGAGACCTAGGGGAATCCAAGATGGGGTGACTTGTGGAGCTCTGATCAGGTTCTGTTACCCAGAATCCTTTGCAAACCTCCAAATGTGGCTAAAAAAACACATTTTCCTCACATTTGGGTGACACAAAGATCTGGAATCAGAGAGGAGCCACAAATTTCCTTCCACCCAGCGTTCTCCCAAGTCTCCCGATAAAAATGATACCTCACTTGTGTGGATAGGCCTAGCGCCCGCGACAGGAAATGCCCCAAAACGCAACGTGGACACATCACATTTTTTGAAAGAAAATAGAAGTGTTTTTTGCAAAGTGCCTACCTGTAGATTTTGGCCTCTACCTCAGCCGGCTCCTAGGGAAACCTACCAAACCTATGCATTTTTGAAAAACAGAGAACTAGGGGAATCCAAGATGGGGTGACTTGTGGCGCTCTGATCAGGTTCTGTTACCCAGAATCCTTTGCAAACCTCAAAATGTGGCTAAAAAAACACGTTTACCTCACATTTTGGTGACAGAAAGTTCTGGAATCAGAGAGAAGCCACAAATTTCCTTCCACCCAGCATTCCCCCAAGTCTCCTGATAAAAATGATACCTCACTTGTGTGGGTAGGCCTAGAGCCCGCAACAGGATATGCCCCAAAACTCAACATGGACACATCACATTTTTTGAAAGAAAACAGAGGTGTTTTTTGCAAAGTGCCAACCTGTAGATTTTGGCCTCTAGCTCAGCCGGCACCTAGGGAAACCTACCAAACCTGTGCATTTTTTTAAACTAGAGACCTAGGGGAATCCAGGATGGGGTGACTTGTGGGGCTCTGAGCAGGTTGTGTTACCCAGAATCTTTTGCAAACCTCCAAATTTGGCTAAAAAAACACATTTTCCTCACATTTGGGTGACAGAAAGATCTGGAATCAGAGAGGAGCCACAAATTTCCTTCCACCCAGCGTTCCCCCAAGTCTCCCGATAAAAATGATACCTCACTTGTGTGGGTAGGCCTAGCTCCCGCGACAGGAAAGGCCCCAAAACGCAACGTGGACAAATCACATTTTTTGAAAGAAAACAAAGGTGTTTTTTGCAAAGTGCCTACCTGTAAATTTTGGCCTCTACCTCAGCCGGCTCCTAGGGAAACCTACCAAACCTATGCATTTTTGAAAAATAGAGAACTAGGGGAATCCAAGATGGGGTGACTTGTCGCGCTCTGACCAGGTTCTGTTACCCAGAATCCTTTGCAAACCTCGAAATTTGGCTAAAAAAACACGTTTTCCTCACATTTTGGTGACAGAAAGTTCTGGAATCAGAGAGGAGCCACAAATTTCCTTCCACCCAGCATTCCCCCAAGTCTCCCAATAAAATTGATACATCACTTGTGTGGGTAGGCCTAGTGCCCACGACAGGAAATGCCCCAAAACGCAACGTGGACACATCACATTTTTTGAAAGAAAATAGAAGTGTTTTTTGCAAAGTGCCTACCTGTAGATTTTGGCCTCTACCTCAGCCGGCTCCTAGGGAAACCTACCAAACCTATGCATTTTTGAAAAACAGAGAAATAGGGGAATCCAAGATGGGGTGACTTGTGGCGCTCTGATCAGGTTCTGTTACCCAGAATCCTTTGCAAACCTCGAAATGTGGCTAAAAAAACACGTTTACCTCACATTTTGGTGACAGAAAGTTCTGGAATCAGAGAGAAGCCACAAATTTCCTTCCACCCAGCATTCCCCCAAGTCTCCTGATAGAAATGATACCTCACTTGTGTGGGTAGGCCTAGAGCCCGCGACAGGATATGCCCCAAAACTCAACATGGACACATCACATTTTTTGAAAGAAAACAGAGGTGTTTTTTGCAAAGTACCAACCTGTAGAGTTTGGCCTCTAGCTCAGCCGGAACCTAGGGAAACCTACAAAACCTGTGCATTTTTGAAAACTAGAGACCTAGGGGAATCCAAGATGGGGTGACTTGTGGAGCTCTGATCAGGTTCTGTTACCCAGAATCCTTTGCAAACCTCCAAATTTGGCTAAAAAAACACATTTTCCTCACATTTGGGTGACAGAAGGATCTGGAATCAGAGAGGAGCCACAAATTTCCTTCCACCCAGCGTTCCCCCAAGTCTCCCGATAAAAATGATACCTCACTTGTGTGGGTAGGCCTAGCGCCCGCGACAGGAAAGGCCCCAAAACGCAACGTGGACAAATCACATTTTTTTTAAAGAAAACAAAGGTGTTTTTTGCAAAGTGCCTACCTGTAAATTTTGGCCTCTACCTCAGCCGGCTCCTAGGGAAACCTACCAAACCTATGCATTTTTGAAAAATAGAGAACTAGGGGAATCCAAGATGGGGTGACTTGTGGCGCTCTGACCAGGTTCTGTTACCCAGAATCCTTTGCAAACCTCGAAATTTGGCTAAAAAAACACGTTTTCCTCCCATTTTGGTGACAGAAAGTTCTGGAATCAGAAAGGAGCCACAAATTTCCTTCCACCCAGCGTTCCCCCAAGTCTCCCGATAAAAATGATACCTCACTTGTGTGGGTAGGCCTAGCGCCCGCGACAGGAAAGTCCCCAAAACGCAACGTGGACAAATCCCATTTTTTTAAAGAAAACAAAGGTGTTTTTTGCAAAGTGCCTACCTGTAAATTTTGGCCTCTACCTCAGCCGGCTCCTAGGGAAACCTACCAAACCTATGCATTTTTGAAAAACAGACAACTAGGGGAATCCAAGATGGGGTGACTTGTGGCGCTCTGACCAGGTTCTGTTACCCAGAATCCTTTGCAAACCTCGACATGTGGCTAAAAAAACACGTTTTCCTCACATTTTGGTGACAGAAAGTTCTGGAATCAGAGAGGAGCCACGAATTTCCTTCCACCAAGCGTTCCCCTAAGTCTCCCGATAAAAATGATACCTCACTTGTGTGGGTAGGCCTAGCGCCCGCGACAGGAAAGGCCCCAAAACGCAACGTGGACAAATCACATTTTTTGAAAGAAAACAAAGGTGTTTTTTGCAAAGTGCCTACCTGTAGAGTTTGGCCTCTAGCTCAGCCGACACCTCGGGAAACCTACAAAACCTGTGCATTTTTGAAAACTAGAGACCTAGGGGAATCCAAGATGGGGTGACTTGTGGAGCTCTGATCAGGTTCTGTTACCCAGAATCCTTTGCAAACCTCCAAATGTGGCTAAAAAAACACATTTTCCTCACATTTGGGTGACAGAAAGATCTGGAATCAGAGAGGAGCCACAAATTTCCTTCCACCCAGCGTTCCCCCAAGTCTCCCGATAAAAATGATACCTCACTTGTGTGGATAGGCCTAGCGCCCGCGACAGGAAATGCCCCAAAACGCAACGTGGACACATCACATTTTTTGAAAGAAAATAGAAGTGTTTTTTGCAAAGTGCCTACCTGTAGATTTTGGCCTCTACCTCAGCCGGCTCCTAGGGAAACCTACCAAACCTATGCATTTTGAAAAACAGAGAACTAGGGGAATCCAAGATGGGGTGACTTGTGGCGCTCTGATCAGGTTCTGTTACCCAGAATCCTTTGCAAACCTCAAAATGTGGCTAAAAAAACACGTTTACCTCACATTTTGGTGACAGAAAGTTCTGGAATCAGAGAGAAGCCACAAATTTCCTTCCACCCAGCATTCCCCCAAGTCTCCTGATAAAAATGATACCTCACTTGTGTGGGTAGGCCTAGAGCCCGCGACAGGATATGCCCCAAAACTCAACATGGACACATCACATTTTTTGAAAGAAAACAGAGGTGTTTTTTGCAAAGTGCCAACCTGTAGATTTTGGCCTCTAGCTCAGCCGGCACCTAGGGAAACCTACCAAACCTGTGCATTTTTTTAAACTAGAGACCTAGGGGAATCCAGGATGGGGTGACTTGTGGGGCTCTGAGCAGGTTGTGTTACCCAGAATCTTTTGCAAACCTCCAAATTTGGCTAAAAAAACACATTTTCCTCACATTTGGGTGACAGAAAGATCTGGAATCAGAGAGGAGCCACAAATTTCCTTCCACCCAGCGTTCCCCCAAGCCTCCCGATAAAAATGATACCTCACTTGTGTGGGTAGGCCTAGCTCCCGCGACAGGAAAGGCCCCAAAACGCAACGTGGACAAATCACATTTTTTGAAAGAAAACAAAGGTGTTTTTTGCAAAGTGCCTACCTGTAAATTTTGGCCTCTACCTCAGCCGGCTCCTAGGGAATCCTACCAAACCTATGCATTTTTGAAAAATAGAGAACTAGGGGAATCCAAGATGGGGTGACTTGTCGCGCTCTGACCAGGTTCTGTTACCCAGAATCCTTTGCAAACCTCGAAATTTGGCTAAAAAAACACGTTTTCCTCACATTTTGGTGACAGAAAGTTCTGGAATCAGAGAGGAGCCACAAATTTCCTTCCACCCAGCATTCCCCCAAGTCTCCCAATAAAATTGATACATCACTTGTGTGGGTAGGCCTAGTGCCCACGACAGGAAATGCCCCAAAACGCAACGTGGACACATCACATTTTTTGAAAGAAAATAGAAGTGTTTTTTGCAAAGTGCCTACCTGTAGATTTTGGCCTCTACCTCAGCCGGCTCCTAGGGAAACCTACCAAACCTATGCATTTTTGAAAAACAGAGAACTAGGGGAATCCAAGATGGGGTGACTTGTGGCGCTCTGATCAGGTTCTGTTACCCAGAATCCTTTGCAAACCTCGAAATGTGGCTAAAAAAACACGTTTACCTCACATTTTGGTGACAGAAAGTTCTGGAATCAGAGAGAAGCCACAAATTTCCTTCCACCCAGCATTCCCCCAAGTCTCCTGATAAAAATGATACCTCACTTGTGTGGGTAGGCCTAGAGCCCGCGACAGGATATGCCCCAAAACTCAACATGGACACATCACATTTTTTGAAAGAAAACAGAGGTGTTTTTTGCAAAGTGCCAACCTGTAGAGTTTGGCCTCTAGCTCAGCCGGAACCTAGGGAAACCTACAAAACCTGTGCATTTTTGAAAACTAGAGACCTAGGGGAATCCAAGATGGGGTGACTTGTGGAGCTCTGATCAGGTTCTGTTACCCAGAATCCTTTGCAAACCTCCAAATTTGGCTAAAAAAACACATTTTCCTCACATTTGGGTGACAGAAAGTTCTGGAATCAGAGAGGAGCCACAAATTTCCTTCCACCCAGCGTTCCCCCAAGTCTCCCGATAAAAATGATACCTCACTTGTGTGGGTAGGCCTAGCGCCCGCGACAGGAAAGTCCCCAAAACGCAACGTGGACAAATCCCATTTTTTTAAAGAAAACAAAGGTGTTTTTTGCAAAGTGCCTACCTGTAAATTTTGGCCTCTACCTCAGCCGGCTCCTAGGGAAACCTACCAAACCTATGCATTTTTGAAAAACAGACAACTAGGGGAATCCAAGATGGGGTGACTTGTGGCGCTCTGACCAGGTTCTGTTACCCAGAATCCTTTGCAAACCTCGACATGTGGCTAAAAAAACACGTTTTCCTCACATTTTGGTGACAGAAAGTTCTGGAATCAGAGAGGAGCCACGAATTTCCTTCCACCAAGCGTTCCCCCAAGTCTCCCGATAAAAATGATACCTCACTTGTGTGGGTAGGCCTAGCGCCCGCGACAGGAAAGGCCCCAAAACGCAACGTGGACAAATCAAATTTTTTGAAAGAAAACAAAGGTGTTTTTTGCAAAGTGCCTACCTGTAGAGTTTGGCCTCTAGCTCAGCCGACACCTCGGGAAACCTACAAAACCTGTGCATTTTTGAAAACTAGAGACCTAGGGGAATCCAAGATGGGGTGACTTGTGGAGCTCTGATCAGGTTCTGTTACCCAGAATCCTTTGCAAACCTCCAAATGTGGCTAAAAAAACACATTTTCCTCACATTTGGGTGACACAAAGATCTGGAATCAGAGAGGAGCCACAAATTTCCTTCCACCCAGCGTTCTCCCAAGTCTCCCGATAAAAATGATACCTCACTTGTGTGGATAGGCCTAGCGCCCGCGACAGGAAATGCCCCAAAACGCAACGTGGACACATCACATTTTTTGAAAGAAAATAGAAGTGTTTTTTGCAAAGTGCCTACCTGTAGATTTTGGCCTCTACCTCAGCCGGCTCCTAGGGAAACCTACCAAACCTATGCATTTTTGAAAAACAGAGAACTAGGGGAATCCAAGATGGGGTGACTTGTGGCGCTCTGATCAGGTTCTGTTACCCAGAATCCTTTGCAAACCTCAAAATGTGGCTAAAAAAACACGTTTACCTCACATTTTGGTGACAGAAAGTTCAGGAATCAGAGAGAAGCCACAAATTTCCTTCCACCCAGCATTCCCCCAAGTCTCCTGATAAAAATGATACCTCACTTGTGTGGGTAGGCCTAGAGCCCGCGACAGGATATGCCCCAAAACTCAACATGGACACATCACATTTTTTGAAAGAAAACAGAGGTGTTTTTTGCAAAGTGCCAACCTGTAGATTTTGGCCTCTAGCTCAGCCGGCACCTAGGGAAACCTACCAAACCTGTGCATTTTTTTAAACTAGAGACCTAGGGGAATCCAGGATGGGGTGACTTGTGGGGCTCTGAGCAGGTTGTGTTACCCAGAATCTTTTGCAAACCTCCAAATTTGGCTAAAAAAACACATTTTCCTCACATTTGGGTGACAGAAAGATCTGGAATCAGAGAGGAGCCACAAATTTCCTTCCACCCAGCGTTCCCCCAAGTCTCCCGATAAAAATGATACCTCACTTGTGTGGGTAGGCCTAGCTCCCGCGACAGGAAAGGCCCCAAAACGCAACGTGGACAAATCACATTTTTTGAAAGAAAACAAAGGTGTTTTTTGCAAAGTGCCTACCTGTAAATTTTGGCCTCTACCTCAGCCGGCTCCTAGGGAAACCTACCAAACCTATGCATTTTTGAAAAATAGAGAACTAGGGGAATCCAAGATGGGGTGACTTGTCGCGCTCTGACCAGGTTCTGTTACCCAGAATCCTTTGCAAACCTCGAAATTTGGCTAAAAAAAACACGTTTTCCTCACATTTTGGTGACAGAAAGTTCTGGAATCAGAGAGGAGCCACAAATTTCCTTCCACCCAGCATTCCCCCAAGTCTCCCAATAAAATTGATACATCACTTGTGTGGGTAGGCCTAGTGCCCACGACAGGAAATGCCCCAAAACGCAACGTGGACACATCACATTTTTTGAAAGAAAATAGAAGTGTTTTTTGCAAAGTGCCTACCTGTAGATTTTGGCCTCTACCTCAGCCGGCTCCTAGGGAAACCTACCAAACCTATGCATTTTTGAAAAACAGAGAACTAGGGGAATCCAAGATGGGGTGACTTGTGGCGCTCTGATCAGGTTCTGTTACCCAGAATCCTTTGCAAACCTCGAAATGTGGCTAAAAAAACACGTTTACCTCACATTTTGGTGACAGAAAGTTCTGGAATCAGAGAGAAGCCACAAATTTCCTTCCACCCAGCATTCCCCCAAGTCTCCTGATAAAAATGATACCTCACTTGTGTGGGTAGGCCTAGAGCCCGCGACAGGATATGCCCCAAAACTCAACATGGACACATCACATTTTTTGAAAGAAAACAGAGGTGTTTTTTGCAAAGTGCCAACCTGTAGAGTTTGGCCTCTAGCTCAGCCGGAACCTAGGGAAACCTACAAAACCTGTGCATTTTTGAAAACTAGAGACCTAGGGGAATCCAAGATGGGGTGACTTGTGGAGCTCTGATCAGGTTCTGTTACCCAGAATCCTTTGCAAACCTCCAAATTTGGCTAAAAAAACACATTTTCCTCACATTTGGGTGACAGAAGGATCTGGAATCAGAGAGGAGCCACAAATTTCCTTCCACCCAGCGTTCCCCCAAGTCTCCCGATAAAAATGATACCTCACTTGTGTGGGTAGGCCTAGCGCCCGCGACAGGAAAGGCCCCAAAACGCAACCTGGACAAATCACATTTTTTTTAAAGAAAACAAAGGTGTTTTTTGCAAAGTGCCTACCTGTAAATTTTGGCCTCTTCCTCAGCCGGCTCCTAGGGAAACCTACCAAACCTATGCATTTTTGAAAAATAGAGAACTAGGGGAATCCAAGATGGGGTGACTTGTGGCGCTCTGACCAGGTTCTGTTACCCAGAATCCTTTGCAAACCTCGAAATTTGGCTAAAAAAACACGTTTTCCTCCCATTTTGGTGACAGAAAGTTCTGGAATCAGAGAGGAGCCACAAATTTCCTTCCACCCAGCATTCCCCCAAGTCTCCCGATAAAAATGATACCTCACTTGTGTGGGTAGGCCTAGCGCCCGCGGCAGGAAAGTCCCCAAAACGCAACGTGGACAAATCCCATTTTTTTAAAGAAAACAAAGGTGTTTTTTGCAAAGTGCCTACCTGTAAATTTTGGCCTCTACCTCAGCCGGCTCCTAGGGAAACCTACCAAACCTATGCATTTTTGAAAAACAGACAACTAGGGGAATCCAAGATGGGGTGACTTGTGGCGCTCTGACCAGGTTCTGTTACCCAGAATCCTTTGCAAACCTCGACATGTGGCTAAAAAAACACGTTTTCCTCACATTTTGGTGACAGAAAGTTCTGGAATCAGAGAGGAGCCACGAATTTCCTTCCACCAAGCGTTCCCCCAAGTCTCCCGATAAAAATGATACCTCACTTGTGTGGGTAGGCCTAGCGCCCGCGACAGGAAAGGCCCCAAAACGCAACGTGGACAAATCACATTTTTTGAAAGAAAACAAAGGTGTTTTTTGCAAAGTGCCTACCTGTAGAGTTTGGCCTCTAGCTCAGCCGACACCTCGGGAAACCTACAAAACCTGTGCATTTTTGAAAAATAGAGAACTAGGGGAATCCAAGATGGGGTGACTTGTGGCGCTCTGACCAGGTTCTGTTACCCAGAATCCTTTGCAAACCTCGAAATTTGGCTAAAAAAACACGTTTTCCTCACATTTTGGTGACCGAAAGTTCTGGAATCAGAGAGGAGCCACAAATTTCCTTCCACCCAGCATTCCCCCAAGTCTCCCAATAAAATTGATACATCACTTGTGTGGGTAGGCCTAGTGACCGCGACAGGAAATGCCCCAAAACGCAACGTGGACACATCTCATTTTTTGAAAAAAAATAGAAGTGTTTTTTGCAAAGTGCCTACCTGTAGATTTTGGCCTCTAGCTCAGCCGGCACCTAGGGAAACCTACCAAACCTGTGCATTTTTTAAAACTAGAGACCTAGGGGAATCCAAGATGGGGTGACTTGTGGGGCTCTGAGCAGGTTGTGTTACCCAGAATCTTTTGAAAACCTCAAAATTTGGCTAAAAAAACACATTTTCCTCACATTTTGGTGACAGAAAGATCTGGAATCAAAGAGGAGCCACAAATTTCCTTCCACCCAGCATTCCCCCAAGTCTCCTGATAAAAATGATACCTCACTTGTGTGGGTAGGCCTAGAGCCCGCAACAGGAAATGCCCCAAAACGCAACGTGGACAAATCACATTTTTTTAAAGAAAACAGAGGTGTTTTTTGCAAAGTGCCTACCTGTAGATTTTGGCCTATAGCTCAGCCGTCACCTATGGAAACCTACCAAACCTGTGCATTTTTTAAAACTAGAGACCTAGGGGAATCCAAGATGGGGTGACTTGTGGGGCTCTGACCAGGTTCTGTTACTCAGAATCCTTTGTAAACCTCAAAATTTGGCTAAAAAAACACATTTTCCTCCCATTTTGGTGACAGAAAGTTCTGGAATCTGAGAGGAGCCACAAATTTCCCTCCACCCAGCGTTCCCCCAAGTCTCCCAATAAAAATGATACCTCACTTGTGTGGGTAGGCCCAGCGCCTGTGACAGGAAAGGCCCCAAAACGCAACGTGGACACATCACATTTTTTTAAAGAAAACAGAGGTGTTTTTTGCAAAGTGCCTACCTGTAGATTTTGGCCTCTAGCTCAGCCGGCACCTAGGGAAACCTACCAAACCTGTGCATTTGTTAAAACTAGAGACCTAGGGGAATCCAAGATGGGGTGACTTGTGGGGCTCTGACCAGGTTCTGTTACCCAGAATCCTTTGCAAACCTCAACATTTGGCTAAAAAAACAAATTTTCCTCACATTTTGGTGACAGAAAGTTCTGGAATCAGAGAGGAGCCACAAATTTCCTTCCACCCAGCATTCCCCCAAGTCTCCCAATAAAATTGATACCTCACTTGTGTGGGTAGGCCTAGTGCCCGCAACAGGAAATGCCCCAAAACGCAACGTGGACACATCACATTTTTTTAAAGAAAATAGAAGTGTTTTTTGCAAAGTGCCTACCTGTAGATTTTGGCCTCTACCTCAGCTGGCTCCTAGGGAAACCTACCAAACCTATGCATTTTTGAAAAATAGAGAACTAGGGGAATCCAAGATGGGGTGACTTGTGGCGCTCTGACCAGGTTCTGTTACCCAGAATCCTTGGCAAACCTCGAAATTTGGCTAAAAAAACATGTTTTCCTCACATTTTGGTGACAGAAAGTTCTGGAATCAGAGAGGAGCCACAAATTTCCTTCCACCCAGCATTCCCCCAAGTCTCCTGATAAAAATGATACCTCACTTGTGTGGGTAGGCCTAGAGCCCGCAACAGGAAATGCCCCAAAACGCAACGTGGACAAATCTCATTTTTTGAAAGAAAACAGAGGTGTTTTTTGCAAAGTGCCTACCTGTAGATTTTGGCCTCTAGCTCAGCCGTCACCTAGGGAAACCTACCAAACCTGTGCATTTGTTAAAACTAGAGACCTAGGGGAATAAATGATGGGGTGACTTGTGGGGCTCTGACCAGGTTCTGTTACCCAGAATCCTTTGCAAACCTCAACATTTGGCTAAAAAAACAAATTTTCCTCACATTTTGGTGACAGAAAGTTCTGGAATCAGAGAGGAGCCACAAATTTCCTTCCACCCAGCATTCCCCCAAGTCTCCCAATAAAATTGATACCTCACTTGTGTGGGTAGGCCTAGTGCCCGCAACAGGAAATGCCCCAAAACGCAACGTGGACACATCACATTTTTTTAAAGAAAATAGAAGTGTTTTTTGCAAAGTGCCTACCTGTAGATTTTGGCCTCTACCTCAGCCGGCTCCTAGGGAAACCTACCAAACCTATGCATTTTTGAAAAATAGAGAACTAGGGGAATCCAAGATGGGGTGACTTGTGGCGCTCTGACCAGGTTCTGTTACCCAGAATCCTTTGCAAACCTCGAAATTTGGCTAAAAAAACACGTTTTCCTCCCATTTTGGTGACAGAAAGTTCTGGAATCAGAGAGGAGCCACAAATTTCCTTCCACCCAGCGTTCCCCCAAGTCTCCCGATAAAAATGATACCTCACTTGTGTGGGTAGGCCTAGCGCCCGCGACAGGAAAGTCCCCAAAACGCAACGTGGACAAATCCCATTTTTTTAAAGAAAACAAAGGTGTTTTTTGCAAAGTGCCTACCTGTAAATTTTGGCCTCTACCTCAGCCGGCTCCTAGGGAAACCTACCAAACCTATGCATTTTTGAAAAACAGACAACTAGGGGAATCCAAGATGGGGTGACTTGTGGCGCTCGGACCAGGTTCTGTTACCCAGAATCCTTTGCAAACCTCCAAATTTGGCTAAAAAAACACATTTTCCTCACATTTGGGTGACAGAAGGATCTGGAATCAGAGAGGAGCCACAAATTTCCTTCCACCCAGCGTTCCCCCAAGTCTCCCGATAAAAATGATACCTCACTTGTGTGGGTAGGCCTAGCGCCCGCGACAGGAAAGGCCCCAAAACGCAACCTGGACAAATCACATTTTTTTTAAAGAAAACAAAGGTGTTTTTTGCAAAGTGCCTACCTGTAAATTTTGGCCTCTTCCTCAGCCGGCTCCTAGGGAAACCTACCAAACCTATGCATTTTTGAAAAATAGAGAACTAGGGGAATCCAAGATGGGGTGACTTGTGGCGCTCTGACCAGGTTCTGTTACCCAGAATCCTTTGCAAACCTCGAAATTTGGCTAAAAAAACACGTTTTCCTCCCATTTTGGTGACAGAAAGTTCTGGAATCAGAGAGGAGCCACAAATTTCCTTCCACCCAGCATTCCCCCAAGTCTCCCGATAAAAATGATACCTCACTTGTGTGGGTAGGCCTAGCGCCCGCGGCAGGAAAGTCCCCAAAACGCAACGTGGACAAATCCCATTTTTTTAAAGAAAACAAAGGTGTTTTTTGCAAAGTGCCTACCTGTAAATTTTGGCCTCTACCTCAGCCGGCTCCTAGGGAAACCTACCAAACCTATGCATTTTTGAAAAACAGACAACTAGGGGAATCCAAGATGGGGTGACTTGTGGCGCTCTGACCAGGTTCTGTTACCCAGAATCCTTTGCAAACCTCGACATGTGGCTAAAAAAACACGTTTTCCTCACATTTTGGTGACAGAAAGTTCTGGAATCAGAGAGGAGCCACGAATTTCCTTCCACCAAGCGTTCCCCCAAGTCTCCCGATAAAAATGATACCTCACTTGTGTGGGTAGGCCTAGCGCCCGCGACAGGAAAGGCCCCAAAACGCAACGTGGACAAATCACATTTTTTGAAAGAAAACAAAGGTGTTTTTTGCAAAGTGCCTACCTGTAGAGTTTGGCCTCTAGCTCAGCCGACACCTCGGGAAACCTACAAAACCTGTGCATTTTTGAAAAATAGAGAACTAGGGGAATCCAAGATGGGGTGACTTGTGGCGCTCTGACCAGGTTCTGTTACCCAGAATCCTTTGCAAACCTCGAAATTTGGCTAAAAAAACACGTTTTCCTCACATTTTGGTGACCGAAAGTTCTGGAATCAGAGAGGAGCCACAAATTTCCTTCCACCCAGCATTCCCCCAAGTCTCCCAATAAAATTGATACATCACTTGTGTGGGTAGGCCTAGTGACCGCGACAGGAAATGCCCCAAAACGCAACGTGGACACATCTCATTTTTTGAAAAAAAATAGAAGTGTTTTTTGCAAAGTGCCTACCTGTAGATTTTGGCCTCTAGCTCAGCCGGCACCTAGGGAAACCTACCAAACCTGTGCATTTTTTAAAACTAGAGACCTAGGGGAATCCAAGATGGGGTGACTTGTGGGGCTCTGAGCAGGTTGTGTTACCCAGAATCTTTTGAAAACCTCAAAATTTGGCTAAAAAAACACATTTTCCTCACATTTTGGTGACAGAAAGATCTGGAATCAAAGAGGAGCCACAAATTTCCTTCCACCCAGCATTCCCCCAAGTCTCCTGATAAAAATGATACCTCACTTGTGTGGGTAGGCCTAGAGCCCGCAACAGGAAATGCCCCAAAACGCAACGTGGACAAATCACATTTTTTTAAAGAAAACAGAGGTGTTTTTTGCAAAGTGCCTACCTGTAGATTTTGGCCTATAGCTCAGCCGTCACCTATGGAAACCTACCAAACCTGTGCATTTTTTAAAACTAGAGACCTAGGGGAATCCAAGATGGGGTGACTTGTGGGGCTCTGACCAGGTTCTGTTACTCAGAATCCTTTGTAAACCTCAAAATTTGGCTAAAAAAACACATTTTCCTCCCATTTTGGTGACAGAAAGTTCTGGAATCTGAGAGGAGCCACAAATTTCCCTCCACCCAGCGTTCCCCCAAGTCTCCCAATAAAAATGATACCTCACTTGTGTGGGTAGGCCCAGCGCCTGTGACAGGAAAGGCCCCAAAACGCAACGTGGACACATCACATTTTTTTAAAGAAAACAGAGGTGTTTTTTGCAAAGTGCCTACCTGTAGATTTTGGCCTCTAGCTCAGCCGGCACCTAGGGAAACCTACCAAACCTGTGCATTTGTTAAAACTAGAGACCTAGGGGAATCCAAGATGGGGTGACTTGTGGGGCTCTGACCAGGTTCTGTTACCCAGAATCCTTTGCAAACCTCAACATTTGGCTAAAAAAACAAATTTTCCTCACATTTTGGTGACAGAAAGTTCTGGAATCAGAGAGGAGCCACAAATTTCCTTCCACCCAGCATTCCCCCAAGTCTCCCAATAAAATTGATACCTCACTTGTGTGGGTAGGCCTAGTGCCCGCAACAGGAAATGCCCCAAAACGCAACGTGGACACATCACATTTTTTTAAAGAAAATAGAAGTGTTTTTTGCAAAGTGCCTACCTGTAGATTTTGGCCTCTACCTCAGCTGGCTCCTAGGGAAACCTACCAAACCTATGCATTTTTGAAAAATAGAGAACTAGGGGAATCCAAGATGGGGTGACTTGTGGCGCTCTGACCAGGTTCTGTTACCCAGAATCCTTGGCAAACCTCGAAATTTGGCTAAAAAAACATGTTTTCCTCACATTTTGGTGACAGAAAGTTCTGGAATCAGAGAGGAGCCACAAATTTCCTTCCACCCAGCATTCCCCCAAGTCTCCTGATAAAAATGATACCTCACTTGTGTGGGTAGGCCTAGAGCCCGCAACAGGAAATGCCCCAAAACGCAACGTGGACAAATCTCATTTTTTGAAAGAAAACAGAGGTGTTTTTTGCAAAGTGCCTACCTGTAGATTTTGGCCTCTAGCTCAGCCGTCACCTAGGGAAACCTACCAAACCTGTGCATTTGTTAAAACTAGAGACCTAGGGGAATAAATGATGGGGTGACTTGTGGGGCTCTGACCAGGTTCTGTTACCCAGAATCCTTTGCAAACCTCAACATTTGGCTAAAAAAACAAATTTTCCTCACATTTTGGTGACAGAAAGTTCTGGAATCAGAGAGGAGCCACAAATTTCCTTCCACCCAGCATTCCCCCAAGTCTCCCAATAAAATTGATACCTCACTTGTGTGGGTAGGCCTAGTGCCCGCAACAGGAAATGCCCCAAAACGCAACGTGGACACATCACATTTTTTTAAAGAAAATAGAAGTGTTTTTTGCAAAGTGCCTACCTGTAGATTTTGGCCTCTACCTCAGCCGGCTCCTAGGGAAACCTACCAAACCTATGCATTTTTGAAAAATAGAGAACTAGGGGAATCCAAGATGGGGTGACTTGTGGCGCTCTGACCAGGTTCTGTTACCCAGAATCCTTTGCAAACCTCGAAATTTGGCTAAAAAAACACGTTTTCCTCCCATTTTGGTGACAGAAAGTTCTGGAATCAGAGAGGAGCCACAAATTTCCTTCCACCCAGCGTTCCCCCAAGTCTCCCGATAAAAATGATACCTCACTTGTGTGGGTAGGCCTAGCGCCCGCGACAGGAAAGTCCCCAAAACGCAACGTGGACAAATCCCATTTTTTTAAAGAAAACAAAGGTGTTTTTTGCAAAGTGCCTACCTGTAAATTTTGGCCTCTACCTCAGCCGGCTCCTAGGGAAACCTACCAAACCTATGCATTTTTGAAAAACAGACAACTAGGGGAATCCAAGATGGGGTGACTTGTGGCGCTCGGACCAGGTTCTGTTACCCAGAATCCTTTGCAAACCTCGACATGTGGCTAAAAAAACACGTTTTCCTCACATTTTGGTGACAGAAAGTTCTGGAATCAGAGAGGAGCCACGAATTTCCTTCCACCAAGCGTTCCCCCAAGTCTCCCGATAAAAATGATACCTCACTTGTGTGGGTAGGCCTAGCGCCCGCGACAGGAAAGGCCCCAAAACGCAACGTGGACAAATCACATTTTTTGAAAGAAAACAAAGGTGTTTTTTGCAAAGTGCCTACCTGTAGAGTTTGGCCTCTAGCTCAGCCGACACCTCGGGAAACCTACAAAACCTGTGCATTTTTGAAAACTAGAGACCTAGGGGAATCCAAGATGGGGTGACTTGTGGAGCTCTGATCAGGTTCTGTTACCCAGAATCCTTTGCAAACCTCCAAATGTGGCTAAAAAAACACATTTTCCTCACATTTGGGTGACACAAAGATCTGGAATCAGAGAGGAGCCACAAATTTCCTTCCACCCAGCGTTCCCCCAAGTCTCCCGATAAAAATGATACCTCACTTGTGTGGATAGGCCTAGCGCCCGCGACAGGAAATGCCCCAAAACGCAACGTGGACACATCACATTTTTTGAAAGAAAATAGAAGTGTTTTTTGCAAAGTGCCTACCTGTAGATTTTGGCCTCTACCTCAGCCGGCTCCTAGGGAAACCTACCAAACCTATGCATTTTTGAAAAACAGAGAACTAGGGGAATCCAAGATGGGGTGACTTGTGGCGCTCTGATCAGGTTCTGTTACCCAGAATCCTTTGCAAACCTCAAAATGTGGCTAAAAAAACACGTTTACCTCACATTTTGGTGACAGAAAGTTCTGGAATCAGAGAGAAGCCACAAATTTCCTTCCACCCAGCATTCCCCCAAGTCTCCTGATAAAAATGATACCTCACTTGTGTGGGTAGGCCTAGCGCCCGCGACAGGAAAGTCCCCAAAACGCAACGTGGACAAATCACATTTTTTTAAAGAAAACAAAGGTGTTTTTTGCAAAGTGCCTACCTGTAAATTTTGGCCTCTACCTCAGCCGGCTCCTAGGGAAACCTACCAAACCTATGCATTTTTGAAAAATAGAGAACTAGGGGAATCCAAGATGGGGTGACTTGTGGCGCTCTGACCAGGTTCTGTTACCCAGAATCCTTTGCAAACCTCGAAATTTGGCTAAAAAAACACGTTTTCCTCACATTTTGGTGACCGAAAGTTCTGGAATCAGAGAGGAGCCACAAATTTCCTTCCACCCAGCATTCCCCCAAGTCTCCCAATAAAATTGATACATCACTTGTGTGGGTAGGCCTAGTGACCGCGACAGGAAATGCCCCAAAACGCAACGTGGACACATCACATTTTTTGAAAAAAAATAGAAGTGTTTTTTGCAAAGTGCCTACCTGTAGATTTTGGCCTCTAGCTCAGCCGGCACCTAGGGAAACCTACCAAACCTGTGCATTTTTTAAAACTAGAGACCTAGGGGAATCCAAGATGGGGTGACTTGTGGGGCTCTGAGCAGGTTGTGTTACCCAGAATCTTTTGAAAACCTCAAAATTTGGCTAAAAAAACACATTTTCCTCACATTTTGGTGACAGAAAGATCTGGAATCAAAGAGGAGCCACAAATTTCCTTCCACCCAGCATTCCCCCAAGTCTCCTGATAAAAATGATACCTCACTTGTGTGGGTAGGCCTAGAGCCCGCAACAGGAAATGCCCCAAAACGCAACGTGGACAAATCACATTTTTTTAAAGAAAACAGAGGTGTTTTTTGCAAAGTGCCTACCTGTAGATTTTGGCCTATAGCTCAGCCGTCACCTATGGAAACCTACCAAACCTGTGCATTTTTGAAAACTAGAGACCTAGGGGAATCCAAGATGGGGTGACTTGTGGGGCTCTGACCAGGTTCTCTTACTCAGAATCCTCTGTAAACCTCAAAATGTGGCTAAAAAAACACATCTTCCTCACATTTAGGAGACAGAAAGTTCTGGAATCTGAGAGGAGCCACAAATTTCCCTCCACCCAGCGTTCCCCCAAGTCTCCCAATAAAATTGATACATCACTTGTGTGGGTAGGCCTAGTGACCGCGACAGGAAATGCCCCAAAACGCAACGTGGACACATCACATTTTTTGAAAAAAAATAGAAGTGTTTTTTGCAAAGTGCCTACCTGTAGATTTTGGCCTCTAGCTCAGCCGGCACCTAGGGAAACCTACCAAACCTGTGCATTTTTTAAAACTAGAGACCTAGGGGAATCCAAGATGGGGTGACTTGTGGGGCTCTTAGCAGGTTGTGTTACCCAGAATCTTTTGCAAACCTCAAAATTTGACTAAACAAAACATATTTTTCTCACATTTTGGTGACAGAAAGTTCTGGAATCAGAGAGCAGCCACAAATTTCCTTCCATCCAGCGTTCCCCCAAGTCTCCCGATAAAAATGATACCTCACTTGTGTGGGTAGGCCTAGCGCCTGTGACAGGAAATGCCTAAAAACGCAACGTGGACACATCACATTTTTTTAAAGAAAATAGAGGTGTTTGTTGCAAAGTGCCTACCTGTAGATTTTGGCCTGTAGCTCAGCCGGCACCTTGGGAAACCTACTAAACCTGTGCATTTTTGAAAACTAGAGACCTAGGGGAATCCAGGATGGGGTGACTTGTGGGGCTCTGAGCAGGTTGTGTTACCCAGAATCTTTTGCAAACCTCAAAATTTGGCTAAAAAAACACATTTTCCTCACATTTTGGTGACAGAAAGATCTGGAATCAAAGAGGAGCCACAAATTTCCTTCCACCCAGCATTCCCCCAAGTCTCCTGATAAAAATGATACCTCACTTGTGTGGGTAGGCCTAGAGCCCGCAACAGGAAATGCCCCAAAACGCAACGTGGACAAATCACATTTTTTGAAAGAAAACAGAGGTGTTTTTTGCAAAGTGCCTACCTGTAGATTTTGGCCTATAGCTCAGCCGTCACCTATGGAAACCTACCAAACCTGTGCATTTTTGAAAACTAGAGACCGAGGGGAATCCAAGATGGGGTGACTTGTGGAGCTCTGACCAGGTTCTCTTACTCAGAATCCTTTGTAAACCTCAAAATGTGGCTAAAAAAACACATCTTCCTCACATTTTGGTGACAGAAAGTTCTGGAATCTGAGAGGAGCCACAAATTTCCCTCCACCCAGCGTTCCCCCAAGTCTCCCAATAAAAATGATACCTCACTTGTGTGGGTAGGCCTAGTGCCCGCGACAGGAAATGCCCCAAAACGCAAAGTGGACACATCACATTTTTTGAAAGAAAATAGAAGTGTTTTTTGCAAAGTGCCTACCTGTAGATTTTGGCCTCTACCTCAGCCGGCTCCTAGGGAAACCTACCAAACCTATGCATTTTTGAAAAACAGAGAACTAGGGGAATCCAAGATGGGGTGACTTGTGGCGCTCTGATCAGGTTCTGTTACCCAGAATCCTTTGCAAACCTCGACATGTGGCTAAAAAAACACATTTTCCTCACATTTTGGTGACAGAAAGATCTGGAATCAAAGAGGAGCCACGAATTTCCTTCCACCAAGCGTTCCCCCAAGTCTCCCGATAAAAATGATACCTCACTTGTGTGGGGCGCCCGCGACAGGAAAGGCCCCAAAACGCAACGTGGACAAATCACATTATTTGAAAGAAAACAAAGGTGTTTTTTGCAAAGTGCCTACCTGTAGAGTTTGGCCTCTAGCTCAGCCAGCACCTAGGGAAACCTACAAAACCTGTGCATTTTTGAAAACTAGAGACCTAGGGGAATCCAAGATGGGGTGACTTGTGGAGCTCTGATCAGGTTCTGTTACCCAGAATCCTTTGCAAACCTCCAAATTTGGCTAAAAAAACACATTTTCCTCACATTTGGGTGACAGAAAGATCTGGAATCAGAGAGGAGCCACAAATTTCCTTCCACCCAGCGTTCCCCCAAGTCTCCTGATAAAAATGATACCTCACTTGTGTGGGTAGGCCTAGCGCCCGCGACAGGAAAGGCCCCAAAACGCAACGTGGACAAATCACATTTTTTGAAAGAAAACAAAGGTGTTTTTTGCAAAGTGCCTACCTGTAGATTTTGGCCTCTACCTCAGCCGGCTCCTAGGGAAACCTACCAAACCTATGCATTTTTGAAAAATAGAGAACTAGGGGAATCCAAGATGGGGTGACTTGTGGCGCTCTGACCAGGTTCTGTTACCCAGAATCCTTTGCAAACCTCGAAATTTGGCTAAAAAAACACGTTTTCCTCACATTTTGGTGACAGAAAGTTCTGGAATCAGAGAGGAGCCACAAATTTCCTTCCACCCAGCATTCCCCCAAGTCTCCCAATAAAATTGATACATCACTTGTGTGGGTAGGCCTAGTGACCGCGACAGGAAATGCCCCAAAACGCAACGTGGACACATCACATTTTTTGAAAAAAAATAGAAGTGTTTTTTGCAAAGTGCCTACCTGTAGATTTTGGCCTCTAGCTCAGCCGGCACCTAGGGAAACCTACCAAACCTGTGCATTTTTTAAAACTAGAGACCTAGGGGAATCCAAGATGGGGTGACCTGTGGGGCTCTGAGCAGGTTGTGTTACCCAGAATCTTTTGCAAACCTCAAAATTTGACTAAACAAAACATATTTTTCTCACATTTTGGTGACAGAAAGTTCTGGAATCAGAGAGCAGCCACAAATTTCCTTCCATCCAGCGTTCCCCCAAGTCTCCCGATAAACATGATACCTCACTTGTGTGGGTAGGCCTAGCGCCTGTGACAGGAAATGCCTAAAAACGCAACATGGACACATCACATTTTTTTAAAGAAAATAGAGGAGTTTGTTGCAAAGTGCCTACCTGTAGATTTTGGCCTGTAGCTCAGCCGGCACCTTGGGAAACCTACTAAACCTGTGCATTTTTGAAAACTAGAGACCTAGGGGAATCCAGGATGGGGTGACTTGTGGGGCTCTGAGCAGGTTGTGTTACCCAGAATCTTTTGCAAACCTCAAAATTTGGCTAAAAAAAATTATTTTCCTCAAATTTTGGTGACAGAAAGTTCTGGAATCAGAGAGGAGCCACAAATTTCCTTCCACCCAGCATTCCCCCAAGTCTCCTGATAAAAATGATACCTCACTTGTGTGGGTAGGCCTAGAGCCCGCGACAGGAAATGCCCCAAAACGCAACGTGGACACATCACATTTTTTTAAAGAAAACAGAGGTGTGTTTTGCAAAGTGCCTACCTGTAGATTTTGGCCTCTAGCTCAGCCGGCACCTAGGGAAACCTACCAAACCTGTGCATTTTTTAAAACTAGAGACCTAGGGGAATCCAAGATGGGGTGACTTGTGGGGCTCTGACCAGGTTCTGTTACTCAGAATCCTTTGTAAACCTCAAAATTTGGCTAAAAAAACACATTTTCCTCACATTTTGGTGACAGAAAGTTCTGGAATCTGAGAGGAGCCACAAATTTCCCTCCACCCAGCGTTCCCCCAAGTCTCCCAATAAAAATTATACCTCACTTGTGTGGGTAGGCCCAGCGCCTGCGACAGGAAAGGCCCCAAAACGCAACGTGGACACATCACATTTTTTTAAAGAAAACAGAGGTGTTTTTTGCAAAGTGCCTACCTGTAGATTTTGGCCTCTAGCTCAGCCGGCACCTAGGGAAACCTACCAAACCTGTGCATTTGTTAAAACTAGAGACCTAGGGGAATCCAAGATGGGGTGACTTGTGGGACTCTGACCAGGTTCTGTTACCCAGAATCCTTTGCAAACCTCAACATTTGGCTAAAAAAACAAATTTTCCTCACATTTTGGTGACAGAAAGTTCTGGAATCAGAGAGGTGCCACAAATTTCCTTCCACCCAGCATTCCCCCAAGTCTCCCAATAAAATTGATACCTCACTTGTGTGGGTAGGCCTAGTGCCCGCAACAGGAAATGCCCCAAAACGCAACGTGGACACATCACATTTTTTTAAAGAAAATAGAAGTGTTTTTTGCAAAGTGCCTACCTTTAGATTTTGGCCTCTACCTCAGCCGGCTCCTAGGGAAACCTACCAAACCTATGCATTTTTGAAAAATAGAGAACTAGGGGAATCCAAGATGGGGTGACTTGTGGCGCTCTGACCAGGTTCTGTTACCCAGAATCATTGGCAAACCTCGAAATTTGGCTAAAAATGTCACGGTGTAGGTACTCCTCAGACTCGGTGTGATGCAAACAAGGTCCACCTCCTGACACCACCAAGTCACTGATAAAAAACCACAGTGCATTGGAGTAATCAAGCGAGGGAAGGAAGGGGAAGGATCAGCAGGGACGGGATAACTGTAAAGAAAAATACACAGTGTTAATTATCACATTGTCTGTCTATTCTCATAAGGTCTCACTAAAACCAAAACGACCTGGACTGCCCATAACTCATAAGGGCAGAACTAGTCCAAAGCCTGACTAAGTTCCATCAGCATCACCAATGGATGCCCCAAGCCTCCTACGGCCACTAATAATCACCTAAGGGTCTCACCGCCCTTCCTCCTAAACAATACTACAGAACGTATAACGAAACGAACATGATGAGAAAGAATAAGGTGAAGAAAATCTATTTTGTACTTCTTCCTATGATTCAGTTAACCCACTAAGCCTTTCGTTAATGTCACGTATATTTGAAGAAGTACTTCGTTCATATCTCAGTGAATGTTGACAAGAATTATTTGTCCCGGCTGTTTGGAATCCTGCAAACAGTAAATCTCATTCTGAATCGCCGCCAACAAAAGCCAAAAGATTATGGCCCTCATTCTGACCCTGGCGGTCGGCGGAGAGACGGCGGTCGGACCGCGAACAGACCGGCGGTATTAAAAATGGCATTCTGACCGCGGCGGTCCCCGCCGCGACCGACCGCTACTTCTCCACTCCGACCGCCACGGCGGTCATGACCGCGGGGCTGGAGTTTGCGCACTCCGGCCCGGCGGTCGTCCCAAGACCGCCAAGGGTATTATGACCCTGCCTACGGCCGCGGTTTCTTGCGGGCGGGAACCGCCGTGCGAACCATGGCGGTAAGCACTATCGGGGCCAGGGAATTCCTTCCCTGGCACTGATAGGGGTCTCCCCCACCCCCCACTACCCACCCGAGTCCTCCCCCCACACCCTCCACCCCCCTGCCACCCCCCAGAGGTGGTACGAACCCCCTCCCCACCCCCACCCCGACATGCACATACATGTACCCCGACATGCACACACCCCCAACATGCACATATACACACCCCCTACACACACATACACAACGGGGACACATACCCGCACACATACATGCCGACATGCGCACCTGCCGAACAGCACACATTACCCATAGACACAGCAGCACCCCCCGCCCGCATACACGCACTCACACACTCCCTCTACACACTCACACGCACACCCCCATGCACGCCCACATCACACAACACCCCCCCACCCCCTCCCCTCACGGACGATCAACTTACCTTGTGCGTTGGTCCTCCGGGAGGCGACGGGAGCCATAGGGACGTGACCGCCAACAGAAGACCGCCAACAGAAGACCGCCACACAGAAATGTGGGTCGTAATTCTGTGGGCGGTGTTCTGCTGGCGTGGCGGTGGAGGTTGACCAGTCTCCACTTTCCCGCCGACCGCCAGTGTGGCTGCTGGCGGTTTTCCGGCGGAACGCTCCCAGCGGTCAGAATGCGCACAGCGGCACACCGCCGCGGTCGGCGGTCTTCACCGCGGCGGTAACTCAGCGGTCTTGCGAAAAGACCGCCAAGGTCAGAATGAGGGCCTATGTCTCATAAGATCGCCGTTCCTTTATTATGGTACCTCCAAAGTAAAGTGCTCCAATTTATGACAGTCACCCCCAACCTGGCCGTAAGGAATGCAGAAATAAAGAAAGGCGATAGCCTCCGGCAAGTAGCAAACTTGCCGCTTACCACCTTCTTAGTACTCGGAATTCGAAAAGAGGAGCAGCTCGGAACTTCTTCTGCAGGTAAAAGGTCAGTTTCCAGGAGGGGGTCATGCTGAATCTCATTCCTCCTTTCGGGCCGCCGATGAATTCCCCCCTGGGGAACGCCGTCCGCTCCTACTTCGTTGAGGCTCCGACCTGCCTCATTAGCACAAATAACGCACACCCTTTCCAGGGTGCGCCGACTATTTACGCGATTTCTACCGCGCTGGGCTTCATGGGAAGTGTAGTCCTTAATGACTACAATCTCCCGATCGGCCCTGTAGGCGCCGGCTAGCACCTGACAGTACGCCCACCTCCAAAGCGCCTCCTAGGGCCAGGTTTAGTGGGATGACAAGCATGAAACCGTTGCACCGCCCTAGGGGCATGAACATTGCCTTCCGGCTCCCATGAATCCTCCTCGGCCTCATACCCTTTCCACGACACCAAGTACCATAACTTACCCCCCCGTAGTTTGGAATCCAACACTTTGCGCACCTCATACTCCAGCTGTCCGTCTCTAACCACCGGAGGCACCGCCCGCCGGGTCGCGGACAGAGCTGGCTTCAAAAGGCTGCAATGAAACACCGGATGGATTCTTAAGGAAGCAGGTAAGTTGAGACGGTAAGCCACAGGGTTTATCTTGCGTACCACCTCATAAGGACCAATGTAACGAGGATGAAAGATGCTACGCATCTTAAAACGTATATACTTGGTGGAAAGCCACACTCGGTCCCCTGGCTGGTACACCGGCCCCTCACGCCGATGTACATCACCCCATTTCTTATACTGTTCCTTTGCTTTATCCAAATTAAATCGTATTTTCTTTTGCATGGACTGTAGGTTCTTAACCATAGCATGGACAGTAGGTTGATCCGTGACTTCCCGAGGTATGATTATGGGCAACATCTCCGCGTGGAACCCTGTGTTAGCACGAAAAGGAGACTCCCTTATCGAGCTATGCCAAGCATTGTTGTACGATAGTTCGGCCAGCCATAGCAATGACACCCACGATTCCTGCGCGTCTTTTGCATAGCACCTCAGATATTTCTTCAGGGTTTGGTTGAGACGCTCCGTCTGGCCATCGGTTTGTGGGTGAAAACTGGTGGATAGGGCGGATTCAATGCGCAGAACCTTGCACCACATGCGCCAAAACCTAGCAACGAACTGGGGGCCTCTGTCCGAAATAATGGTTCTTGGTAAACCATGTAACCGCACCACTTGAGACAGAATTAGATGGGCGGTCTGACTTGCTGTAGGTAGATTTTTACAAGGGAGAAAGTGACCCATCTTGGTAAGACTATCAATTACCACCATGATAGCATTGTACCCTTGATCCATTGGCAATCCTACCACAAAATCCACGCTGATGGTTTGCCATGGTTTTTCCGGAGTGGGCAACGGCATCAGCTTGCCCTGGCTCTTCGCGTTTTCTCCCTTGGATCGAGCACATATCTCACACCGAGCTACCCATGTCGCAACGTCCTTAGCCCAACCTTTCCACCTGAAATGTCGTTGCACTATTTGCGCAGTTTTTGTGTACCCCGGATGACCAGCTGTTACCGCATCATGACACCAATTGAAGGCTTGCATTCGAAGTTCAGGTGTTGGTAAATACAAACGATTACCTTGCAACGGTATTCCGTGCTTAAGGGTACGGTCCTGACTTACTTCGGCCCACTCCTTCCACTGAGCAGCAGACTTATGCTTAGAGACCTTTTCTAGGAAGTGAGATATATGAAGGGCACAAAGCACTTTTTCCGGTTGGATGATTGCTTCATCAGGTCTTGAAGTGACGTTCCTCGCGTCCCTTTGTCTAGACAGTGAATCTGCCTTGCGATTGTCGACCCCAGGACGGAAGGTTACTACAAACTCATATTCTGAAAAGAACAGCATCCACCTCATTTGCCGCTGGGTAAGCTGTCTAGCCTCCTTCATATACTGCAGGTTTCGGTGATCAGTATATACCGTGACCGGGTGTTGGGCCCCCCAGAGATAGTGTCTCCATTCCTGAAATGCCTTCTTGATGGCTAGTAGTTCTTTTTCTGCCACCGTATAATTGAGTTCTGCAGCAGATAGCTTCTTAGATAAAAACGCCACCGGATGAAGCTGTCCTGAGGTCTTGTTTCTTTGGGATAACACAGCCCCAATGGCTATATCCGAGGCATCTGCTTCGACTATAAAAGGTACTTCTGGCTGTGGATGCTGGAGTATAGGCGCTGAGCAGAAGGCCTGTTTTAAGAAGCAGAAGGCCTCCTCTGCCTCCTCTGACCAAACAAAAGACACTCCCTTTCTTAGCAACCTTGTTATAGGTGACACAATGTGGGAAAAATGACAGATGAATCTTCTATAGTAATTAGAAAACCCCAGGAAGCATTGCACGTCTCTCACACTAGTGGGCACTGGCCACTCTTGAACCGCCTGTATTTTTCTTGTCGACATGCAGAACCCTTCCGGGCTTAAATCCACCCCCAAGAACTCAACCTTCTGTACATGGAACTCGCATTTGCTCAGTTTGCAATAAAGATGGTGCTGTTGCAATGCTTGGAGTACTAGGGAAACATGTTCCATGTGCCGCTCTAAGGAGGTAGAATACACCAATATGTCATCTATATAAACGATCACAAAGTGGTCTACGTATTCTTTGAGAACGTCGTTCAGAAAGTATTGGAAAGCCGCCAGGGCGTTACACAACCCGAACGGCATTACCAAGTATTCAAACAGGCCATAACGGGTCTTAAACGCCGTCTTCCATTCATCCCCTTCACGGATTCTGACCAGATGGTAAGCCCCCTTCAGATCTAACCTTGTATAGATAGTTGCCTCTTTCACCTGTTCCAATAACACAGGAATGAGGGGAAGAGGGTATCTATTCCTTATCGTGTTCTTGTTCAGCATTCTATAATCGATGCAGGTTCTCAACTCTTTATTCGCTTTAGCTATGAAAAAGAGTGGAGAAGCTGCCGGAGAACAAGATGGTCTAATGAACCCGATTTCCAGGAAACGGTCCAGATATCTTCGCAAATGTTTGGTTTCTGGGTCTGATAGAGCATATACCCTACAAGAAGGAAGGAGTGCTCCCGGAATCAAATCTATCTTGCAATCGTATATACGATGGGGTGGCAATGTCTCCGCCTGACCTTCGTCGAACAAATCCTTGAACTTGGCGTAAACAGAGGGCAATATCACCGCTTTCTCCACCACTGTGGCCAACTGTAACCCTTGAGCCAACGCTAACGCGGGGGGGGTTATCATATAAGGAAACGACTTTCTCACTCCTCACGGACTGAAAACTAACCGTCTTGGCTTGCCAATCGATAACAGGATTGCTCTTTCTTAGCCAGGGCATTCCCAAAATTATTTCATACTGAGGAGCCTCTATTATATCTAGCCTGATTATTTCTCTGCGTGCCGGAGATACTCCACTGAAAACCAACCCCACATCTTCAGTTTGTTCAGTAAGGGGTCCAGACTTCAGTGGTGTGCCGTCAACTGCCAACACAATTTCGGGGTTCTTTCTTGGAATTCTCAGAAGTCCCAGTCTCTTAACCACCCCTTCATCTATGAAATTTCCCGTGGCTCCTGAGTCTATCATTGCCCATACAGGATGGTTTCGATCTTGGGACACCAGCTCTACGGATAACAACAGGTGTGACGCCTTTTCTTCTGGTGGCAAGAGGGTTAAAGAAGTCAACCGGAACCCTGATAGGGGTTCTATAAAGGGCAAATCCTCTTTCTCTGATATCTTCCCTGACGTCACCGCGGCCTTTTGAGTGGGGGAGTAGGAGAACCTTTTTCTTGGTTTTTGGGGACATTCTCTCACATAATGACCCTTCCTGCCGCAATACATGCACAACCCCTGTACCCTCCTACTCTCTTTTTCGGCCTTTGACAGAGGTGCCCTAACGGCTCCCACTTCCATAGGTTCCCCGCTTATATCAGTGGAATTAGGAACGGGTCGCCCCTCTCTTTCTGGAATGACCGGCCGCCTATCACACGCTCTATGCTCTCCCCTTCTCTCTGCTAGCCGATGATTCAATCTCAAGGTAAGATTCACAAGTTCAGTACACGTGGAAGGCTGTGGATCTATTTGGGCTAGAATATCCTTCATGTCGTCTCTTAATCCTTGATAATAGAGAGACATTCTCTTCTCCTCTGGCCACTCTGATTCCGCTACCAGTCTATTGAAGGTGGTAAGATAAGTAACCAGGTCAGACCTCCCCTGTCTCAGTTCCAGCAGTTCTCTATCAGCACTAAAGGTGGTTGTTCTGTGATCAAACACCTTCTCAAAGGCCGACCGAAAGGCATTCCAATCCGATAATAATGGGTCATCGTTTCTAACTAACGGCACTGCCCAGTTGGCTGCATCTCCCGAGAGATAAGAAATAGCGAACATTACCCTGGAAAGGTTAGAGGGAAAAGACGCCGGTCTACATGAGAATTGGAGAGACAACTGCGTTAAAAAAGCCTGAACTTTCCTGGGGTCCCCTGAAAACCGTTCCGGACTGGCCAAAGGAATTGGAGGGGAGACGTTCACGGTTATCTGCGGTGTAGATGCTGAGGCATCGAAGGGATTCCTAGTAAGCCTTTCTACCTTGTCCCTTAGTGCCGCTGCCTCCACCCTCGAATCTGCCAACTCTTGCTGCACTAACACTAACGCCTGTAAGACATCATCCATAGATGCCATCTTTGCATTACACCGAGCAGGAGGAGTATTATTCGTGGGTGCGTTATTCTGTCACGGTGTAGGTACTCCTCAGACTCGGTGTGATGCAAACAAGGTCCACCTCCTGACACCACCAAGTCACTGATAAAAAACCACAGTGCATTGGAGTAATCAAGCGAGGGAAGGAAGGGGAAGGATCAGCAGGGACGGGATAACTGTAAAGAAAAATACACAGTGTTAATTATCACATTGTCTGTCTATTCTCATAAGGTCTCACTAAAACCAAAACGACCTGGACTGCCCATAACTCATAAGGGCAGAACTAGTCCAAAGCCTGACTAAGTTCCATCAGCATCACCAATGGATGCCCCAAGCCTCCTACGGCCACTAATAATCACCTAAGGGTCTCACCGCCCTTCCTCCTAAACAATACTACAGAACGTATAACGAAACGAACATGAGGAGAAAGAATAAGGTGAAGAAAATCTATTTTGTACTTCTTCCTATGATTCAGTTAACCTACTAAGCCTTTCGTTAATGTCACGTATATTTGAAGAAGTACTTCGTTCATATCTCAGTGAATGTTGACAAGAATTATTTGTCCCGGCTGTTTGGAATCCTGCAAACAGTAAATCTCATTCTGAATCGCCGCCAACAAAAGCCAAAAGATTATGTCTCATAAGATCGCCGTTCCTTTATTATGGTACCTCCAAAGTAAAGTGCTCCAATTTATGACAGTCACCCCCAACCTGGCCGTAAGGAATGCAGAAATAAAGAAAGGCGATAGCCTCCGGCAAGTAGCAAACTTGCCGCTTACCACCTTCTTAGTACTCGGAATTCGAAAAGAGGAGCAGCTCGGAACTTCTTCTGCCGGCAAAAGGTCAGTTTCCAGGAGGGGGTCATGCTGAATCTCATTCCTCCTTTCGGGCCGCCGATGAATTCCCCCCTGGGGAACGCCGTCCGCTCCTACTTCGTTGAGGCTCCGACCTGCCTCATTAGCACAAATAACGCACACCCTTTCCAGGGTGCGCCGACTATTTACGCGATTTCTACCGCGCTGGGCTTCATGGGAAGTGTAGTCCTTAATGACTACAATCTCCCGATCGGCCCTGTAGGCGCCGGCTAGCACCTGACAAAAAAAACACGTTTTCCTCACATTTTGGTGACAGAAAGTTCTGGAATCAGAGAGGAGCCACAAATTTCCTTCCACCCAGCATTCCCCCAAGTCTCCTGATAAAAATGATACCTCACTTGTGTGGGTAGGCCTAGAGCCCGCGACAGGAAATGCCCCAAAACGCAACGTGGACAAATCACATTTTTTGAAAGAAAACAGAGGTGTTTTTTGCAAAGTGCCTACCTGTAGATTTTGGCCTATAGCTCAGCCGTCACCTATGGAAACCTACCAAACCTGTGCATTTTTGAAAACTAGAGACCTAGGGAAATCCAAGATGGGGTGACTTGTGGGGCTCTGACCAGGTTCTGTTACTCAGAATCCTTTGTAAACCTCAAAATGTGGCTAAACAAACACATCTTCCTCACATTTTGGTGACAGAAAGTTCTGGAATCTGAGAGGAGCCACAAATTTCCCTCCACCCAGCGTTCCCCCAAGTCTCCCAATAAAAATGATACCTCACTTGTGTGGGTAGGCCTAGTGCCCGCGACAGGAAACGCCCCAAAACGCAACGTGGACACATCACATTTTTTGAAAGAAAATAGAAGTGTTTTTTGCAAAGTGCCTACCTGTAGATTTTGGCCTCTACCTCAGCCGGCTCCTAGGGAAACCTACCAAACCTATGCATTTTTTAAATACAGAGAACTAGGGGAATCCAAGATGGGGTGACTTGTGGCGCTCTGATCAGGTTCTGTTACCCAGAATCCTTTGCAAACCTCGAAATGTGGCTAAAAAAACACGTTTACCTCACATTTTGGTGACAGAAAGTTCTGGAATCAGAGAGAAGCCACAAATTTCCTTCCACCCAGCATTCCCCCAAGTCTCCTGATAAAAATGATACCTCACTTGTGTGGGTAGGCCTAGCGCCTGTGACAGGAAATGCCTAAAAACGCAACATGGACACATCACATTTTTTGTTGCAAAGATAGGGAAACCTACCAAACCTGTGCATTTTTTTAAACTAGAGACCTAGGGGAATCCAGGATGGGGTGACTTGTGGGGCTCTGAGCAGGTTGTGTTACCCAGAATCTTTTGCAAACCTCAAAATTTGGCTAAAAAAACACATTTTCCTCACATTTTGGTGACAGAAAGTTCTGGAATCAGAGAGGAGCCACAAATTTCCTTCCACCCAGCATTCCCCCAAGTCTCCCAATAAAATTGATACATCACTTGTGTGGGTAGGCCTAGTGACCGCGACAGGAAATGCCCCAAAACGCAACGTGGACACATCACATTTTTTGAAAAAAAATAGAAGTGTTTTTTGCAAAGTGCCTACCTGTAGATTTTGGCCTCTAGCTCAGCCGGCACCTAGGGAAACCTACCAAACCTGTGCATTTTTTAAAACTAGAGACCTAGGGGAATCCAAGATGGGGTGACCTGTGGGGCTCTGAGCAGGTTGTGTTACCCAGAATCTTTTGCAAACCTCAAAATTTGACTAAACAAAACATATTTTTCTCACATTTTGGTGACAGAAAGTTCTGGAATCAGAGAGCAGCCACAAATTTCCTTCCATCCAGCGTTCCCCCAAGTCTCCCGATAAACATGATACCTCACTTGTGTGGGTAGGCCTAGCGCCTGTGACAGGAAATGCCTAAAAACGCAACATGGACACATCACATTTTTTTAAAGAAAATAGAGGAGTTTGTTGCAAAGTGCCTACCTGTAGATTTTGGCCTGTAGCTCAGCCGGCACCTTGGGAAACCTACTAATCCTGTGCATTTTTGAAAACTAGAGACCTAGGGGAATCCAGGATGGGGTGACTTGTGGGGCTCTGAGCAGGTTGTGTTACCCAGAATCTTTTGCAAACCTCAAAATTTGGCAAAAAAAAAATATTTTCCTCAAATTTTGGTGACAGAAAGTTCTGGAATCAGAGAGGAGCCACAAATTTCCTTCCACCCAGCATTCCCCCAAGTCTCCTGATAAAAATGATACCTCACTTGTGTGGGTAGGCCTAGAGCCCGCGACAGGAAATGCCCCAAAACGCAACGTGGACACATCACATTTTTTTAAAGAAAACAGAGGTGTGTTTTGCAAAGTGCCTACCTGTAGATTTTGGCCTCTAGCTCAGCCGGCACCTAGGGAAACCTACCAAACCTGTGCATTTTTTAAAACTAGAGACCTAGGGGAATCCAAGATGGGGTGACTTGTGGGGCTCTGACCAGGTTCTGTTACTCAGAATCCTTTGTAAACCTCAAAATTTGGCTAAAAAAACACATTTTCCTCACATTTTGGTGACAGAAAGTTCTGGAATCTGAGAGGAGCCACAAATTTCCCTCCACCCAGCGTTCCCCCAAGTCTCCCAATAAAAATGATACCTCACTTGTGTGGGTAGGCCCAGCGCCTGTGACAGGAAAGGCCCCAAAACGCAACGTGGACACATCACATT